>NC_056749.1:483567497-483867497 GCF_019279795.1 Protopterus annectens | reverse complement strand
GTATATATATATATATATATATATATATATATATATATATATAGGCACTCAGAAAGACAATAAAAACAGGACAGATGTGAGGAAAGAGTAGAGTAATCAGGGAAGAATGAATGGGACACATGAGAGGAAAGAGTAGTGCAATCGGGAAACAGAATGGGATAGATGGGAGGAAAGAGGGAAAATTGAATGGGACAGACGTGAGGAAAGAGTACACTAACAAGAGACAGATGAAATGTAAGTCAGATAAAATAATAGTGAGAGGAGAGATAGAATAGGTATTATTGTCTGTTTTATTCTAAAGCTACACTAACTTCGGAAGCTGTATGACTAAGGAATTAAATAGGGAAAGTTTAATAAATTGTTTAGTTGATTGAAGGGAAACTGGCACTACCGTATCAGAAAGTATTGGTAGGAGAGTGATATAGGAAACAGGGTCGAACATTTGGAAGTATGTTTAGCAGCACATGCATGTAAGCCAGTTAGTATTGTTCTTGATGGCTGAGATTAGTAAGAGTTTAATTACTGAAGCAGTTGCAGTTTGCTGATTCAGGTGAATGTAAGGAAAGAGCTAGCGTAAGGGTTGTTTAAGTGATTGGTCAGCTAGTGGTTGAACGAAGAAAATTCCAGGAAGTCGGAACAGGTTTAGGAAAGGAACTTTCTGAAATGGTAGGAGGGATTGAATATGTTATATGCTCCTGAAAGCAAGGTTAGGGGAGAAATTTTTGACTTAGTATAGAACACAGAAAGAATGAGGGCTGTTTGTTGATTGGTGTTGCTGGTGTAATTTAGCAGAATGTGGGGATAGGAATAGGAAATGTACAGGTCTGTTAAAGGAAAAGATCATAAAAATAATTTTTAGAATAACACTGTACTTTATGAGGTTCTAGTGGTGCTGTGAGTGTGAGTACATAAACTACTTTGGGTATTAAAATATTCTTTGCTATAGGCTGGTGAATCTGATGTTGTCCTTATTCATTCCTCCTCACAAATGGGTCTCAGATCAGATCCTACTCGGCTGCTTTCCCACACGTAAGATCCGAGTCTCGAGTTCCTCCCCTACCCATAATGCTCCATGCCTTCCTCAACTCCCCAGATCTCATTTGCCATGCATTGTGTGAGCAGACGTGGTTCCAGTCTTGAACTAGTGGTACAGATAAGTTTGAAACTTTCGAAAGATTTTTTTGCATAGAGTTAGCATTACTGTTGTTATAATTAGTTCTTTCTTCCGGTACTTTTGCCTACTCCTAGTTATCCAGTATCAGGGACTTTAGGTTTCCTTTCTCTTGCTTCTTCCTCTCATTCTTTCTTGTGCCATTGGCACTTTTGCAGCAAAAAAAAAAACTTTCTAGTTAAGTTGAAAAGTTTTAATAGTTTTAAAAGTTTAGTTTCAACCTTGGTTTAAGAGTTAGCGTTACTGTTTATTATTCTATATAGTGTTCTATTATGGTAGAGCAGCTTATTGGGTTCAAGAGATGCACTTCTTTTGGGCACAAGATCCCCAACTCAGACCATTTAGACATTGAATTTGTGGTGTGCGCAGCATTCAACCCTCGTGCCTTGGCTGATCACTGTAACAAGCTCATTCTGAGGAGCTTGTTCCCTGTGTTCACCTCTTCTGGGGCTCAACCCCCCCCCCCAAAGCATGCTAGCTCCAAACACTCCCTCTCTGCTTCTTTGGGAAAGTCAGAGTACACCAGAAAAAAGACTAAGGTCTCTGATCATTTGTCTGCTGATCTGAGTGCCTCCTACAAATACTTGGATTTGAAGAATTCTTTGGATCAGACTTTGTCGACTCAGAAGGTCTTGTGGCCAGCTTTGCATCCGAAAATGCTATCGGATCCATCTTCATTGGCTCCGTGCACCTCTAAGACCTCAGATTCTGTTGTTATTTCAGGATCCCCCGTTCCTAGTACCTCATCCTCAGGACCCAGGATTTTATATCCGGTGGCTAAGAGCCTGACATCAACCTTCCAGGTGGAACCAGTGTCTCGTGCTCTTCTTTCAAAGGTCCTACAACCCCATACCAAATCGAGACACTCGTCCTCAGCATCTTCTGGGTCTTCCCGAAGCTTCACCGAGGCTGACTTGGACAGGATGATACGGATGGAGGCAATTGGTCAACATGGTGAACTTTTCCCTTTTTTCCACTGTAGTGTGATCTCAGAGTTGGTATATTTAGTTAGGAGAGGTCCCCCCCACATGGGAGGGTGTGGAGGATGAAGCCCCCCTCTTGTGTCGGTTTTATTTGCTTCAGTTTTTTTTTTTTTTTTTTTTTTTTTTAAATGTACTGTTGGTCAAGTGTTTACTTATGCGGTGAAAAGTTACAGTGATGTGAACGTTTGTTAATGTAAAGTTTCATAGCTTTTGTCTCAATGTTCTTCATCTTGACTGTACAGCATTTTGGTATTTTGAAGTAGATCATATATATGAATACATACACACACACACACACACACACATATATATATATATATATATATATATATATATATATATATATATATATATATATGAGTGGTTTCTGGCCCTTCAGATCAGTCCTTCAATCTTCGGCTCCTCCAGCTGCTTTGGCTTCAGTTTCAACTTCTTCCTGCAGAAGCCAATCTCATATGATGCCATCTTCAGGAAAGTCAGTGTCCACTCGGAACATTTCAGCCCCCTTTTAGTCAAAGTTGGAGCTGTTTTGGGTAGGATTCATTGCCCCTTCTCTCTGGTTACTCTGAGTGAATTCTGCCTGACTCTTCCACATCTCCACCTCAGATCCGAACTTCTCTGGTTTTGATCTGATCGTCAGATCCTTGCACCTGAAAAAGGGTCCCAAAAGCCTTCTTTGGTGCCCTCATCAGCTCACAGTGTCCATTCAATTGGGGGTTTGTAATCTTCTGATTTGGAGCAGTTGATGCACTCCTTCTCGCAGGTCCAAATTTAGTTTGGGCTGTTTTCTACCATCTTGGTTCCAGTGTCTGAGGGTTAGGCTCTTTCCTTCACTTTTCCTTTTCCAGGCCCTTTAGCTCCTGGAGTTAAGAATCTGCTTTCCTGTCACCAAGGTCGACTCCTATGGGTTAGCCCCTTTAGGCACCGACCCTTTCTTAGCCTTCTTGACTCTAGTAGTGTTGAAGCCAGGGGCACCCTGGAGCTGAGAGTTCAGGGTCGTGGTTCTGGGGTCAAAATTGGTCCACCAAGATTCAGAGTTATCCTTGCCCCTTGGAGCACTCTGCAGTTTGGCTTCTGTCTCAGTGTCTGAGCAAACTGGGGCAGCTGTGGAGGCTGGAATCTCACTTGGTCCTCAGTGTGGAGTTTCTGCTCTGGGTATCCTGCCTCGGCTTCTGCATTCAGTGCCAGGGAAAGGATTTTCGCATGGTCAGTGACAGAGTGGTCAGCTATGACCGGTAATCCTCCTCTGTTTATATCTGGACCTATGGATCCACATATGTTAGCTATGGGACAGCCCACATCTCCAGACCTCCAAGTAACACTCCATCCAGGGCCCCCTTCCTCTTCCATGTCCCTTCCAGATTCTTCACTCTAAGATGGCTACAGGAGTTGATGCACATAGATTTCACTGAGGAATCTCTTACTGTAGATACTGACCTCGAAGAAAGAGAGGATTCCCTTTAGTCCCCCCGCAACGACACCTCCTTTAGTGCTCTTTGGAGTTACTTCACCAGCATGGAGGCTGGACCACCAAAGCCCCCCCCTTCAGAAGAGTTAGTGTTTTTGGAGGCGTTTGGTGTGAGCTCATGAAAATCCTGGGTGGTTCCCCTCCAGACATGCTTATCAGTTTGGTATCGTGGAAGCCATGGAGAGAACCAGATGTGGCAGAACCAATCTCCAGGAAGCCTGATAAAATCTTATCACCTCCTAAGGACAGGGCACATTGGAGTAAGGGGCCACATAACAAGGGTGGTCCGCAGAACCAAGGCTTCCATGGTGTCTTCTCTGGAAGACCTTTTCAGTGTACCTGAAGGATTGCCTGGCTGCTCTTCAGTCAGAGGCGTTTGATGTCACTTGGCTGTTGTCTGCCCAAAAGCTTGGGAGGCCATCACGTCAGATGCATGGGTGTAAAGAGATGGTTTACTATCAAAATTGCGAACAGCAAAACAAATTCCGTTCACAATTTCATAGTAATGCAACGAAAACAAAATCACTACCACATTACAATGTCGAATCAGCTGATCGATGCACCAGATTCGACATTGTCTCTGAAAACATCACATAATATCCATATAGGAGCTCATGTAAATGAAACTCCTATACCATATATATTTTTGATGCTTTTTCTGAGATGCTTCAGCTGATATTCAAAACCTGCTGGAAAATAGAGTCAAAGAGGTCCCGCCATACCCGCAAGAATCTGGAGTCAATTCCACATTCTTTTTGGTGCTGAAGAAGAACAAGGACCTCAGATCAGTTTTGGATCTAAGCAAGTTGAATCATTATGTTAAGCAGACCAAGTTCCTGATGATCAGGGTGCAGCCCGTGCTGCTTCTGTTAAGGAAGAATGACTTTATGTGCTTGATAGATATGAAGGATGCATGTCATTATATAAAAATTGCAAGGCAATCCAGGAGATTTCCTCACTTTCAGCTGGGAACGAATCATTTTAAATTCCAGTTGTTGCCCTTTGGTCTCACCCCCCCCCCCCAGGTTTACACCAAATGCATGGTAGTTGTGTTAGCTTAGAACTCATTACCTCATTACTCCAGTAGTGTGTGTCCTTAGGGATCATGGTAAACCATGAGAAGTCTACTCTGGAGCTCGTACAAGTGTTAGAATTCATAGGCTGCCATTTGGGTAAGGTTGGTCAGACAGCAAAGCTCCCAATCCACACATAAGGCTTGCTTCATTCACAGACTTTTGATCTGCTTGCATTTCACAAACCCCTTGCCCACTTGATTTTTAAGGTACTGGGACACATGGCCATGTCTGTTTGATTAGTACCCTTAGCGAGGTACCATATTAGGGTTCTGCAGTGGACACTAACAGCTCAGTGGTTGTACTTAACTCATCTAGTGGATTTCCCTGCTACCATAACAAACAGATGCAGGGTGTAGTTGGAGTCTCCCCATGCTGCCACCAGGTGGCCTTCTTTTGTTCTTCCCCGACCTCAGGCCATGGTCACTGCGGACACCTCCCTTTTGGGGTGGGGTGGGGCATTTTGAAGAGAAGACGGTTCAGGGGACATAGTCTCCCTCCTGGACCAATCTCCATATCAATGTTTTGGAGATGAAGGTGTTCCTCCTAGAACTGCAACCCTTTAAGGACCTTTTTCCCCAAGAGTGTGATCTCTGTTCAAACAGACACTATGTCTGTGGTTTGATACCTAAACAAGCAGGGGGAACTTGATCTTTTCCTATTTGTTGGGCAGCCATGAAGGTGAGGCATTTAGCAATGGCCTCTCAGCAGTTTCTGATTGCAGAGCATACATCCCTGGGAGCTCCAACATCTTGGCAGACAGTTTAAGCAGGAACATCCTTCTTCCTTTTGAGTGGTCTCTGAATCCAGAGTAACAGCCTTCATTTTCTGACACTTGCTGCAATCTGTTTGCCACACTGTACATCATAAAGTGCAGCAGTTTTTATGCTCTAGTTCCCCTGAGGGACAGTCATCAAGGGACACTCCCCTGTATGCTTGGCCCCGGATCTCCTGTATGCCTCCCCCCTGACTTCCTTCATAATAAAAGTTCTTTAGAATGCAGCCTGTTGCACATTGACCCCATAATGGCCCCAACAAGTCTGATTTCCCTTAATGTGGCCTCATCTCTGGCACCTACCCTGGGTGCACAACCCCATTCTGGGGTTAATTTGCCATCCAGCAGGGCTTGCTCCACCCAACTTTCACGCCCTCAGGTTATCCACATGGTTTCTCCAGTTTCCATGATTGTCAGGGATCCCACACTCTTTGATAATATTATTAATATTTTATCCTCTTCTCAGAAACCCTGTACACAGAAGATCTGTGCTTTTAAATGGACTTACTTTGAGATTTGGGCTTCATCGAATGGTCTGTACTTTTTTCATCCCCACTTGACGTTCTTCTGGATTTCCTAGCTGACCTATTTCAATCCAATTTGAGTTATTCTGCCATCAAGGTTCAGCTTGCTGCTATTTCTGATTTTCACTTTGGCAGGGATAACACTCCTGTAGTTGCCGCAAAGATTTTTTAGATTTTCTTTGGATTACATTTTTTTGTATCCTCTAATTTGAGATCCCTTCCCCCTTGGGATTTGCCTGTCATGGTGTAAACATTAGCCAGTCCTCGTTTCAAGCCTTTGGTCACTATTCCCTTGAAATTGCTTCCTTGGAAAACAATCTTCCTACTGGCAGTTACATCACCAAAACAGGTTTTGAAGCTGTAGGCTTTAGCCCTGTTCCTCCTTATCTGCTTTTTCATAAGGACGACGTTACCCTCAGGACTGATCCCTACTTTTTGCCCAAGGTAGCCTCGGAATCTAATTTTAACCAGGTTATTCACTTGCCTATGTTTTCCTGAACTTTAGTAATAAAAGGGAATATTTGCTGCATTTTCTGGATGTTCTTAGACAGCTGAGATTTTGTTTAGACAGAAACAAAGCCTTTAGAAAATCAGAACAACTTTTTGTTTCCTTTTCCAAAGCTAGCCTGGGCAGACCATTTTCAAAAGTAACTCTATTGAAATGGCTCTGTGATTGCATTTCTTTTGTGTACAACTTGAGAAGAATGTCCTTCCCTGCAAAACATAGAGGTCACTCTACAAAGGCAGTGGCTACTTCTACTCTATTTTTCTCCAGAACCTCTATTGGTGACATTTCTGCTAGTGCTGCTTGGGCTAGAACTCATACTTTTGTTTCCCATTAAAAACTGGATGTGCAGTCGAGATCCAGGACCTCTTTTGTTCCACCAGTCTGTGAAATGTTTTCTCCTAAGGCCTCCATAGAATAATATGTGGCTGAG
Organism: Protopterus annectens; assembly: GCF_019279795.1. Lineage (NCBI taxonomy): Eukaryota > Metazoa > Chordata > Ceratodontiformes > Protopteridae > Protopterus > Protopterus annectens. The sequence continues at coordinate 483,860,565 of NC_056749.1, read as the reverse complement.
GACTCTGTTCCACAGGTTGAAGCCAGATGGCAAAGACAATATCGGATATGAAAGTTATGTACTTACCATAAGGATAAATCCATGTTGTTTGTTTCTGTCTGGTTTAACCATCCATCCCTCCTTATTGTGTGTTGTTCTCCATGTGAGCAGGCAAATGAGCCTTTGGGGTTTCCCCTTCGGGTCCTGTATTAAGTTCCCAGAGTGGTTCTCTTATTTACTTATTTGATGTTTATCGGGGTAGTCCGACTGAGTCCACAGAACCAATTTTCAGTGGAAGCCTGGGGAGAAAAGCCCCACATACAATGCAATACAAATACATTTTTTATAGTCCAAAAAACAATACAAATGACATGAGGAAGTAAGTTGATGGAATGCAAGCTAGGTTACAAGATATACTACACATCTGGGCAATTCTATAGAGTGATATAATTTTAGATAATTTTAGTCATTCTAACAACATATACATAGCTAATGAGTAGATAAACTGTACAAAAGCAGTATGTTGGTAGTGGATTCACTATACAATCTTGAAATACTGAAATGTCGAATTTCAGTAAAAATCACGAATAGCACAATCGCGACCATTCACACACACACACACACACACACACACACACACAAACCAGTACATAAGCATACACACATACACCTACCTAACTACACTAAAACAAACATTACAACACAGACAAACACACCTAACCTACCTATAAGCAGGGGTGCAAGCCCCCCTGCACCCCCCACTTATATATTCTAACTCCAAGGATACACTAAACATACAAACACACAAAAACACCATCACACACACTAAAATCTCTACCCAGTACCCTCACACACACACCACTTACCTGAAACCCCAGATAAATCCACAAACCGCACCACACGTCATGAACGCGACACCACGATAGCGGATTCGACACTTCCGCATTCGGCATAGTGCAGTTTTGCATAACTGCACTTTCCACTCTTCGGTCTCGACGTACTGAAATTCAACATTTCAGTACGTCGAGATTGTCTAGTGAATCTGTTGGTTGTACAGTGTATGACATTGGTTGTTATAGTACATGAAAAATAAAATGTTGGTTTCAGTTAGGAAAATAATAGCAGAAGTGTTAGTGATGCAGATAGATAGTGAGAGAGTTAAGAAGAATAGAGGCTTTGCATACTGAGCAGTGGCTTACGGATATGGTATAGAAACAGAGAAGGAGTCACGAGAGACATTAGGATCTTGTAGACTGTGATGGAATGAGATGCAACAGAAGAAGAAACAAATGAAGCTAGCACGGAAGAAGATGAAGAGATGAGCATTAGGCCGGATTTATACAGGAGCACAGCCATGTATTTTTGAGATGATTTTTTAAAGAGGCTTTAAAAAGGGTTAGGCCAGGCATAGACCTGGTAGCTAGAGGTGGTAAATTCCATGGTTTAGAGACAGAACAGGAATACAGAGAGTGACCTATTTTTTTTGTGGGTTTTGAGATACCTAAAAGATTTTTGTTTACTGATCATAGAGATCTATTTGGTATAAAAGGTGTGACTAGTGCAGAGCAGGCAGTAGGCTTGAAAGTAAGGTTGTGCAAAGTGGAGATCTGAATAAAAGCAAGTAGGTTGGGAAGTTCAAGCCAGTTTAGTTCTAGTAGCACTTCACAGTGATGTCTGCGATATTTAGAGTTTTGGTAAACTTAGCTACTTTGTTGTAGCATTTTTCCATCTGGCTTAGGATAAAAGTTTGTAAATTAGTTAGAATAGGGACACTGTAAATAAGGAAGGGAGGGGAAAAAGGTTTTTACTGGGGAAAATTTGGTTGCTGTAGTTAAGAAATGTTTGTTTCTATATAAAAGTCCCAGTTTTTGATGAGTTTTCTTTATATTTTGCTGTATATGGTGGTCAAAAGAAAATTTATTGTCAATGATTACTCTTAGAAGTAGAGTTGCCTCCTTTGTGGATGGGGGTCATGTGAGATTGTTTCCATATGGTTGGTACTTCTGTTTCGGGTAGACATATTTATAAGGGTGCTGACTGGGTAGGCAATTGACTTGGTAGCCAATTTCAGGTAGTCTGGTGGAAGATTATCAACCGAGGTGGAACAGGGTGTTAGTTTTTGTAGCTGTTTCCATATGGTGTTTGTTGATATGGGCTGAAATGAGAATGGGGTTTGTATTACATTTTGTTGAGTAGTGGGGTTATTAATGATAGGATTAGAGGTAGTAGATGATATAGGATTGGTGCCTAAATAGGCTGAAGGGTGGGTGGGGGGACTCCTATCACTAGAAAGTTAAGCAGAGTACAATAATCAGTATTTAGACTGTTATCGAATATTTAATGACAAGAATGCAAAAGAAAAGGTAAAAGGAAGGGGAAAGCAAGGTATTGAGGTGCAGTATCGGGTAGGGTATACTAGATATCACAGAGTTAACACAAAGCAGAGAGGGGGGTAAAAAGGAAGGAAATTTAAAGGGGGGCAATTATTTGCAGAGAAACAGAGATGAACAAGAAAGTGATAATAAAGATGGTGCCCAGTGGTGTGCAGAGAGCCTTACAAAAGAAAGTAGAGGTTGCAGGAGAGTGATAATTTATTTATTTATTTATTTATCATTGCAGGATGCAGGAGAGTGGTAAAATTATTTTCAAACATTTATTTTATTTCGGTGTGCTGCAGATCTGAGATTTATAGCACTGAGCTTAGTATAGGTGTTACTTGAAATTCACACTGGGTGATTTGTAGAATTTTACCATTTTATTTTGATATGCTGAAAACTGGAGATGTAGGTATTAATTAAATTCATGTTGGGTAATTTGTAGATTTTTACAACTTTATTTCAATGTGCTTCAGACTGTAGATTTGAAGCTTATGTTTTTATATCTTGGGAGGGGCAAACTTGATCTGAGGTGGGTAGCAGCGTATTATGAGTTAAGGAGCTGATGTCTGTAAAATAAAAAAGGCTGGCTTCAGATCTAAGTTGGGTGCGATAATCCACAGGTTGAACCATATGGAAACAATCAGCTCATGTTATTATACCGTTGCATTGAAATGCACTGGGCTGAATTTGAGGTGGAGGACGTCCTCTGGAGCCAGCTACTATAACTCTGATCTATATCTGGGCAGTGTGGTACTTATTTGAGTGCTGCGGAATTTGGCTGTTACTTAAGGCAGCCTTGCAAATTTCCCATATACCCTTAAGATTGATTGCCATGGTGCCACTGGTGGGAGTTAGATTTCATATTGCTAGCTTCTTTTGCACATTCCAGTATTGACAGCAATTGTGCAAGAGTTTAAGTTGTATTCTGCGTTCATCACTGTAGGGTCCAAGCTCCTTTTAAACTCCGGTATAAAAGACTCTGTGACATATCCTGTTATGCTACCTGTGAATACTGTTAGAGGGGGCCCAGTGGTGGTTTCTGTCCAAAATCCTTTTGTCAGAAATAGGGAGAGTAGAGTCTTTGACAGCTTTGGGAAGAGCTACACTGCAACATTCCTAGCACTTAGAGCTATTGTCAGACCCATATGATAAAGTACCAGAGGGAAGTCTTGTACCAGATAATGGTCATGTGAGGAATATATACATGGTAGACCTGAAGGTAAAACTGATCAGGCTTAATCATAAAGCATTGAAGATGTTAAATATGCAGTCAAATGTGGTTATGATGCTGTGGATGCATCATTTGGGGCTGCTGTGACAAGTTCAGTGATAAGGAGGCATGCTGGGATGAGGATTCAACACAAATCAGAGGATATTTATGTGCAGGTGCTTAATGCCAAACTATATAAGGAGTTGCTGTTTGACTCCCCACTGCATGAAATCTCAAAGAAACAGAAGCAGCTTAAAATCTATTAAATCAGTGAAACAGCTAATCTTGCACAATCCATTCCAGCCACTTCACCGTAGGCTGGTTAGCTGAAAGCAACTGTTGGCTGGCACCTTTAAGAATCTCCCTTAGTTCCTGTAGTGCACCATGCTTTTATTTATTTATTTATTTAATGTTTGTTAGCCGAGTTAGTGAAATAATCCAAGGACCCTTTTCAGCTATGACCTGGGTCAAGCTGGCAATGGCAGTAAACATGCAAATGAAATATTTTACAGTAAGATGCAAACAGATTAAAAATACATGCAGCATAACGTACGAGCAAAAAAAGAATATATATATATATTGCATAATAGTTGCATTTTGAAAAGATAATACACATATACAGCCAAAACAAAAAAGGTAATATGTGGATAAAAAATTAATTGTGAGTCATTTATTTTGAAAATTGAAATTCATTTGTGTGCAATATGATGTGTAGAGACTTACAAGAGAACATACAGAAGCATAGTGTTGTGCTGTACAGAGTGCAGCGCAGTAAATGGGGAGAAATAATTGTAATAGTAACTACAGCACAAAGAATGCAAATGGTGCCAAAGCCATTGTTTTGAAGTCAATGTTAAGAAATGCATAATTGTACCCCTTGGGAAGTCAACCATCCCAGCTAATTACAGTGTTGATAATACACCCCTAAGAGTTGACCCATTGATCAGGGATGTGGGTACGCACCTAGACTGTAGCTTTACTTTTGTCCACCATGTGGATGCAGTGATGAGGAAATGAGTAAGGTCATGGCATCTAGGTCCAAAGAGGTCATTATTCCACGGTACTCTGCCCTTATTAGACCAATCATGTAGTAGTTTGCTCCCTTTGGTATGTACCTGATCAGGTATATGAAGCAACTGGAGAGACCTCAGAGGTTCCTTATAAAAAGAATACAAGGCATAACAAACCTGGGTTATGCAGAGTGCTGTAAAGCCCTTTCCCTCTACTCAGTCTGCTATAGATTGCTGAGGGGTGATCTGTGCCTGGCTTACAAAGCATCCACAAACCCCATACTTATGCATCTCCTACATATTTGTAGGTCAAAGAGTACCAGAAATACAAGGTCTAGGGACTTGACTTTTGTCTGTGACTTAAACAGAACATGCAGAAGACACAGATGTGTGTCCCAAAGACTGCCCCTCCTATGGAATGGGCTTCCCATGCATGTGAAGCTTAGTTTGTTTATTACCCAGCTCAAGTACAGCCTAAACCAGTGAATGGGGAATAGGAAATTTGTACTTGGCCTGCCACCCATGTCCCTTAATGATAGAGGTAACTTATAAATTCCTGGCCTTCACTATCCTGTTTGGATACAGGACATCATTATTCTTTCGGGAAAACTTGGTAGGCTTAGAAAGGCAGCCCCCCCCCCCCTGGGTCTTTAGCCTAATAACAGTCTATGAAGCTATAAGAATAACTCTTAAACAAGTATAAGCATAGTAAGAATGAGGAATTTAGCCACATTAAAAACTAAACCCATGACTCTTTTCCCCTTAGCATTTTCTGTTCCCAGTATGGTGATAGAGAGATATTTTCAAGTTCAGAGTTAGAAAAGGAGGTAGATATAGAAGAAAGGAGTTGTATTAAATGGTTACCTATCAAAACATCGAATGATCATAACATCTAAACTCAAAACATCAAGACCATAACATCTAATCCTCAAAACATCTAAAAGCCATAACATCGAATCTCAAAACATTGAAAACAACAAAGCGACTATAAATAAACACCTTGCACACTGTTTACTATGTTTCTGCAGGGGGGCAGGCCCCCGTTGCACCCCCCACATCCCCCGTAAATTAAATATACCAACTCCAAGATAGCACTACAGTGGGGGAAACCACACTATAATGTGATCTTGGAGTTGGTATATTTAATTTATGGGGGGTTGTGGGGGGTTCAGGGGGGCATGCTCCCCTGCAGAAGTGTAAACAGTGTGTGGGATGTTATTTATAGTTACTTTGTAGTTTTCAATGTTTTGAAATTCGATGTTATGACTTTTAGATGTTTTGAGGTTTAGATGTTATGGTCTTGATGTTTTGAGTTTAGATGTTATGATCATTCGATGTTTTGATAGGTAACCGTATTAAATATATAGCAAATGCTTCCCCTTCTCTCTAGGTCTCATTTGCCTTGTTTTAGTCATTATCAGCGGGAGCTTCAGGCTTGCTTGACAGTTTCTTGTGTGTCTGTAGTTGCAAAAGTATTTTAAGTCATTTTCTTTTTCTTTTTCCCTATTGCTGTTTATCCAATACAGTTAGTCAGTTAGAGTTAGTCCTCCTATGCTCTGGTGGCCATCTTGTTTTTTTCTGTAGGGTTTACTTTAATTTTACATTTTTGGGGATAGTCTAGTGTAGATTTTTAGTTAATACTTTTTCTTTCTTTCTTTTTTTTTTTTTTAATTTTTAGATTTGTCATTTGGGGACCTAAGTTTGTTATGGATAAGTCTTCTCAATTCTGCAAGTATGCAAAATGTTGGCACAAGATTCCCCCAAGACACATGTGCAGTGTGTATTTTTTGCCTGGGGTGAATCATCTATATGCCTAGTGTGATATATAGGGTTCCTATCGCGAAATCGAACGTTAAGAATGCCAAATACCAGAAGGACGAACTTGGTAGTTCGAAAGTTGAGAATGTCAAGGGAAATCCCAGGGAAAGAATTTGGTTGGCTGTTTCTGCGGCTTCGGCATTTTTGAACCGGGTCAAGGTAAGTGTACGAACAGGTAGTGACGGACTTTAGGGTTAGGACGCGGGTTAGGTAAGTGTGTAATAGTGACAGACTTTAGGGTTAGGGTGCGGGTCAGGTAAGTGTGCGATAGTGATGGACTTTAGGGTTAGGGAGCGGGTCAGGAAAGTGTGCTGTAGTGACGGACTTTAGGGTTAGGGCTGGGTTAAGGATAGTGCATAGATAGTGGTGTATATTAGGTTTAGTGTAGATTTTGAAGGTGTTTGGTGTGATTGTGTTATGTGTGTGTTTTTTGGAACAGCAAATTTTTTCCCTGGGAAAACATTCGCTGTTTTGAAGTTTCGATGTTATCCAAATTCGATCTTCCAAGTTCGAACGTATGGTGTTCGACATTTTGGAAGTTTGATTTTGTGATATAGACCCTGATATATATGATAACTGTGGTTCTGGGACCTTAAAAGAAAAGGAGAATCAAGTTGGTTTTGAAGAGTTTGTTGCACTGTTTCACTGCTGGGCCTAAACCTCGAAAGGAAAAAGAAAAACAAAAAGAGAGAGAGAGATACGAGGATGGTAGGAGTCCAAGGAACTAGGCAGATCTTTCTCTGTTATATCCAGAGTTCCCTGGTTTCTTCCTCCCTGGCACATTGTCCCCTTAACCTGTCAGCATCATGCAAGGGCCAAAAGGGTTACTTAGCTGGAGGTATAGTTACTTCCTGACTCTCCTTTATTCTTCTGCAAAGGAATTGGCTCATTATTTGGAGTAAGAACTTTCGTTTTTGATGTCTGTTCATTCCTTCATGTTTCTTTGAAGTTTCTTCACATTTTAGACAGAGCAGAGATGACGAGGTCACTGGTTAAAGCCCATATATACTGAGCATCCTTTTGCCTATACTTCACTTGTTCCTTCCCATTACTCTATCTTGGCACTGGATGCTTCTGAGTCGATTTGTTCTCCACTCATTTCTTCATTGGCACTAGCTATATCTTTTAGTTAGGTGCAGGTGGTTTCCTCCACATCAGTAACTTCTGTATCATATCTTTTAGTGCTACAGGCTATTAGGGCCCAAGTTGTCAGCATTGACAGAAAAGTGCAGATTTCAAACACAGTACCATCAGGTTTGTTGTTAGTGTCAATCACATTGCAGTTTGATGCCTCAAAGAAGCATTGCTTGACAGTGAAAGTGGTCTCCGTGCAGAGCTGTAGCCTTCCTTTACATTGAGTGCTTTAGTGTTGATGTTAAAAGATTTGCCAGCTTTTTTGGGTACACAGAGGTTTTCTGCCAACTGTTCAAAAGTAGATGGCAATGCAGTTACAGCCCTGAATGTTGGTTGAGGTTCCTTCAGGCTCAGCACGGGTGTCAGCTTCACCCTTGCATGTTTATTAATCTAGCACTTTAGTTGTTCATCTTCCTACTGGCGATGCAGGGGAAACTCATTTAAATATCTCCAAGAGGAGGAGGTATAAAAGGAAACACTTGCTGTCCCCAGCCAAATTCTTCACCCTAGATACTGATATTGAAGAGAAAGCTTTCCCAGTATTTCCCAGAATTATCCAAAATTTGTGGAGATCTTAGAATTGGTGAGATAGCAGACAGCATGGTCAGATGACCCATTCTCCCGTGGAAAGGAGGTTTTGCAGGAGGCTTTATAATCTACCCTTCCAGCTTCTTTTGTTGTTCCCACTCCTGAAAATAGGGTTTCACTGGTTGCTTGTAGGACTTGGCAAGCACCGTATGTGGTTGCACTTCTAAGGGAACATGATATGTTCTTCTGGTTCCCAAAGACAGTGAATTTTGGAATAAGGCCCCCTTTAGACTCTATTGCAGTGGCCAAAGCCCTCAAGAAAGAGCGCTCAAAGGAGGTTGGTAGTGCCCAGAGTCTATCATCTGGCACTTCTAGCCATAGCCCATGATATTCCCTTTGCAGATCATATGGGCATAAAGCATACCAAGAGATGCATTATGCAGAACTTTTATTGGCCTGGGATTTCCATAGATGTAACAGGGTACTGCAGGCCTGTGAGGAGTGCCAAAAAGTAGGCAAGGCAGGATATAAGATCAAGGCACCTTTGGTGCCTTAGATGCCTTTGCTGTGATTGAGGAGCCATTTCAGAGGGTAGCTGTGGATATTATGGGGCCTCTGAGTACCCCAAGTTTCACAGGGAAGACGTATATCCTATTCGTAGTAGATTATGCTACCAGATACCCTGAGGCTTTGGATCTGTCTTCCATTGAGGCAGAAAAGGTGGCAAATGCTTTGATTTTCAGCAGGCTAGGCTTCCCAAAAGAAATATTGACTGACAGAGGTGCCATTTTCATGTCAGACCTGCTGGCTTGTTTGTGGAAGCACTGTGGGGTGAACAGATCTGGGTGCTTCCTTTGAGATTGCAGAAATATGTGAAGAAGGCCTTAAGATTGTCTCTAGTAGATGTGGCCAATTTGGACTCAAAGTTGGCTTTGGAGGATTTCACTAGTGCTCTTAATTGCTTGTTCAGGCTAAAGAGAGATTGCTTTCAATTGGGCACCTGCTCCTTCTTGGTCCTAGACAGCAATTTTTTTCGTTTTGTCATACAGTTTATTAATTACAAATGCCCACCAGAGAGGTTCACTTTCCCTTGCGGAGGATGATTTTGTCCTGTCAGGTATTCCTGATTCCATGCATCTCTATAAGTGCTTGTATAGTACTTTGGTGTAGATTTGGACATTGGTCCCAGTTCCAACAGAGGAGGAGTGGGCTGTGAAGCTGTTTATACCATCCCTCAGGAGGTTGTAATCAGCTTTGGAGAAGTTTTTTTGTTTGACCCTAGCTAGAGGGGGGTCAGGGGTGATGCTGACTTCGAAAGTGACCGCTTTACAATCACATCTTACCAGGGAGGATGATACTGTAGGGGTGCTGCAGTGGTTATTCATGTTGGTTAATACCAAGTTCAAGATATTATCACCTTTTGTGGGGGTATCGACTGGCTGTTCCAAGGCATTTGCCTTGATAAAAATCGAGGAATTTCTGGGCATTTGTATGAGTAGATTTTCCAGTCTATGGTTGGGTAGTTAAAGTCACCCAGAATCAGGGTAAAGGGTTGAATCCTGATAGATTCAAAGAGGTCCAGATAGGTGGAGTGGGCATCTGAGTCAGATTTCGGGGACTGTACCTAGCTATGATTTGTATAGGGGTCTTGTCAATGGTTAATTGCATGTGGAGTATATCCTGTGTGTCATACTGTTTGACCAGCCTGGAAGTATGTGTGTGTGTGTGTGTGTGTGTGTGTGTATGTGTGTGTGTGTGTGTGTGTGTGTCTTTAATATATATTGAAACTCTACCTCCTATGGCTTTGCTGCCCACAGTTTGGGGTCTGAATGTATGATAGGATGAGTAACCAGGTAAGGCTGGGGTGCTGTCCGCAGCTTTGAACCAGGTTTCTGTGACTGCACAAATGTCAACATCTTCAAGGGTTGAGAATGCTTGCAAGTTTCATGTTTAGACTCCTAGCGTTTAGCAGCATGACCTTTAATTTGCATTTTGTTGAAATTTTTATGTTGGTTTTGTCATCCTCAGGGCTATTCCTAAAAAAGCCACTATGGGGAAGGCAAGGGCCTTTACCAGAAGCCTGAAGCCCAAGTGAGACAGATGCAGGCCATCTCTAGCAAAGCATTGTGGGCTGTCAATCATATCTTCCCAGGCTATCAGGTACTGGATCCCCCTGGAATGACACCAGAAACTAAGCCAATTGTTAAAGTCAATCATTTTCTATTTGTATTGAGGCATCATTCTGGGTGACAGTAGAATGCTGCTTAAGGCCAAGGACATACCTGCCTGGGACACATATTCAGCTAGCTCAATCATGTCTCTCTCTTCATATATAGTCCAGGGAGGTACGTCTCAAGTCGTTCACCCCAACATGGACTATGACAGTGTCATAACAGTACCTTTTGTTGAGAGGCTTGAGTGTGTGTGTGCTATGGTGGTTTCTGGCACCTGACAGACAACTAACTGTGACTTTCTCCTTATCCAGCCTGGTGAGAGACGCATCTGTGTGTCTCACAGTATAGTCTTCTATGACTAATATGTTGGGCTTATGGTTGGCTTTTGTGGTTGCGAGACACAGGTGTGCGGACTATGCGTGGTATGTGGTGTGGAGGGTTGTGGAGTTTGTGTATGTTTTTGCCTCTGAGGTCTCCTTTGTTTGGGTGTGTTTTTTTGAGAACCTCCAAATATGTGTGTGGTGTTTGAGGTGTAGTGATTGTGTTGATATCCTTCTCAGTGCCAGATATACTGGCTTGTGAGGGAGAGAGAGTAGACTCTAGGTTCTTAATGTAACTATATCTCACACAAATTGTGTCCCTAGCTGGTAATAGTAGACGGTTGTCCGTGTCCATGAGGCAGTTGCTGCACTGTCTCAGGATGCCCTTATCAATCAGGCTGGCAGGAGAAACCGTAGGAAATTGTCCATACATATTTGTCAGAATCTGAGGGAGAGAGGCCAGAGAGAGCTAAGGGGTAAGGCTAAAGCCCAAGTGCTTAAACCAGAACTAAGAAGCTTAGAATAACATTCACAATTTAAACAGCCTAAAAACAAGCAGTAATAAATGCAGCAGAAAAGATGCAGTTAAACACTTTAGAGAACAAGTAGCTTGAAAGGCAAGATGAAGTTATAGAGTAGGAGGAGGAAACACAAATACTGTAAAAGCAGCTGAATAAAGTTTTTTTTTGTAGAGTGGAAAGGGAGCAAGGAGGAACAAAAGATAATTCAAGGTTAAGAAACTAAGGGTGTTGGCCTTCCCAGATGTTCTTTTTGTATTAAGTAGAATGAGTAAAGTCTCATTAAGTAGAATGAGTAAAGTCTGCTCTTCAATTTTTCCCTTAGAACTTCTCTACTTGCAATCTAAACAGTCTATTCTCTATCTCAAAAGCTCAGCACTTGCTCCTAAAGCATTTTTATATAGGTAAAGTACTTGTATACTAAACAAAGTACTACATTAGCCTAGAATCCCCTTGAGTACCCATTTCCCTATAGGTCCCTTCTGACTCAGTTACACAGCAAACTTTTTAACTTTTTCTAGCATGTCGAAGGGTCAGTTGCTAGCGTCCTCTCCTGTTCAGCTGGTGAATCTGGGCATCTTGAGGCAATGTTACAATTGCCTCATGTACACAGACAACCCACTCCTTCTCCCACAAAACACAAATACATGTGAGAGATGCAACTATATAGCCAAACTGGAGGCTGAGCTCTCTCAACTCAGGACTGGCAAGACCAGACAGGAGGAGAAGGAAACCATGCACACCACAAACCCAGTTTCACATAGAACTATCACAACTGCAAAACAAACACATAAACACACAAAGACATACTCGGAGGCACTGATCAAAAATCTACCAAAAATACAGAGGCCTCCAAAGCAGACACCCAAGCAACTGCCACCTCAAGACATAAGACATGCAACACATAGTTCTCAAAGTCAGTGTGCTAAACAGTCACAGCCCTTAAGGCCAAACACAATGCCAGACACACTTGTTATAGGTGACTCCATAGTCAGACACACTGACGTCCCACTCACCAGACTGAACAAGGAAAAGATCACAGTAAGCTGCATGTCAGGCGCTAGAATACGCCACATAACACAAGCACTCAGGTCACTCCACAGCAAGTACAAGTATGACTCAGTCATTGTCCATGCCGGTGTGAACGACCTGAGACGTACCTCCCTGGACTACATGAAAAGAGACATAGAGGAGCTCTCAGATTATGTAGCCCAGGCCGGTATGACCCTGACCCTGAGCAGTATCCTACCGTCACCAAGAATGATGCCACAATACAGAGACAAAATGATCAGCTTTAATAATTGGCTTAATTACTGGTGTCATTCTAAGGGGATCCAATGTCTGTCTGCCTGGGATGACATGCTTGACAAGCCACGCTGCTTCAAGGGACGGCTTGCACCTGTCACCCTGGGCTTCCGGATATTGGCAAAGGCTCTTGCCACCCCCATAGTGCCTTTTTTAGGCAAGGCTCAAATGATAAACCTACCGCCCTAGAAAACAAAAATGGAGAAAAACTAAGGGTAATACTGCTCAATGCCAGAAGTCTAAACCTCAAGATGCACGCCCTCAAAGCCCTCCTCAGTATGGAGAACATCGATGTCTGTGCTGTGACTGAAACCTGGTTCAAGGCTCCTGAGAGCACCCCAGCACTATCAGGTTATACCTCATATCATGCGTTCCGCCCCAAAATCCGGACCGAACTACAAAAGGAGGGGGAGTATCCATATTCATAAAGGATACCCACACCTCCAGGTTAGTGGCAACGCACGAAGCATCGGAGACCATCCAGGTGCAATTAACCATAGGTAAAACTGCCCTACAGTTTGTAACATGCTACAGACCACCTTCTCAAACTCAGGAAACCCACACAGCCTTCCTGAAGACACTGGAGAGTATGAATGTCTCTCCAAACACCATCATATTGGGTGACTTCAACTACCCAAACATAGACTGGGAACATTACTCAAGCCCCAACACCCTAGCCCAAAGGTTCCTTGAGTTCATAAACTCAAATGCTATGGAACAACTAGTCACCATTCCCACAAGAGGAGAAAATATACTAGACCTGATCATCACAAACACGGGGACAAAATGCTCCACACCGGAAGTATATCCCTCATTGGTGAGATCAGACCATAAATTAATCTCACTGGAGATCCACATCCCGCCCCCACCCCCAGCAAAAAAGACCACAGTGAAGAACTTCTCAAAAGCAAACTTCACACTTCTAAAGACTGGAGTGGTATCCTTCAAGGCCCCCGAGCCAGTGGAAACCACAACCCACGCTGCTGAAACCCTTACAAATGCCTTCTATGAGCACCTCCAGGAATGTATGGATCAAGCAATCCCTAATAAAATCAAGACCCTTTCCACCAAAGGCAGGCGCCCGGTCTGGTGGACTCCAGCCATAAACAAACTCTACAACAAGAGGAGAAAGCTACTACATGACAGAGCAAAATCCCTAAATGGGAAGGCATCTCTGATCAATACTAGCAAAAACTACGATCACTCATAAAATCATCCAAGGCCAACTTTGAGAGAAAAATCGCTAATGACACAAAAGACAATCATAAAGCCTTCTTTAGCTATGTTAGAAACCTGGGTGGAAACTCCCAGATATGCTCAGAATTAGTCCAAAATGATAAAAAAATCACTGAACCCACAGACATTGCCAATATACTGGCAGACAGGTTCAGTGCAAATTTCTCCCCTCCCTCCCCACCAAAAGGAGAAATATCTATCCCACCAGAGTCTAGCCTCCCAAACATCTCAGATGCCCAGGTGAGAGCTGCTCTCTCTAAAGCAAAAAACACAGCATCAATGGGACCGGACGGTATCCCCGGCTGTGTGCTACACGAACTCAATGAGGAACTAAACCCACACATAAGGCTGCTGTTTAATCATAGCCTTACTACAGGATACGTACCCAAAGAATGGCGTACGGCAACTGTGGTCCCACTCCACAAAGGCGGTGCTTCTACGGACCCTGGAAATTACCGCCCCATAAGCTTGACGAGCCTTGTCTGCAAAGTTATGGAGAGGATCATAATGGAACTAATAAATAAAGACATTGGGGACCTACAGACACTGGATCCTACCCAATTTGGCTTTGTCAAGGGCAGATCCTGCCTCTTGAACTTGGTCGACTTTTTCGAAACAGTCACTAAGGCCATTGATGAGGGTAAGGCAGTTCACACAGCCTACCTTGACCTAGCAAAAGCGTTCGACACAATACCCCACTCGGGCATCATAGAAAAGCTCACCAGCTTAGATGTAAACCCATATGTCACAAGATGGGTTGCAAACTGGCTCAAGGACAGAACACACAGGGTTAGAGTTGCTGGTGCCATGTCAGACTCTAAGCCGGTCACGGCGGTGTCCCACAGGGCTCAGTCCTGGGCCCCTCTTGTTCGGCATTTATTTTTCTGAAGTGCAGGCAAACATAGGGGATTGTGGCTGACAAAATTTGCAGATGACTGCAAACTGGGCACCATAATTGACACTCCATCAGACACAGACATCCTCCAGAAAGGTCTCATAGAAATGGATAACTGGTGCCAGAGCCATGGCCTTAAGCTAAATGCCAAAAAATGTATAGTCATACCCTTTGGGAAAAACAAGGTAACCCCTAATTATCACATAGGTGGTAATCCATTAAACACGGAAGAAGTTATCAGGGACCTGGGGACCCAAGTTGACAGCAACCTCTCTTTTGACACTCACATTGCCAAAGTGGTTAGGAAGACCTTCTACATTGCCCACCTGATCATGAAGGGATTCACATCCAGATCAGGAGAGGTCATTGTACCCCTGTACTCTTCACTTATCAGACCAATGATTGAGTACAACGCCCCATTCGGAATGTACCTTACCCGACACCTGCAGCAGTTGGAAAGACCCCAAAAGTTCCTCACCAGAAGGATAAAGGGGCTCAAACATATGTCATACGATGCCCGACTGAAGAAACTCCAGCTCTATTCAGTCGCATACCGTCTGCTCAGAGGTGATCTGTGCCTGACATACAAGGCCATGTCCAACCCGGAATTAATGGACATGCTCCACCTCAAAAAATCCAAATCCAGCAGAGCCACGAGAGCAAGAGACTTAAACCTCAACACGGATATAAATAGGACGTGCTGGAGGGACAGATTCATCACCCAGAGACTCCCTACACTATGGAACAGAATCCCAGTCCATGTGAGGCAGAGCCCCTCACTGACTCTGTTCAAGAGAAATCTTGACGAGTGGATGGGAGATCGTAGGTTTACCCCGGGAATCATCTCTGTATCACTGCTGGACAGAGGCACAGCAAACTAATGGGTATAGTATTCTCATCCTAAGGGGTGGTGAAAGCCACACACACTCTGGCTAGGCTTTTAAATGCCCTAGGGCAGATAGCCTAGTATGAACCTATGAACCTATGAAACCTATGAACCTATGAGACTGGACTGGGAGGAGTGTCCCAAATCACATTTACAGTAGGGGTGGGCAACTGCAAAGCCACCAAGTTTAAGAACAAGGCAACAATAGGGAGAGAGGATGGGAAACTATGCTACAGCTACTAGCTACACAATTTAGGCAGAAAACACTGCAGAAATATTTTTATCATAGTAGAAAAACAGCAGTGAGACACTAAATGAAAGTTTTATAGGTTCATAAGATGATGCTAGGCTGTTGGCTCGGTGGTCCCTTATAAGCCTAGCCAAGAATTTTGCCCATGTTCCCACATAGTCAGCAACTGTTTCCCCTGTCCAGCAGGGGCACAGATGGGATCCCAGGAGTGTAATTTTTGTTTCCCATCCAGTCATCCAGATTCCTCTTAAAGAAGCCTAGATAGTACTGTGCTTAATATGGATAGGGAATCTATTCCACAGACAGGGGACTCTCTGGGTCACAATCTATCCCACCAGCAAGTTCTATTAATGTCACAGACCAGGCCTAGGCCTTGCGTGCATGTTACCTGAGTGAATTTTGACTTATGGATATGCAGCAACTCCATCAAGGCTGGGTCTGAGATGGCCTTGTATGCCAAACAGAAGTCACCTCTGAGCAGTCTGTACGAGACTGAGTAGAGGGACAGGGCTTTTTGCCTATCTGTATAGGAAAGGTGCTTGAGACCCTGGATTTTCTTGGTCAGGAGCCTCTGTGATCTCTCCAACTGCTGCATGTGCTTGGCAAGGTACATGCCGAAGGGGGCATTGTACTCGATAATTGGTCTGATAAGGGAGGAGTACAGGGATATTGTGACCACGTGTTCCTGGATGAAATACCCTCTCTTATGAGGTGGGCCATGTGTAAAGCCTTCCATACAATGGAGGCAACGTGATGGTCAAAAGTCATGTTGCTATCAACCTGGGTGCCCAAGTCCCTCATGAATGCTTGCGTGCTTAGTACATTGTTATTAATGTGATAATTACTGGGGACGCCATTTCTCCCAAAGGGGATAATGATGCATTTCCTGGCATTCAGTTTGAGGCCATGCTCCTGGCACCAGTCATTAGTTTGGGTAAGGCCCTCTTGGAGGATGTTCACATCACTAGGGGAATTTAGGATAGCACCCAGATTGCAGTCATCTGCAAACTTGGTCTGCCACAGACCACTGGTATTGGCTTGCACCTCAGAAAAGTATATCTCAAACAGTAGATGCCCCCAAGACAGATTCTTGGGTTACACCACTCATTACGGGTCTACTTCTAGAGGTGCCTTCCCCTTTTTTGACTGAGTGGGTTCTATCAGTGGGCCACTTAGCTACCCATCTGATAACATACAGGTTGATGCCAAGCTGGGAAAGTTTATCTATTATGCCTGAGGGGGAATAGTGTCAAAGGCTTTGGCTAGGGCAGGGTAGGCGGTGCTCACTGTCTTCCCCTTGTCCATAGCTTTGGTGACTGTTTCGAGGAAGTTGACAAAGTTTAATAGGCATGATCTCCCTTTGACAAAACCAAACTGTGTGGGGTCAAGCGTTTGAAGGTTGCCAATGCTCTTGTTTATAAGGTCCATGATAATGCATTCCATGGTCTTGCAGATCAGGCTAGTTAGGCTGATGGACCTATAATTGCCTGGGTCAGTGGACGCTCCACCTTTGTGTAGAGGGATGACAGTGGCTGTCCTCCATTCTTTAAACAGAAAAAGGAGCAAGGAGACTCCAGAGAATGCTTTTAACTGCAAACAAATCAGTTATATGATACAGGCAGGAAAATCAAGACACAAACATATGCTTAACAAATGAAGAAAATTTCCAATCAATACCTTTCACACAGTGAAACTAGCTAAAAAGCTTTACAGAAAGCGAGGCAGTAACAAAAGTGATTTAACAGGCCCAGTAAGCATAGCTGGCCTTAGGCATAGGCCAACTAGGAGGCCACCTAGGGTGCCGTGCTAGTAGGGGTGCTTTTTCAGTATTTATTTAGTGTAGGTAGACCAGGATAGGGGCACCAGGTGGTGTGGTGGGGGCGCCATGGAGCCCTTTTGCCTAGGGCACCAGTTGACCTAAGGTCGCTCCTGCCAGTAAGGCAGACAGTTGCAGTACAAGAGTGCAGATTAGTTTATAGCAATAAAGTACAGTTAGGCGTAGGCAGCAAACAATAAAAAGTGCAATAAAAAGTAGGTAGCAGACAATAGAAAATGCAATAAATGGTAAAAATAAGCAATAACTAGTAAAAGTAAGCAAGAAAATGGGATACTTATTGTTATATATCACAGATCAGAATTGTGGTCAGTGCCTGTCCTCCATTCAGCTCAGTATGAAATAGCAGAAAGCCTCACAAAGGTAGGTCTTAAGTACCAGAAGGTTCAACCTGAAACAACTTTATAAAAAGCTCAGAAGAACCAATGAGGTGCTTACTCCAAGCCCTAGATCAGCCAACCTTTACCAGCCAGTGACCAATCAGCACTATACTCTCACTAAAGTGAAGAATGGCTTCTGCTAATCCAAAATGGCCTGTAAAATGTGCTTAGAACAACCAGCCACTGCAAACAAACAACTAGGCCCAGAGACAGCAATCCTGAAACTGGACAATGCTACAGCTATTGGCTACACTACTTTAGGCAGAAAGTACTACAGAAATGTTTATCACAGCAGAAAAACTGCTGTGAGACATTGAATGAAAGTTTTGTAGGTTCACAGGTTCATAGGATGATGCTAGGCTGTTGGCCCCGAGGCCCTTATAAGCCTAGCCAAGAATTTTGTCCATGTTTCCAGCAGGGACACAGGTGGGATCCCAGGGGTGTATTTTTTGTTTCCCATCCAGTCATCTAGGTTCCTCTTAAAGAGGTACTCTGCGTAACATGGAGAGGGAGTCTGTCCCACAGATGAGGGAGTCTCTGGGACACAAATTCATACTGCCAATAAGTTCTATTAATGTCACAGACCAGGTTTAGGCCTTGCATGTGGGTTGCCCGAATGGATTTTGAGTTATGGATATGCAGCAACTCCATCAAGGCTGGGTCTGAGATGGCCTTGTATGTTGGACACAGGGCACCTCTGAGCAGTCTGTACGAGACTGAGTAGAGGCAAAGAGCTTTTAGCCTATCTGTATAGGTCAGATGTTTGAGACCCTGGGTTTTCCTGGTTAGGCACCTTTGGGGTCTCTCCAGCTGCTCCATGTGCTTGGCAAGGTACATACCAAAGGGGGCATTGTACTCAGTAATGGGTCTGATAAGGGAAGAGTACAGGGATGTTATGACCTCCTTGTTCCTGGATGAAATACCCTTACTTATGAGGTGGGCCATGTAGAAAGCCTTCCATACAACAGAGGAAACGTGGTGGTCAAAAATCATGTTGTTATTAACCTGGGTGCCCAAGTCCCTCACGACCGCTTGTGTGCTTAGTACATTGTTATTAATATGATAATTAGTGGAGACGCCATTTTCCCCAAAGAAAATAATGATGCATTTCTTGGCATTCAATTTGAAGCCATGCTGCTGGCACCAGTCATAAGTTTGGGTAAGGCTCTTTTGGAGGATGTTCACATTACTAGGGGAATTTAAGACAGTGCCCAGCTTGCAGTCATCTGCAAACCTGGTCAGCCACAGACCCCTGGTTTTGGCTTGCACCTCAGAAAAGTATATCCCAAACAGTTGATGCCCCAAGACAGATCCTTGGGGTACACCACCCGTTATGGATCTACAATTAGAGGTGGCTTCCCCTATTTTGACTGAGTGGGTTCTATCAGTGAGCTAGTTAGCTACCCATCTGGTAACATATGGGTTGATACCTAGCTGGGAGAGTTTATCTATTATGTCCGAGTGGGAATAGTGTCAAAGGCTTAGGCTAGGTCAAAGTAGGCGGTGTGCATTGTCTTCCCCTAGTCCATGGCTTTAGTGAGTGTTTCGAAGAAGTTAACCAAGTTTAATAGAGATGATTTCTGGTTGACAGAACCAAACTGTGGGAGGTCAAGCGTTTGGAGGTTGCCAGTGTCCTTGTTTATAAGGTCCATGATATTGCGTTCAATGGTCTTGTAGATAAGGCTAGTTAGGCTGATGGGCCTATAATTGCCTTGGTCAGTGGACGCTCCACCTTTATGTAGAAGGGTGACAGTGGCTGTCCTCCCTTCTTTAAATAGAAAAAGGAGCAAAGTACTCAATTCTATTATTCTGCTTCAGTTATTACTGCTTGGTAGTAGCCTGATTAAATTGTAACTGTTATTCTAAGTCTTTTGCTTTAAGCACTTGGGCTTCAAACCAGTTGTTTTACATTAAGAAGGTTTGTGGTCTGCACTGTTGTGGCAGGACAGGCAGCTTACATCCTTGTAAGTTGGGAATTGCTGACTGAAGGCTCAGTGTCTGTTATTCTAAAAGCGCATTAGTTGTGGTTTAAGCACTTTGGCTCCAGGCCAGTTATTTTACATTAAGAAAGTTTGTAGTCTCCACTCTTGTGGGAGGAGAGGCTAGATTCTGCCCTTCTGAGCTGGGAATTTCTGGTTAAAGGCTTATTGTGCCTACTTATTTGATCTGTTTCTTTCTGAAATTTGTGTGCCTTGTTTGCTGTTGCCCAGAAGTTAGTAGTTTATTGGCCATTTTGGAATAATTTCTATCTCTTTCATTTCCGACAAACTTTCAACTTAAGCTCTCAAACCATTCATTTCACAGCCCAGCACTTGCTCAAAACTCATAACAAGCACTAATTAACCCTAGCACTAGACCTCCTATACTGTCCAGAAGGACAAGGCTCTCTATTCGTCCCTACCAGCTAATCAGTAAAATAGCTCACTTTACCTATTCAGGCATGTCCAAAGGGCAGTTTCAGGTGTACTCTCCAGTCCAACTGGTGAATCTGGGCATTTTAAGGCAAAGTTACAACTGCCTCATGTACACAGACAACCCTCTCCTCCTACCACAAAACACTAATATATGTGAGAGATGCAATTATACAGCCAAACTGGAGGCAAAGGTCTCTCAACCCGAGTGGAACTGACAGCCAAGAGGAGAAGGAAAATACTTGCAACATGCCACCAGTCTCACATAGACCTACTAAACCAACACCGGCAAATAATGCACATAAATACACGAAAACATACTCGGAGGCTCTAAATAAAAATCTGCAAAAGCAATAGAGACCTCCAAAGCAGATACCCAAGCAACCTCCGCACCCCATCGCAAACCATGAAACACATACTTCACATAATCAGTGTGCCACGCAATCAACCCTCAAGGCAAAATAACATACCCAACACACTAGTAATAGGCGACTCTAAAGTCAGGCACACTGATGTCCCACTAACTAGGCTGGACAAGGAGAAGGTTACAGTTAGCTGCCTGACGGGCGCCAGGATCCGCCACATAACACAAGCACTCAGGTCACTCCAGAACAAGTACAAATATAATTCTGTCATTGTCCATGTTGGTGTGAATGACCTGAGACCTACCTCCCTGGACTACATGAAAAGAGACATGGAAGAGCTCTCTGATCATGTAGCCCAGGCCAGTATGACCCTGACCCTGAGTAGCATCCTGCCCTCCCCAAGAATGATGCCATAATATAAAGAAAAAATTATCAATTTCAACAATTGGCTAAGTTTCTGGTGTCATTCAAAGGGGATCCAGTATCTGTCCACCTGGGATGACATGCTCGATAAGCCACATTGCTTCGCAAGAGATGGCTTGCACCTGTCATCCTTAGGCATTCGAATACTGGCCAAGGCTTTTGCCACCCCCATAGTGCCTTTTTTAGGCAAGGCTCAAAAGACAAACCCACCACCATAAATAGCACAAGTAACTAAAAACTGAGGGTTATGCTACTCAACGCCAGAAGTCTAAACCTCAAAATGCATGCACTCGAGGTACTCCTCAGTATGGAGACCATCGATATCTGTGCAGTAACAGAAACCTGGTTTAAGGCTCCTGAGAGCACCCCAGCACTACCAGGCTATAACTCATACCATACTTTTCAGTCACAGAACCCGGACCGAAACACAAAAGGTGGGGGTGTATCCATTTTCATCAAAGATACCCACACCTCCAGGTTAGTGGCACAGCACAATGCCTCAGAGATCATCCATGTGCAACTTACAATGGGCAAAACTGCAATTCAAATTGTAACTTGCTACAGATCACCCACCATGACCCAGGACTCCCATTCCGCATTTCTGGGGACACTGGAAAATATGAAGGTCCTACCAAACGCCCTAATATTGGGTGATTTCAATTACCCAAACATTAACTGGGAGAACTACTCAAGTACTAACTCCCTTGCCCAATGCTTCCTAGAATTTATAAACTCAAACACCCTGGATCAACTGGTTAACACCCCCACCAGAGGTGACAACATATTGGACCTGGTCATCACCAACATGGGCGACCGGTGTTCTACACCGGAGGTCAAGCCCTCTCTGGTTAGATCAGACCATAAACTAATCACTCTGGATATCCACATTCCGCCCCCACCCCCAATCAAGGAAACCACCGTGTAAAACTTTTCAAAAGCAAACTTTACATTACTTAAGACAGAGGTGGAAAGGTTCACAGCCCCCATGCTAAAGGACAACGCTGTCCAAGCTGCTGAATCCCTTACAAAGGCACTCTATGAGCACCTGAAAGAATGCATGGATTGTGCTATCCCAAGCAAAATCAAGACTCACTCCTCCAAGAAAAGGAAACCAGTCTGGTGGACCCCTGCCATAAACAGGCTATACAATAGAATGAGGAAACTAGTGCAGAAAAGAGTAAAATCCCAAGAAGAAAAGACATCCCTGATTAGTATCAGCAAGAAACTACGATCCCTCATAAAATCATCTAAGGCTAGCTTTGAAAGAAAAATTGCCAAGGACTCCAAAGATAACCACAAAGTGTTCTTTAGCTATGGCAAGAACCTAAGTGGAAAATCAGATCTGCTCTGAGTTAGTGCAGAATGCCACAAAATACACTGAACCGACTGATATTGCCAACATTCTGGCAGACAAGTTTAGTGAAAACTTCACCCCCCTCTCACCCCCTAAAGGGCCAATAACCATACCAGAAGAATGTAGTGCCCCAGCAATCACTGACACACAGGTTAAAATAACCCTATCCAAAGCCAAACATACAGCTTCAATGGGACCAGACGGTGTTCCAGGCTGTGTCTTACATGAGCTCCAAAATGAACTAACCCCTCACCTAAGCACACTGTTCAAACTCAGCCTCTCTACAGGCTATGTACCCATGGAGTGGCGCGCAGCAACCATTATCCCGCTCTACAAAGGTGGAGCCACAGCGGACCCCGGAAACTATCGCCCAAAGCCTGACTAGCCTGGTCGGCAAGGCTATGGAGCGCATCATCATGGAATTCATTATCGGAGATATTGGGAACCCTCAAACATTGGACCCTACCCAATTTGGCCTTGTTAAGGGCAGATCATACCTCCTAAACCTGGTGGACTTCTTTGAGACAGTTACTAAGGCTTTAGACGAGGGAAAGGAGGTCCACACAGCCTACCTAGACCTCGCAAAGGCTTTCAACACCATTCCCCATTCTGGTATTATAGACAAGCTCACCAGTCTGAACATAAATCCCTACGTCACGAGATGGGTTGCCAATTGGCTCGCAGATAGAACCCACACGGTGAGAGTTGCAGGCTCTAGGTCCGACTCTAAACCAGTTACAAGTGGCATCCCCTGGGGCTTAGTCCTGGGACCCCTCCTGTTCGGTATATACTTCTCAGAGGTACAGGCAAGCACAGGAGGACCATGGCTGACCAAGTTCACAGACGACTGCAAACTGGGAGCCATAATTGAGACTCTAGCTGATACAGACATCCTCCAGAAGGGTCTCACTGAGATGGATACCTGGTGTCAAAATCATGGCCTCAAGC
Source organism: Protopterus annectens (assembly GCF_019279795.1). NCBI lineage: Eukaryota > Metazoa > Chordata > Ceratodontiformes > Protopteridae > Protopterus > Protopterus annectens. The sequence goes on along the minus strand of NC_056749.1, from coordinate 483,837,209 downwards.
TAAATGCCAAAAAGTGCATAGTCATCCCCTTTGGAAAAAACAAAGTACCTGCGAACTACCACATACGTGGTGGTCCCCTAAATACAGAAAATGTAATAAGGGATCTGGGGACCCAAATAGATAGTAATCTCTTCTTTGATTATTATATTGCCAAGGTGGTTAGAAAATCCTTCTATGTGGCCCACCTGATCATAAAAAGGTTCGCATCTAGAACAAAAGAGGTTATTGTGCCCCTGTACTCATCACTCATCAGACCCATCATAGAGTACAATGCCCCATTTGGGATGTACCTTGCAAGACACCTGCAACAGCTGGAAAGACCACAGAAGTACCTCACCAAGAGGATTACTGGCCTCAAACATGTGCCCTATGCAGCCCGACTGAAGAAACTCCAGCTGTACTCGGTTGCATACCGCTTACTCAGAGGTGATCTCTGCCTGACGTATATACAAGGCCACGTCCAACCCAGAATTGATGGACATGCTCCACCTAAAAAAAAAAAAAAAAATCCCCAAGAGCCACACACTCTAGGGATCTAAACCTCACCACAACGATAAATAGGACGTGCTGGAGGGATAGATTCCTGTCCCAGAGACTCCCCATGCTTTGAAACAGGATTCTAGTCTACATTAGGCAGAGCCCCTCACTAACACTCTTCAAGAGAAACCTTTATGAGTGGATGGGAAACAGAAAATTTACCCCGGGGATCACTGCAGTGGCTCTGCTGGACAGAGGCACAGGGAACTAATGGCTCTGCTGGACCGAGTCACAGGGAACTAATCTAAGGGGGCGGCGAAAGCAACACATTCTGGCTAGACTTATAGATGCCCTCGGGCAGATAGCCTAGTACTTACCTATGAACCTATAAACCTAGGAGACTCTAGAGAATGCTTTTAACTGCAAACAAATCAGTTATATGATACACTCCTTGGCAGGAAAATCAGAACACAATTTCTGATCAATACCTTTCACACAGTGAAATTAGCTAAAAAAGCTTTACAAAAAATGAGGCAGTAACAAAAGTGATTTAACAGGCCTAGTAAGGCAGACAATTGCAGTACAAGAGTGCAGATTAGTTTATAGCAATAAAATACAATAAAAAGTAGGCAGCAGACAAAAAGTGCAATAAAGTTTAAGAATAAACAATAACTAGTAAAAATAAGCAAGAAAACAGGATACTTATTGTTATATAGTTGTGGTCAGTGCCCGTCCTCTGTTCAGACTGTCCTGTAATGTTGTTTTAAATATTTCCTGTGATTTTGAACTCTGATGTTACTGTGATTATATACTGACTATTTTCTTGTTCTTTTATTATTTATTATTAAATATATGTAAACCTTTCACTGTGGCTTATCTTTTGTAGACATATTTAAGCTCTGAGAGTACTTGCATATTTATTTGGTGATACTGTGTAAACCACTCCTTATAGCCATAGTCTTGGTCAACTACCATTTGTACTGATAGTAACATTACACAGTAAGATTGGACAACCTTTGTTAAGGGCCTTGAAGTAGGTGATAAGGACATGGCTGGTGGCAGTGTTAACTACCTTATAGTTTGGGCAAATGGGGGCATGGCTAGTAAAGCTGTGCCAGCCTTTCCCAGGTGTGAGTGTGAGTGTGAAAGTGTGTGTGTGAAATTGCACTTGATGCAGAGAGCTGCATTTGGAGATACTGTATCTGTACATGTCATCGTCCCAGTGTACGTTCCCCACTGGTGCTAGTGATGAAGATTGAGGCTCCTTGATTACTGGGCCAGTGGTGCTGTGTCACAGGTAGTTCAGATTCTGTTTGCATAACACCATGCTTTTCAGCAAGTCCAACAAGTTGTTTGTTTCTTTTTCTAAAGTCCATTTTGGAAAACCAGTATCCAAGCCTACTTGGTTATCAGATTGCATTTCATTTGTTTACACTATGAAAGGAAAGAAGTTGACCTGTAAACCGAAGGGTCATTCTGCTAGAGACATCGTTACCTCCATGGCCTTTTTGTCAAGGGCGGCTATGGATGATATTGGTGCAGCTGCTACTTAGGTGGGTCCTTCTACCTTTGTCTCCCAGTATAAATTGGATAGTCAGTCAGGGTCTGGGGTTGCTTTTGGTTCCACTGTATTGCTGAATGTGCTGCCTCTGGGGGCTTTGGCTCGGGTGAATTCAGCTCCTACCACTACTGCAGATCTTCCATTTTCTGTGCCAGAGATGCCTTCAGCTCTGACAACCTTTTTGACGTATCCAGGGTGTTCTTTGGAGCAGGGGTGGACAGCTTTTGAAGTCATGAGGAGGGTGCTGACTACTTCCCAGTTTCAGATGCAGTCCCCCTCACATCTTCTTCCAAACGCTGCTCAGGTGTCTTTGGCCTCTCACATGCCCTGTCCAGGAGACTGCAGAGACCCCAGGCTTCAGGTTGTCCAGCAGGGACCCCCCCTTCTTCTGAAACCTCCCTAGAATATCCCACTGAGGAGGTTCCTTGGAAGAGGACCTGCAAGAGGATGCATGTTGATTCCCCAGAGGAGTCTGTCACTTTGGACACCAGCCTCGATGAAGCAGAAGAGTCCCTACGGTCACCCCCTGAAGATGTCTCTTTTGGAGACATCCTGGAAATTTTAAAGCAGTGGGGAGACTGGCAGTCCACAACTCCTTCGGCTGAGGAGTCAGTGTACCTGAAGGCTTTTGAGTCTCGTCCATCAACCTCTTGCGTGACCCCCCCCCCTCTAATTAGCTTATTGAGTTAATCTATTGGAAGCCTTGGGAAACTCTAGACTCTAAGGAACCTACTCCTAGGAGGCCAAATAACATCACAGCCCCAAAGGACAAACCATTTTTGACAAAAGGTGTAGCAGTGGATGCCATGGTTGTGGTGGCGGCCACCAAAAAAAAGCTGTCCAAGACTAGTTCCTCTATCCATCCTCCTAACAAAGGTTCCAGGACCATGTATAGGTACGGGAAGCATGTCTTTTTGTCAGCGCCCTTTTCTTTGGTACGGGAAGCATGTCTTTTTGTCAGCGCCCTTTTCTTTGAGGCTGTTGAACTACCTCACTTACTTTACAAGACTACAGAGGGATCTGTTAAATGAACTTACAGACTCTGTACAAGGAGCTGTAGCTGATGTGGTGGGAGATGATGTCAACGCTCAACTTGCCACCCTTAATTCTGTCATCAACTTTCCATGAGAGTCATTTCATATGCAGCAGATGGAGCAAATAGAGCAGCAGGTTCAGGCATTTCTCTCAGAAGACTGGCCTGAATGCGCCTCTGCGATTTCATGGAGCCCTTCAAGTCTTCTTTCCTGAACACCCCTTTGATGGCTCCTCTCTTTTTGGGCCCAAATTTAAAGAGATGCTCACCAGGTGTGAACAGGAGGAGAAGACCTTATCTGCTGTTGCATTGCGTTTTTCACTCCTATCAGACCCTTCTGTAAAGGTCAGAGAGGTAGTGGGAAAATGTGGTTCAGAAAATCGCAAAGGTCTTTCCAGGACACACAAGGAGAAAGTTCCCCTAGAGGTAGAGAGGGGAACAATAATGGAAGATGCTGCCCACGTGGCAGGGAAGGCCCGCAGAATCAGGGCTCCAGAGAGTCTTTGTTTGGCAGACTCTTCCAGCCCTCCTGAAAGAGTGCCTGATCGCTTGCCTCTGGAGGTAGTCAGGGTTCGATTGTCCCTGCACTGCGAAACCTGCCAAAAGATAACAAGAGACAGATGGGTGCTGGACATAATATCCAGAGGATATGTCATTCCCTTCTCCTTTCCCACTCCTGCAAACAAGTCAGTTCCAGATGTTCCACCCAGCCAGAAGGAACAAGCAACATTAGAAATCCAAAGGTTGCTAAGAAAAAGCGTCATCCAAGAAGTCCCCACAGACCAGAGAGGATCTGAAACTTACTCAAGATTCTTTTTAGTTCCAAAGAAAACGGGACTGGAGACCCATTTTGGACCTCAGCAATCTGAACAAATCTGTGAAAAAGGCCAAATTCCAGATTGTGACACTGCAGTCGATACTTCCATTCCTAGGAAAAGACAACTGGATGTGCTGTATAGACCTTCAGGATGCATACTATCATGTCAAAATGGAAAGGCGATCCAGAAGGTACCTGTGTTTGCGACTAGGAGCCAGTCACTTCCAGTTTTGAGCTGTGCCCTTTGGACTCACTACAGTCCCCAGAGTGTTCTCCAAGTGTATGGCAGTAGTGGAGGCTTAGCTGAGATGCCTAGGATTCCGGATGTCTCCATATCTGGATGACTGGCTCATAACCGCCCCGACCAGGCATCTTCTGGTACAAGCCAGGGTCTATACCCTTCAACTCTGTTCCTCCCTAGGTATTACCATAAACTATGAAAAATCTGCTCTAAAACCATTTCAGAACTAAAACCTCATAGGAGTGGAGTTAAACACAAATACAATGGTAGCAAGACTTCCAAAAGACAGAGTAGACAATCTTTGGCATCATGTAAGATTATTATTCAGGAAGACAAGACCATCTGCAAGACTGGTTCTTCAGGTACTAGGGAAAATGGCTGAGGCAATTGTTCTCATTCCTGTAGCTCACTTTCATATGAGAATACTTCAGTAGCTACTTTCCACACAATGGTCAGTCTTGGAACTTGCAGTGCCACACATAGGTCTTGATAACTGACTCCTGCAAAAAGAATCTCCAGTGGTGAATTCACTCTCCATTAGTATATGAAGGCCATCATTTCATCCTCCCTCAACCCCAGGTCACGGTGACCATGGATGCTTCCCAGATTGGGGGTGGGGACATTATCTAGGGAAGAAAGTCCGAGGCATCTGGCAGAAACACGAGGCTGACTTGCACATAAATATCCTGGAGATGAAGGGGGTGCCTTTAGCGTTGCAAGCATTTCAAGACGCTCTCCCTTTAGGAATAATAGCAATCCAGTCGGACAGTATGTCCATAGTCTGGTACATAAACAAACATGGAGGAACCAGATCTTACCCCCTTTGTGGAGAAGCTATGAGGGTCTGGCAGTAGGCTACCACCTCCAGCCATTTTCTGATAGCAACTCACATCTCTGGAAAATCCAACATGATTGTGTACAAATTGAGTAGAGCCATCTTATGGCCTCATGAATGGTCCCTCAGCCAGAAGGTAACAGAACAGATCTCCCAGAAATGGGGCCAGCTTTGCTGCGATCTCTTCGCATCACCCACCAATGCCAAATGCAAGAACTACTTTGTCCTGATCCCCCCATGGGAGGAGTCACCAAGGCATGCACTCGTTCACAATTGGCCTCCGGGCATTCTTTATGCTTTTCCTCCAATCCCCTGATACCCAAGATTTTGCAGAAAGCAAGTTTGTTGGAGACAACAGTAATCCTAATTGCCCCTATTGGTCTTGTCAAATCTGGTTTCCCTTTCTAAAGCCTCACCTTCAGGACGAACCTTGGATTCTGGACCCTGCTCTGGACCTTCTGACTCGCCCGTCAGGAATGGCTCATCCGAACCTGGACAATCTCAAACTAACTGGCTACTCCAGTTCCTGTGATCACCAGGTTTCAGCCCTTTCCTGTCTAGTTAAACATATTTTATTATCCTCCCACAAAACATCTTCATGAAAATTGTACAAAAGTAAATGAGAAGATTTGTTACATGGGACAACGAGAATCAGATAGACCATTTTTCTCTGCCCATTCATTGTATTCTAGAATTTTTGACAAAACTTTTCAATGAAGGAGCTACTTCAGCAACTGTTAGGGTTCTGCTGGCAGCAATTTCCATTTTTCATATAGGAGAGAACGGCTCTGCAGTCATGTCACACAGACTCTGTAAAGCATGTTTGAAAGGAACCACTATGATAAAACTCCTGTGTAAAAATCCAACACTCTCTTGGGATTTGAATTTTATCTTATCTAACATTATCTGTCCTCCCTTTGAACTATCAGCTACATGTGACTTGAAGTACCAGAAAACACTCTTTTTATTGGGTATTACTTCAGCCAGAAGAGTGTCTGAATTGCAGGCTTTGTCTGCTAAGCTCCCATACCTATTCTTTCATAAGGACAGAGTTTCTTTACACACTAACCCCTCATTTCTACTGAAAATTGTCTCAGAAAGCAACCTCAATCAATCTATAGAGCTGCCAGTTTTCTTTCCTAACTTCCAGAACAGAGGAGAGTATTCACGACATCTCCTAGATGTTCATAGACAGTTATGTTTCTACTTACATAGAACGTCTGAGTTTAGAATATTGAATCAACTCATCTCTTGTTCTGACATTAAAAAAGGTCTTCCAGTCACAATAGTTACCTTATCAAAATGGCTTATGCTTTGTATATCCTTTATTTATGATTCCAAGAATAAAACACTTCCAGATAAGGTTAACTCTCATTCCACAAGGTCTGTAGCCACGTCTGCAGCCTTTCAAGCTAGATTACCACTGGATAATATCTGCACTGCACCAGCTTGGGCAAAACCTCATACATTTATTACTCATTACAAAGTGAATTTGACCTCTAGGAGTAGAGCCTCTTTCTGTTCTATAGTTCTGAGGAATATTCTCCCATGAGCCAACCAAGAGTCAGGTTGCTAGAGATGCAGGCTCATCAGTGAGAATAAAGGCAAGATTGACAGCATCACTTAAAGGAGTTATAACTTATGTACTTACCATAACATTCCACGTGTGTTGTCCATCTCGTCCTTTATTCTCACCACCCTCCCTCCATACCCCCCTGCTTATACTCCTGGGAGACCGAGTGGCATAATTTGGGTCCTACAGATACATATAGTCTAAGAATTTATACTCTGGTGTATATTTTAATATGTAATGATATATTTTATATATACATAATATTTCTGTCTTACCTTTGTAAGAGTACTTGGGGCAAACAAGATCTGAGGAAGCTAGGGGGTTGCATTATGGGTAAAGAGGGATGCCCATTAGCTTTGCTGAAGACCTCAAGCTTTTAGAATGGCCGAGATGGATCCAGTGGATCGGATCTGACCCATCAGTGAGAATAAAGGACAAGATAGACAACACATGGAACGTTATGGTAAGTACATAGCTTTTTTTTTTCCACCCATTCACGTTGAGTACACTAGAATGCTGTTTAAATCATTGTTAAATTATACCTGAAATAGCAAGTAAACTGGTGTATTACAGAGAAATTTACTGGATCATACGGTGCTTTAACTAATTCTAAGGAAACAGCATTCACTTGACAACAGCACACTTAGGTGTCTGGCAGTGCGTTGGGGCCTGATGATAGAGGACAAAGCAGCTGAATGTTCAGAGTTTCAAATGCTCTTGTGGAGCAAATGTAATGAGGCATAGAAATGTCACAAGACTAATGCTGTGGTTATGTAAGTATATGCTAAAGATATAAAGTTGTAAATGCCAACTGTATTGAAACTTAACAAGCCTTCTGAAATTTGAAATCCACAGTCTTGTGCAGGGCATCCCTTGTAGTTTGGTGCTGCCGAAGAGCTGTTTTTAAACAGTGGTCAGGAAATATGTAACCTACAGTCTTGAAAAAGGTACTCCTTAATGGTATATTGTTTCCAGTTTAAAATTGCAGTTTGGTACTGTCTGAATTGTTATTTTAAAATAATGCTCACGAGATGAGAAAACCATGGCCCTCTGCAGGGAAGTCATTAACTGTGTATTGTTTCCTTCTTGAAGTTGTGGGTTGTTGCTTCCTGAAGAGTTGTTTTTGAGCATGTGCTAGCTTGTTATAAAGTTTTCCCCTGTGGTTTCCTTTTCTTTCTTGTTTTCCCCAAGGTTGGGGGGATGAGATTCGAAGGCTACATGTTGCTTAGATTGGAACTCAGATCATGGTCATAACAAGGCACACAGGGTGCTGTTATCCATATAGATCTTGTGGGTCTTGGGGGTACAGTGTGCAGTGGACCTGAGCAGGTGCACATGGTGGTCCTGTGTCAGTACACTGTATGCTCTGTTATGGATGTCACAATTTGTAGAAGCCTTTTATAGTCTGCCTCCTGGCCTTTACCAGTGCATGCATTCCACTTCAAGGCCCTCACCTGCTCATTCCTTTCCACACAGGCACTGTTTGTGAACATTCTGAGATTTTAAACAGCAGATGATGATGACTGACATAATGACAAAAATACTTTGTGTTATTGTCTTACAGATGTGAAAAATGGTACATTAAGAGATTATCAGACAAGAGGACTAAACTGGCTTATCTCACTGTATGAAAATGGCATTAATGGAATTCTAGCCGATGAAATGGTAAGCAGGATTAATCATTTAAAGTTTGAACGTAGTATATCAACGACTTCATTCAAGTCTATTACTTATATGAATTTTGAAATCCATTATGTTCAAATTGCATATGATCTGATCTTTGTCATTATGTGCCACCTCTTTTAATATTTAGTTAATAATGCATTTGTTTTCATAGTTGTTATATTTGTTTTTAGTCTTGGTGTATTTTATTTTTTTTTTTTTTCGTGCTTTATCAGTTAAAATGACAAAACTGATTTATGACATGAAATATTCCTAACTTGTTTTTATGTTTGATTTCCTAGGGCCTTGGTAAGACACTGCAAACCATAGCTTTGCTGGGGTACCTAAAACACTATAGAAACATTCCTGGACCCCACATGGTCTTGGTCCCTAAATCAACATTACACAACTGGATGAATGAATTTAAACGCTGGGTTCCTTCTCTTCGAGCTGTTTGCCTTATTGGAGACAAGGATGCCAGGGTAATTTCTTAATTAGTCATTAGAACTTATTGAAATGAATAGATCAGGCAGAGGGTATAAAAATGAATTAATGAGTGCTGCTCTTTTTAGTCTGTTTAAAAAGTTTTTATTTTTTAAAGAAAGAGCTAGAGAGTGGTGTTGGATTAACAATAGAGCTGATGTTGTCTCTTCAATCTGTTCCTCAATGGATGGGTTATGAGATCCAATTCTGGCCACTCTCAGACTTTAGATCCAATGCTTAGGCTCCTCCTCTTACCCATAATACCGTACAAATAGAGACTTACCTCAGATACCATTTGATATGGATACAGTCTCCTATGCTCAGGTTAGATTTAAGCTAAGTCAAGCTTTTTACGTGGTGATACCTCTGTCTATTTGAAGTTTATTTTCTGTTCTTTATTCGCTGTCTGTTTTTCTTCCTATCTGTTCCTTCCCTTACCAAAAAAAAAAGACAAACAGTCTTTTGAGTTTGAACCATTGTTTCTATTTGTCAGTGTTATTATGGTGCTGTCACTTTCTTAACACTGTTCTATTAGAAGTATTTCTAGTGGTTGCTGTTGGTATTTGTAGTCTGTTTACTGTTACTGTGGTAATGACTGTTTATCATATCAGAGAAGTCTGGTTTTAAAAATGTGTGGCTTATGAACATAAGATTCCTAATTCAATTGCATATGCTAAGTGTATTTATTATTTAGGGGCTGCCCATTTGGACGAGCAATGTCCTATTTGCATTGCTTTTGGTCACAGGGCGCTTGCGGAGAGGAGGAGCAAATTAGTTAGCAAGGGGCTCCTCCCTGCCTGTGCGAGACAAGTCGCCCCTTCTTACTTTACTCCTTCTGCTATTTCTCCTCCTGCAAAAAGACTGCTGACAAATCCTAGGCTGAAATGAGCCATGATAAGCTTAAGGAAAAAGAAAAAGAGAATTTGAAAGAATCTAAATGCTGGTGTTTATTGGCTCTGTCCCTGAAGATTTCTAACCCTTTGGATCCAGCTCCAGCATTGGAATCTGCATTCATTGCCAGAACCTCAGTTTTTTTCAGAGCTGATTTCACCTACGCTGCACTCTCTATCCTCCTGGAGAGGCCTCTGCATCACATGGCCAGACCTTCCTCCACTGCTTCATTGCTCTGATCAGTGCTATCTCAGATCCAGTCAGTTCCGAATGGCTTGGACCCTGGCAGATCTTGGAGCCAAGGTGCTGGTGTCGGACCCAGGAGGTCTGGCTGGACTCAGATGTTCTTCGAGCTGTACATTCCCCTCAGAACTTCAGCAGTAGATGGCTTCAGAGATGAGTTGAGTGGCAGTGTGAGACCAATCCTTGTTGGGTGCTGCGACTCCCACAAGAGGGATCATTGGTCCTGTCTTGATCTCTGCAATCGAAGTTTTTGAGAAAGTGCTCTCTTGTTCCAGGGATTGGACTTCCCTCTCCTGCTTGGATCCTACCCTCCTCACAGAAGTTGCTGCACCTTCTACCCTGGGGCAGGCAGACAGCCCCCAAATGTCTTGAGTATGACCACACTGAAGACTGCCATTCAGCTTCCAAGTGTTTCCCAGTTCATTGAAAGCATAAGTTTAAAAGGAGGCACATTGACTGGCCCCAGGAATCCTTAACTGAAGATACTGATCTCAAAGAGGGGAAGGCTCTTCTAGATTCCCACTTGAAGATGTTTCATTTGGTGAAATCCTGGAACTGCTCAGACTGAAGGAGGAGGTGGTCCTTAAAAGCCCTATCCCAGGAGGGTTAGTATTTCATAAGGCTTTTGGGGCTTAAGCAGCCCCTGTTGTTGGCAATATGGTTGATCTACTCTCTAAGCAAGCATGGAAGTAGCCGGATGTGGTCAAACAGATTCCCCATAAACCTGACAAGTTTCTAGTTTTTCGAAAGTATTGTTCTTATTGGAGCAAGGGTCCCGCCTTTAATTCTTTGGTAGTGGTGGCGGCCACCAAAAAGGAGCTTGCTGAAGAAAGTTCCACTGTCCATCCCTCTCAAAGAGAGTCTCAAGCACTGGACTAGTTTCGGAAGTGAGTCTGTGCTTCAGTGAACTTTGCACTTAGGGCTCTGAATTATTTTGCATATGTAATACACTTCCAGAGGGATTTAACCAAGGAGCTTTCCAAATCTATCTCAGGGTCTTTATTTACAGAGAAGAGGAAGTCTGTTGACTCACAGTTGGCCACTGTTCAGTCATTGTCAAATGTGTCTATGCACCTAATTTGCAATGCAGCAGAAGGCACTTCTAGGGCTGCAGGCACTGGCATAACCATTAGGAGGCATGCCTGGATTCGACCTTGTGGAGCACTTTAAAATGTCCTTTATCAACACCCCCTATAATGGCTCAACATTCTTTGGGCCAAAGGTAAAGAGAAACTATCCAGAAGTGAACAAGATGGAAAAATTCTGTCTGCCACGGGGGCTATTTTTCTACCCCTCAGAGGATTTTCTCTAGAAATTAGAAGGAAGAAACTGTTATTCCATAAGTCACAAGGGTTTGCTCTTAACAATTTTGGCAAGGGACCTCTCCCCCTTCCTCACAAAGCACAGGAGGAAACTCTAATTGTGCACATCAACCCCAAGGCAGAGGTGGTCCCCAAAACCAAGGTTTTTGGGTCCCTTCTGCAGTCAGCTTTACCAGTGCTGCTAAATGTTTGTCCAGCTACTGCACTCTGGAGACATTTGAGGGTGGTTATCGTTGCATCCTATGGCCTGGATGTCCATCTTTTGAGATGTTTGGATGCAGAGGATCCTAACCAGAGACTACTCCATCCCCTTTCTCTCTTTATTTTCCCCATCGCTTAAAGAAACATCCCGATGTTTCATCCTCCCAAAGAAAAGCAGCAGCACTAGAAATAAAAATGCTCCTAAATAATTGGGTCATCTAAGAGATACACCAGACCAGTAAGGATCTGAAGTTTATTCAAGATTCTTTTTGATGCCAAAGAAGAACGAGGACCTTGAGGTAATTTTGGACCTCAGCGTATTGAACATATATGAGAAATAGACAAAATTCTGGATGTTCATTCTTCATTCTAAGAAAGGATGATTGGATGTGCTTTATAGACCTTCAGAAAGCATGTACCTCATAAAGATGGGACGAACATTCCAGAAGGTTTCTCCCTTTCCGCCTGGGAGTCAGTCATGTCCAGCTTTGCTCAAAACTAGGTATTACTGTAAACATAGCCAAGTCCAAAGTTCCACCTGGCCAAATTTTAGAATTCATTGGGGTTTTTTTGAACATGAAATTGCAAATAGCCAAGTTTCCACAAGCTAGGATTTCCACACTCCACAAGCAGGTAGTAGCTGTTTTTTTTCCTGTCAGAAGCCACCTGCAAAATTGGTTTTGTCTCTTCTTGGTTCAATGGCAGCTGTCATCACCTTGATTCCTCTTGTCAGATATCACTTGAGGGTACTCCGATGGACTCTAGCAGCCGAATGGTTAATCAGACACCAGTCTGTGAGTTTCCAAGTCTCTCACACAAAAATTTACAGAAATCATATTCAGTGGTAGCTAGAATATCTGACCTTTTGTTCGACATTCCCCCAGGCTACAGCAACCATGAACACCTCTCAACTATGGTGGTGGTGGGGGGGGTGGCATTTCTTGGAAGAGACAGTCCAAGGCACATTGTCCTCTGCAGAGGCCAGTCTTCACATCAATATCCTGGAGATGATGGCAGTCCTACTAGCATTGCAGGCTTTCCAGGACTCCCTTCCCACAGGTGTGTTAGCAATCCAGACAGACAGTATGTCAGTAGTCTGGTGTATTGGCAAATGGGGGTCATGATCCTGCTTGTTATCAGGAAGGAATGAGGGGGTGGCAATGGGCAATGTCTTCTCATGGCTTTCTGTTAGCAATGCAAATATAAGGGAAGTCCAGTGTTATAGCAGACAGGTTAAGCAGGCCTGTCCTTCTACCTCATGAGTTGTCCCACAGTCCAACAGTATCAGATCAGATTTTCAGCTGCTGGGGCCAACTGTGCTGCGATCTTTTTACCTAATCCTACAACACCCAGTGCAGCTGATATTTAACCTTAATTTCCCATGAGGGGGATTCATCAGGTGATGCTGTGACCCCACAGTTGGCCCCAAGCTCAAGTATGCACTTCCCCCTACTCCTAATCCTGAAGTTTTTACAGAAAGCACTGGTGAGGAAGGCTATGATGATCCTCATTGTTCCCTTCTGGATTCAACAAGCGTGGTTTCTCATCTGTACATCCTTCTTGGTTGCTGGACCCCACTCCAGATCTTCTCTCGCCTTCATTCAGAATGACTCACCCAGACATTCAAGTCCTCAAGTTGATTGCATAACTTCTTCAATTCCAGTGTTGGCTAGACAGTCCAGACTTTCTTCCCAAGCCATTTACATTCTGACCTCCACACAGAAACTCTCTACCAGAAAGATTTATAAGAGCAAATGAAAGATATTTTCCATGTGGGTTTCCATTAAGAATCTGGACCCCTTTTCAGCCCATCCCAGTGAACATGGGACTTTCTTGTGACTATATTCCACAGTGGTACTAGCTAATCTCCTGTCAAAGTCCAACTAGCAGTCATCTCCAGTTTTCAAGTTGAGGAGATTCAGTCTTTTGTTGTCTCCCTTAAATTGACTACGGCTTTCCTTATGGGTATCTTCCTTCTTAGCTAATCCATAGGGATCCCATTCCTCCTTGGGATATTACCATTCTGTTATGCACCTACAGTTGATTTTAAATATCTCGCTTGGAAGATCTTTTTGGTGACAGTCACCTCAGCTTGAAGGGTTTTGGAGTTACACATCCTTTCTTGTAAAGCTCCTTATTTGGTCTTCCATTCGGACAGAGTTAATGTATGAATCATTCCTTCATTTCTTCCAAAGATGGTTTCTGAATCATCACTTAATCAACCTTTCCGTTTTCATCCAAGATTTCTCCAATAAGTTGGAATACATGATATACTTGCTGGAAGTAGACCATCAACTTTGTTTTTATTTATGTTTTACTAAGAAGATTAAAAAGACTGATCATTTGGCCTTGTTCCCATCAGTGCCAGTCCTGAAGTTGGGGCCAGTGTTTATGCTGACCTGTATGCTGTGAATGCTCTCTCCTTATGGGTAAATCGTGATGCTTCTGCCATCTGTTTTTACATCAACACTGTTGATGCCATTACTACCAGCACCATTTGTTTTCTTAATGTCAGTGCCAGTAGTTGAAATACCAAACATTCCTTTGTTGCTGTGAGGCACAACCTTGCTGGCCCAATGGGTTTTTGTCATTGAATAAATTCTCAACCTAAGTACAGATTCAGCAAGTTTTCTTTGCATTGATTCCTATCATCATCTTATCAACCTTTGACTGTGGCAGCATCTACCAGGCTAGAGCTACAAGTTCCTGAGCCTTCATCACTGCAACCCGTTTCACAGTAGGCCAGAAACATCTGCTTCAAAGAAGGTGTTTTCCTACCTTCTGATTCCCCCCCATTGATGGAGCTGATGAGGGGCTTGTCCAAGAAGAAACAGCTTAACTCCCTTCTAGTGTCTTTCACAGCAGATATGCATAATGAGACAGATAGTGAAACTATTGCACCCTCCCCCAAACTTGAGAGGACTCTGAAATAGTGACCTCGGTCTTTAAATAGCTGATCACATTCTTTGACTCCTAAGGGAGTTGGGTTTTTGGTTGGAATCTCCTAAGCCTGATAACCTTGTGTCAGCAGCACTGCCCTCAAGAAGTCTCTAATTCTTTAGATTTCAGCTGTCCATCTGTCATCAAAGAATCTAGAATGCTACACGGGTTAGAGAAGTGACTATATGCATTCTCTGCCTTTACTTTGTTGGAAGACAAATTGTATGCCTCATATGGTGGATTTTGAATGTGACATTTCCAGTGAAATGAGCCAGCCTGTTCAGCAGTTGCCAGACGACTATACTAAAGATAAACTCCTGTCTTACTTGTTCACTACTTCAGCCTTTATTTCAACTCTGCAGACAATTCAGCCAGAACAGTGGGGTTCAGCCTTTGCTATATGCCAGCATCCATGGCCCTATATGTCAACTTTTTGTTGAGTACACAAAGAACCTTCATGGAGACACAATTTTAAGATCCCTGATACTTGTTCATGAAGCGTAGGTGCATCTTGAGAACATGGAGAAGAATAGTAAGACCATCACTGCTATGTACCTGAAGTCCAATTTGCCTCAGCGTTCTAGGATACAGAGGAATCATCACCAGTTGTTGTTCAAGTGCTGTTCATAGCAAAAGAAGCATGTCTGGGAAAGCCGGCAACTGGAATAGCTTTTAGAATGGTTGTGAGAATAAAGATAAAAATAAAGACTCAAGCAGTTATTAGGGAACAGGTTAGGTAGAGTAGTTGAGTCATCCCTCAACAGGCGAAGGTCATGTGTGTAGGGATTGTATGTCTTAGCTTGCCTAGGAAAATGGAGAAGCACTGATGATCATGCCTTCCCGTTTCATCTTGGTGCTATTGCAGCCCTTACTAGGATAAGTAGTTTAGAAAATGTCTTTGTGGATGCATGGATTGATGGATGAACAGATAGACTTCACACACAACAGATTGGTCCATTGTATGATGCAGCCCACTGTGCCCCACAACACTTTGAATGTTCGTGTTTTGTTTTTATTTAATGATCATTGCCATAGTGGGAGTTGAATCTTATGTGATACATTCTACAATGTCTAGAGTGTTTGTTTTTATGAAATTAACCTGGCATCACTAAGGGTTGAACTATCTAGAACATTTGTGTTTTATTTTTATTTAATTAACCTGGTTATACCTGAGTGCATTGCACGGTGTATTTTAAGGCGCTTGGAACATTTGTGCTGCATCATTGTGTTATTTACTTGGTCATACCATGGTTTTGACTGTTGCATAGAGCAGGTTGCAGTGTCTAGTGGATATGTATTTTGTTTTTATTTAAGTATCAGGAATACTCTGAGGTTTGAACTGCTGTGTAATGTAGTCTACAGTTGTTAGGACATTATACACTGTTTTTATTTTCTTAATTTAAGTCACACTGAAGGTTAAACTTGGTAATACTAGACATTGTGTAATACCCTCTGTGGTGATATAAATTTTACACTGTGAAAGCTGAACTACAGACTTGTGCAATGCATACCACCGTGAGCTGCTTTTTCAGGCTTGTTGGCTGTTGGTGAAGCACCCTCCAAGAGGAAAAAACGCTGAGAGAAGAAGGGAGCCACTTTTGAGATTTTAAGTATTTTTTCTCTGTTTATTTGCTAAGTTTTTCTGCATAGCTGCCTAGCTTGAGCATTTTCTGGCTTGTTAAACTTGATTTCTGTATTAGTAGCTGTATTTAGAGCACAACCAAAAGCTGTTTGCTGAATTTCCTGTTTGCACTTAATTTTAAATCGTTTTTTTCTTAAAACTTGAATATTTTCTGTCCTGGACCTAGCACTCTTGTGTGGGGTCATTTACTGCACTGTTATAACTTGATATTACTTGTGAACCTCTGCTATCTCTGTAAAAAACAAAACAAAAAAAAATCTTGCTTTTTCCCACTTTTCTGAGAGTTAAAAAAGTTCAGTTACAGGCTTGCTGTTCCTGAACTGTTTGAAAGTTTCTGTGAGGCCATTTTTGCTTGGGCTGAAGGAGGGTCTCTGTGTTCATCAGTGGCAGTGACTAACATTGAGCAGCTTCCCTGCCCCCGTAGAGGTGGTTACTGACTTGAAACTGTAGTTTTATTGGCCACTAGGGTCATTTCCATAACTCCTTCATCTTCCTCTCTTAAAACCTAGTTGCCTCGTGGTTTGAGTGTCTTTTCAGGCTTGTTGGCTGTTGGTGAAGCACCCTCCAAGAGGTAAAACGCTGAGAGAAGAAGGGAGCCACTTTTATGATTTTAAGTATTTTTCTCTGTTTATTTGCTAAGTTTTTCTGCATAGCTGCCTAGCTTGAGCATTTTCTGGCTTGTTAAACTTGATTTCTGTATTAGTAGCTGTATTTAGAGCACAACCAAAAGCTGTTTGCTGAATTTCCTGTTTGCACTTAATTTTAAATCGTTTTTCTTAAAACTTGCATATTTTCTGTCCTTGACCTAGCACTCTTGTGTGGGGTCATTTACTGCACTGTTATAACTTGATATTACTTGTGAACCTCTGCTATCTCTGTAAAAACAAAACAAAAAAAAAAAATCTTGCTTTTTTCCCACTTTTCTGAGAGTTAAAAAGTTCAGTTACAGGCTTGCTGTTCCTGAACTGTTTGAAAGTTTCTGTGAGGCCATTTTGCTTGGGCTGAAGGAGGGTCTCTGTGTTCATCAGTGGCAGTGACTAACATTGAGCAGCTTCCTGCCCCGTAGAGGTGGTTACTGACTTGAAACTGTAGTTTTATTGGCCACTAGGGGTCATTTCCATAACTCCTTCATCTTCCTCTCTTAAAACCTAGTTGCCTCGTGGTTTGAGCGTCTTTTCAGGCTTGTTGGCTGTTGGTGAAGCACCCTCCAAGAGGAAAAACCGCTGAGAGAAGAAGGAGCCACTTTTGAGATTTTAAGTATTTTTTTCTCTGTTTATTTGCTAAGTTTTTCTGCATAGCTGCCTAGCTTGAGCATTTTCTGGCTTGTTAAACTTGATTTCTGTATTAGTAGCTGTATTTAGAGCACAACCAAAAGCTGTTTGCTGAATTTCCTGTTTGCACTTAATTTTAAATCGTTTTTTTCTTAAAACTTGCATATTTTCTGTCCTTGACCTAGCACTCTTGTGTGGGGTCATTTACTGCACTGTTATAACTTGATATTACTTGTGAACCTCTGCTATCTCTGTAAAAAAACAAAAACAAAAAAAAAATCTTGCTTTTTTCCCACTTTTCTGAGAGTTAAAAAAGTTCAGTTACAGGCTTGCTGTTCCTGAACTGTTTGAAAGTTTCTGTGAGGCCATTTTTGCTTGGGCTGAGGGAGGGTCTCTGTGTTCGTCGGTGGCAGTGACTAACATTGAGCAGCTTCCCTGCCCCCATAGAGGTGGTTACTGACTTGAAACTGTAGTTTTATTGGCCACTAGGGGTCATTTCCATAACTCCTTCATTTGTCCTCAGAGGAGTGGTTTAAGGCAGTAACTTGTAGTTTATTGGCCATTTTGGGTAATTTCCTGTCTTTTCCAGCCCCCTGCTATAAAGCACGCTTTAGCGCGATTTAGCCCGATTTAGCCGATTTAGCGGAGTTGCTACCGTTGCACACTAGGGCAGTGCCGGTTAAGCAGGTTTAAACTATTCGGGCTACCTAAAGTCCACTCTTCAAATTTTCCCTTAAAACTACCTTCCTCGAACTATACTACTGATCTAATCAGCGTATCCTATAATTAAAAAGATCATCTCTACTTGACTCCAAGTAGACTATTCTCTATCTGTTAAACGTAGCTCTTGCTCCTACAGTACTTATTACCTTGATACGGCACTCTTGTCATAGATAGTACCCCACAAAGCCCCCAGACCATTTCTCAGTCCCCCACGTCCCCGGAATCTTTTTAAAGTTTTTTGTCTATTCCTTCTAGCATGTCGAGGGATCAGTTGCTAGTGTCCTCTCCTGCTCAGCTGGTGAACCTGGGAATATTGAGGCAATGTTACAATTGCCTCATGTACACAGACAACCCTCTCCTCCTCCCACAAAACACAAATACATGCGAGAGATGCAACTATACAGCCAAACTGGAGGCTGAGCTCTCTCAACATAGGACTGGCAAGACCAGTCAGGAGGAGAAGGTTACCACACACACTATAGACCCAGTCTCACATAGTACCATTACAACCTCAAATCATACACATAAACACACAAAGACGTACTCGGAGGCTCTGATCAAAATCTACCAAAACAGCAGAGGCCACCAAAGCAGACACCCAAACAACCACCACCTCAGAACACAACACCTGCAACACATAGACCTCACAGTCAGAGTGTCAAACAGTCACAGCCCTTAAGGCCAAACACAATGCCAGACACACTAGTCATTGGTGACTCCATAGTCAGACACACTGACGTCCCGCTCACCAGACTGAGTAAGGAGAAGGTCACAGTAAGCTGCCTGTTGGGCGCTAGAATCCGCCACATAACGCAAGCACTCAGGTCTCTCAACAGCAGGTACAAATATGACTCAGTCATTGTCCACGCTGGTGTAAACGACCTGAGACGTACCTCCTTGGACTACATGAAAAGAGACATTGAGGAGCTCTCTGATTATGTAGCCCAGGCAGGTATGACCCTGACCTTGAGCAGTATCCTACCTTCACCAAGAATGATGCCACAATACAGAGATAAGATGATCAGCTTTAACAATTGGCTTAAACACTGGTGTCATTCAAAGGGGATCCAGTGTCTGTCTGCGTGGGATGACATGCTGGACAAGCCACGCTGCTTCGCAAGGGACGGCTTGCACCTGTCACCCCTGGGATTCCGGATATTGGCAAAGGCTCTTGCCACCCCATAGTGCCTTTTTAGGCAAGGCTCAAATTCTAAACCTACCACCCTAGAACACAAAAAGGAAAAAACTAAGGGTAATGCTGCTCAATGCCAGAAGTCTAAATCTCAAAATGCACGCACTCGAGGCCCTTCTCAGTATGGAGAACATCGATGTCTGTGCTGTGACAGAAACCTGGTTCAAGGCTCCTGAGAGCACCCCAGCGCTATCAGGTTTTACCTCATATCATGCGTTCCGGCCCCAAAATCCGGACAATACCAAGAAAGGAGGGGGTATCCATATTCATCAAGGACACCCACACCTCAAGACTGGTGGCAACGCACGATGCATCGGAGACCATCCAGGTGCAATTAACCATAGGCAAGACTGCTCTGCAAATTGTAGCATGTTACAGGCCACCCTCACAAACTCAGGAACCTCACATGGCCTTCCTGAAAACACTAGAGGGATAAATGTATCACCAAACACCATCATACTAGGTGACTTCAATTACCCTAATATAGACTGGGAACACTACTCAAGCCCAAACACCCTAGCCCAAAAGTTCCTGGAATTCATAAACTCAAATGCCATGGAACAACTAGTCACCATCCCCACAAGAGGAGATAACATACTTGATCTCATCATCACGAACATGGGAGCACAATGTTCAACACCGGAGGTGTACCCCTCACTGGTGAGATCAGACCACAAACTAATCTTGCTGGAGGTCCTCATCCCACCCCCACCTGAAATAAAAAAGGCCACAGTAAAGAACTTCTCAAAAGCCGACTTCACACTTCTAAAGACTAGTGTGGTCTCCTTTAAGGCCCCCGAGCGGGAAAACAGTACTCAAGCCGCTGAATCACTTACAAATGCCTTCTACCAGCACCTGCAGGACTGCATGGATAAGGCAATCCCAAGCAAAACAAAGACTCTTTGTACCAAAGGCAAGCGTCCAGTCTGGTGGACCCCAGCCATAAACAAACTCTACAACAAAAGGAGGAAGCTACTACAAGATAGAGCAAAATCCTTAAAAGGTAAGACACCCTTGATCACTATAAGTAAAAAACTAAGAGCTCTCATAAAATCATCCAAAGCAAATTTCGAGAGAAAAATAGCTAAAGACTCAAAAGACAATCATAAGGCCTTCTTTAGCTATGTTAGAAACCTGGGAGGAAACTCCCAGATATGCTCAGAGCTAGTTCAAAATGATGTGAAGATTACTGATCCTACAGACATTGCCAACATACTGGCTGACAGGTTCAGTGCAAACTTCTCCCCTCCCCCCCAGAAGGAGAGATATCTATACCAAGCGATTGCAGGCCGCCAAACAGCTCGAGCGCCCAAGTGAGGAGTGGTCTCTCCAAAACAAAAAACGCAGCATCCATGGGACCTGATGGTGTCCCCGGCTGTGTGCTCCATGAACTCAATGAGGAATTAAACCCACAGCTAGGACAGCTGTTTAATCAAAGTCTTACCTCTGGATACATACCCAGGAGTGGCGCACTGCAACTGTGGTACCACTTCACAAAGGCGGTGCCTCCACCGACCCTGGAAATTACCGCCCATTAGCTTGACAAGCCTTATCTGCAAAGCCATGGAGAGGATCATAATGGACCTCATAAATAAAGACATAGGGAATTTGCAGACTTTGGATCCAACCCAGTTTGGCTTTGTCAAAGGCAGATCATGCCTTTTAAACTTGGTTGACTTTTGAAACAGTCACCAAAGCCATTGATGAGGAAAGGCAGTCCATACAGCCTACCTCGATCTGGCTAAGGCCTTCGATACAATACCCCACTCGGGTATCATTGAAAAACTCATCAGCTTAAATGTCAACCCATACATCACAAGATGGGTTGCAAACTGGCTGAGTGACAGAACCCACAGGGTCAGAGTTGCTGGCGCCATGTCAGACTCAAAGCCTGTCACAAGTGGTGTCCCACAGGGCTCAGTCCTGGGCCCACTCTTGTTTGGCATCTACTTTTCCAAGTACAAGCAAACACAGGAGGGTTATGGCTGACAAAGTTTGCAGATGACTGCAAACTGGGCCATAGTAGAAAACACATCTGACACAGATATCCTTCAGAAGGGTCTCACAGAAGCGGATAACTGGTGCCAGAGCCACGGCCTAAAGTTAAATGCCAAAAATGCATAGTCATACCCTTCGGGAAAAACAAGGTTACCCTAGCTACCAAATAGGTGGCAATCCACTGAGCACAGAAGAAGTTATCAGGGACCTGGGGACCCAGGTTGATAGTAGTCTGTCATTCGACACCCATGTAGCTAAAGTAGTTAGGAAGACCTTCTACATTGCCCACCTTATCATGAAGGGATTCTCATCTAGATCAAGGGAGGTCATAGTCTCCCTTTACTCATCACTCATCAGACCAATGATTGAGTACAATGCCCCATTCGGAATGTATCTGACCTGACACTTGCAGCAGCTGGAGAGGCCACAAAAGTTCCTCACCAAAAGGATAAAGGGTCTCAAAATCTGTCCTATGCTGCCCGACTGAAAGAACTCCAGCTCTAGTCAGTCGCACCGCTTGCTCAGAGGTGACCTTTGCCTAACATACAAGGCCATGTCAAACCCAGATTTGATGAATATGCTTCACCTCAAAAATCTAGATCCATCAGAGCCACAAGGGCGGGAGACTTAAACCTTGACACGGCTATTAATAGGACGTGCTGGAGGGATAGATTCATCACCCAAAGACTCCCTATGCTGTGGAACAAAATCCCGGTACATGTGAGGCAGAGCACCTCGCTGGCCTTGTTCAAGAGAAATCTTGACCAATGGATGGGAGATCGCAGATATACCCCAGGGATTACCTCAGTGTCACTGCTCGACAGAGGCACAGCAAAATAATGGGTATAGTTCCCCATACTAAAGGGGTGGCGTAAGCCACAAAATGATGGGCTAGGCTTGTAAATGCCCTCGGGCAGATAGCCTAGTATGAACCTATGAACCTATGAACCTGTGTATTTTGCTTTAATTAATTAACAGTGCATTTTGCGTTATTTCATTAATTTGCTTATTTAAAAAGTAAATGAACTACTAACTTGTACAGTCCATAAATCCAAGAATGATGCATTTTGCTTTTAAGTAATTAATTAATTAATTAATTAATTAATTAATTAATTAATTAGTTAGTTAATTGTGAATTTTGCTTTCACTTGATTATTTTGCTTATTTAATAAGTAAACTACTAACTTGTGCAATCCACAAGAACAAGAGTGATGTATTTTGTTTTTATTTAATTAATTTACATATTTAATAAGTAAATTAATTATAATTAAATGAAAGCAAAATACACCATTATTGGAGCAGTGGATTTGTAAAAGTTAGTAGCTCATCTTTAGGGTATACAGTTGCTATCAAAATGTAAGCATTATAAGACCATACAGTGTATCACACAACTTCTAGTATGAGAATATACTCTTCATGATGTCATTTAGCATGGATTAATGACAAAAATGAACTGCCATATTTAATACTGTTTTATTAATGGATTACTAATGAATTTAGTAGCGGTGTACTAGTAGACGTTATTTACCTAGATTTTAGTAAACTATTTGATTTGGTAACACATAGCTATATTTTAGTTGAAATTGTTAGTGTTAAGAAATTGCTGCATGATCAGAGTGGAAGACACAGAAAGGTTTTTTAAGATGGACTTTGTCAAAAATAAGGAAGTGATTAGTGCTGTACTACTGAATTGTAATTAAGTACAGTACTTTTCTATGTGTATATGCTTCTGATATATCTAAGGATGTGGTAAACAGATGTGCCATTTTAAACTGATACAGAGGTAGCTTGCGCAATAGAAAATACGGGTAGTAGTCTAAAAAGAGTTGAAACGGCTGAATAAGTGTGCGGAAAGTTGGCAATTGAATTGAAGTTCACTGACGGATTGTATAGTTCTTTAATTGGGTCACAATAACTCTGGTGTGCAGTTTCTGATGGGAGGTGTGTTGCAACTAACAGTGGATTAGAAAAACAGTCTGGAGTGTTTATGACACGTAGATTGGACCATGAAGAACACAGACAGAAAGCTGTTGTGATTGTGATAGCAACATAGGATTATTGTTAGGGGCTTTGATTTAAGAAAGAAGACAATAGTCCCCCTTCTGCATCAGATTCTAGTGAGGCCATAGCTTGGATATGCTATACAGTTCTGAAAGATATAATTTAAGGGAAAGATTGTAAGGAAAGTTATCAGATGTACTGAGGCTCTTCCACTAAAGGACAGTAGAGATAGAGGAGACAACATATTGGTGCTTAAAATTATGCAGTGGAAGAGTGAGGAGATTACACTAAATGGGAATGTCAGAGAGCACACATGGTGAGAATTAAAATTCCTTTCTAGGTCTGCAAAGGTATTTCTTTATGGAAGATTAAGATTGTGAGGACAAAAAAATTATCATTTAATTTGAGAAAAGTTTTTCTTCACAAATGCAGAGACTGGATCCAGTTAGACTTTCAGAGCAATATGAACGAAGTGGAACATAGGACGATAGGAAATTAAATTGTTTTCTAAGGACACAGTTCATCTACCAGTCTTCTCTTTCTACTATTAAACAAATTAAATGAAATGTGGTCTCACACACACACACACACACACACACACACACACACACACACACACACACACACACACACACACACACACACACACACACAGTCTCTGGTATCCAAATACTTGCCTGCTATTAGGTTTTTATGTAACTTTGTCTCATTAGAGTTTTAACTGTTGTATTGTGAATTCACAGCATCAAAACGTTTATATTTTATTTTAACTTAGTCAGACTTGAGGTGAATCTTTGTGTTCCAGCCTTTTGTACCTAAAAAGTTCATACTAAAGTTTTATGTCATTAAGTTGGTTGTATGCTGTGTTTGGCTGTATAGCATTCCTTATCTCTGGGTGATGAAATGTTAAATATGTTCTCAATTGTTTTGAGCCTGCAGATTAACAGTGTAGAATGTTAAAGCTGACGAGGACTGCTTGGAGTATCCTGTTTGTCTATTTCCTGTCAAATTAATTAACAGATAGTTGCAAGCTCATTTTGTTAAGTGGTTGTGGGTGCATATTTGATTGCACTCAGGGTTCACTCATGGAGGAAACCTGAGGGGAAAACCTTGCAAAGCAAGGATCTTGTTCCATGCTGACACATACTGGATCCCTGTAGAATGGCACTGATTATTTAGCCAATTGTTGAAGCCTATGATCTTTTCTTTGTACATCAGCATCATTCATGGATAAGGTAGGATTCTGCTCTGTATCTGGGTCGTACTTGTATTTGTGGCGCCCGTAAAGAGTTCAGACATGTCTCTGTGCATCTCACTCAGTGCTTTTCACCCCAAGTCATTCAATTCCACACAAACAACTGCCATTTCATAGTTAATGTTTTTCTGGTGCAGGGGTCCTAAGGGCCCTTGAAACATTTGAGTTAATGCCATCTGAAAACAGCTTGCTGCCATTCTTTCTTTTTCCAGCCTAGTGATTGGGGAATATATGTTTCACTGTGGAATCACCAACCACTAAAACATTTTTGCTTGTGGGGTGATCTAATATACTGGAATTGAGGCTCTTTGTCTCACAGTGACTCTCTGTTAAAGGTGAGGTATTTGGTGATGCAATATTTGATTTTGATTTTTTGCTGAGATTTAAACGTTTTGGGTCAAGAAGGCTTATGTATGGACTTCTTTACAGCATCAGCATATGACATTTTATTGTGTCAGGACTTGGTGAGGAGCATGCAGTGCGTTAGTGCAATGCCCACTGTCTGTATTTTTTTGTGAGAGTGAGGCCTTTATATCTCTTAAATATTTGTAGCTCTCACAAACAAAGTTATTTGTGTTTAGTAAGAGTTACTTATCTGTGAGCATAAGGCAGTTACTACATTGTTGCAGAATTTCTAATGGTATGAAGCTAGCAACAGAAGGAAGACAAGTAGGTTGACCTATTTTGCTTAGTGGGGAGTAAAATTTTATCTGATTTGCAGAGAGTTGCAGAAAATAGAGATTTACAGTCTGTTGAGAAAGTTAACGGTTAACGAATTGGTAGTGTAGTTTCATTTGAATGTCTTTTTAGGTAAATATGTAATTTGGTTTTAACTATGACTGTGATATGCATAAATTGGGAACCTTATGCAGCAGCAGCAGTGTTGAGCTTATTTGCAGTGACTGTGGGGTACATTGCACAATGAACAGCAGCTAGACACTGTTAAAGCTACCTTAGGGTGTATGATGCTTGGCTCTTTGTGTTATACAGCTGTGCAGTTTGCTGCACATGTACTTAGCAAGAGACTATTCACTGATAGGATTTGGGTGAGTTGGTTATATTAGGAAAAGTTACACTTGGCAGCGCCTGATTCTGTGGATTGCACATTTCAACACTGCTGAGTGAAGTACAGCTCCATACTATATAAGATAAAAAGGGAAAATGTAAGTGCCAATGAAAAACAGCTAAAGATCTAACCAGTAGTTTTTATTTTCTCCAGAAGTGCAGCAGTTACACTCCTCCTATAAGAAGAACTACAGAAAGCTGTTCATATGTCCATAGGTAGGTACTAGGCTATTGGCCCTAGGGCCTATATAAGCCTAGCCAAAAAGGTACCCTGGCTTCGCCAGCCAAGAAAATAATTTTCCTGTGCCCCTGTTTAGAAGAGACACAGAAGTGATCCCCAGGGTGAATTTCCTATTTTTATACGATATCACACAAGTTACTAAGAACGCCAAAATTTAATAAGAAGCTTTCGGGCTATTCACCCTTCATCAGCACATAAAATCAAGTAAATTTCCAAGCTTTTAATTGAGGTACATTTAAAATCACATGATCTTAGCCAGCCTACCAATGTTCTTCTCTTAAAACAATCATTTATCACATATATTACATGAAAAATACAAAATAAAGAAATACACATGTACAAAAAATATACATATATAAAAAATATACATGTATAAAAACAAGTTAAATATTGTCTCTGTCTTTTTACCAAAACCGGCTTTAAACAAACGGTGCTATTTAAACCTGGTGATGAGTCTGCCTGTAACCTAATGATCCATTATTATTCTTTGAGTTCTAGCTCATTATTTATGTCAACCCCTCTTAAATTCGTAGTTATTACACTTATACCCCTGAACTTAAATGTATATGAACTAAACTCTAAAATATGTTTGTAGAGGCCATTGTTCGGTACCTTCCTTTTTATTTCTGACTTGTGCTCAATTATACGGTCTTTTAATTTTCTCATCTTTTTCCTATATAAAACGCCGTACACATTATGCATGTTGCTAAATATACAAATTTTACTGTATTGCAATCTACAAAGCAGTTAAAATTAAACTTCTCCTTAGTAATTGGATGTTGGAAGAGCTCATTCTTATCAAAAATATCCACACAGCAAGTACAATTAAAACATCTCAATGTTCCCTTCTTATAGTGGGGGTGTATATTTTTGTTTTTATTCTTAAAATCTTTGTAACATAACATTTGTTTTAACTTTTCCTCATTCCTAAAAGCAAATTTTGGTTCTATACCTACCAAATCCTTTACCTCTGGTGACGCTAATAAAATTATCCAATTTTTCTTTATAATGTCACATACTTCCTTTGTATTACCATTAAACGAAGTTACATATCTTAAAATATTTCTATCTTTATTCTGATGTACTTCTTGTGCTACTTAGAGTTTTTACCAAATGTAGGCCTATATTTGTTCTTTCTACCTGAAAGGACCTCATTGTATATCTTATCTACATTATATACGGAATAACCATTATTAATAAATTCATCCTTCATCAGTTTTGCTTGGTCCTCAAAATTATGGTCCTCAGTGTTCAATTTACTAACCCTTATCAATTGTGATTTAAGAATACCTTTAAATGTGTGTGAAGCATGCATGCTACTTCTTTTCAAATACCTATTTGCATCCACTTCTTTCCTATATATTTTGGTTCCAATTTCATTAAGCTTTTTATATATATTCACATCTAGGAACACTATATTCTCAGATGAAAAAGTCATTTTAAACTTTAAAAAACTCGTAGTTGCATTTAAATATGTAACATATCTCTTCAGATCTATATCAGTGCCTTTCCAAATGAAAAACCAATCATCTACAAATCTACTGTATGATTTTACATTATTGTTGAGCTCATTATAATCACTCAATATATATTGTTTTTCCCATTGATAAAGCACTAAATTTGCAAATGTGTTTGCTACTGGTGTGCCCATGACTACACCAGTAGTTTGCAAATATGGCACACCATCAAAAATGAATAAATTTTTTGTCAAAACAATCTCTAAGAGCATACAAATATTTCCTATCTCATTTGATCGCAAATCTGTTTCTGTACAAAGAAAATTTCTTATTGCTTCCACCCCATAGTCTATCGGAATAATTGTGAATAAAGAAGTTACATCCAGAGTTACAAACAAAAAATCTTGACAGACATCATGCTCATACCAATAAGAAAGCTTTTCAAGAAAATGGAGGATGGCCTAATGGTTAAGGTGTTTGCCTTACAAACACAAGGTACAGGGTTTGAGTCTCACAAGGGATAATTGGCTAGGCTTAAAATGGCTCGCAAGGGCAGTTAGCTTAGTACTACTCTATGAACCTATGAACCTATGTGCGGTATCTTTTATGATACTATTACATTTTGACAAGTATCTAGCCAATTTATCCTGTAAATATTTCGATATGGGCTCCGTTATCCACCCTTTGTCTGAAACTATGGGCCTTAATGGTGGATCTTTTATGGACTTATGGATCTTAGGGATCCAATATATTTGTGGTACTTTAGGGCTAGGTACTGTAAAATAATTAAATAAATCTATAGAGATGTCTTCATTTAATGCAATTAAATTAAGACATCTCTATAGATTTATTTAATTATTTTACAGTACCTAGCCCTAAAGTACCACAAATATATGGGATCCCTAAGATCCATAAGTCCATAAAAGATCCACCATTAAGGCCCATAGTTTCAGGCAAAGGGTGGATAACGGAGCCCATATCGAAATATTTACAGGATAAATTGGCTAGATACTTGTCAAAATGTAATAGTATCATAAAAGATACTGCACATTTTCTTGAAAAGCTTTCTTATTGGTATGAGCATGATGTCTGTCAAGATTTTTTGTTTGTAACTCTGGATGTAACTTCTTTATTCACAATTATTCCGATAGACTATGGGGTGGAAGCAATAAGAAATTTTCTTTGTACAGAAACAGATTTGCGATCAAATGAGATGGGAAATATTTGTATGCTCTTAGAGATTGTTTTGACAAAAAATGTATTCATTTTTGATGGTGTGCCATATTTGCAAACTACTGGTGTAGCCATGGGCACACCAGTAGCAAACACATTTGCAAATTTAGTGCTTTATCAATGGGAAAAATAATATATATTGAGTGATTATAATGAGCTCAACAATAATGTAAAATCATACTGTAGATTTGTAGATGATTGGTTTTTCATTTGGAAAGGCACTGATATAGATCTGAAGAGATATGTTACATATTTAAATGCAACTACGAGTTTTTTAAAGTTTAAAATGACTTTTTCATCTGAGAATATAGTGTTCCTAGATGTGAATATATATAAAAAACTTAATGAAATTGGAACCAAAATATATAGGAAAGAAGTGGACGCAAATAGGTATTTGAAAAGAAGTAGCATGCATGCTTCACACACATTTAAAGGTATTCTTAAATCACAATTGATAAAGGTTAATAAATTGAACACTGAGGACCGTAATTTTGAGGACCAAGCAAAACTGATGAAGGATGAATTTATTAATAATGGTTATTCCGTATATAATGTAGATAAGATATACAATGAGGTCCTTTCAGGTAGAAAGAACAAATATAGGCCTATATTTGGTAAAAACTCTAAGTTAGTAGCACAAGAAGTACATCAGAATAAAGATAGAAATGTTTTAAGATATGTAACTTCGTTTAATGGTAATACAAAGGAAGTATGTGACATTATAAAGAAAAATTGGATAATTTTATTAGCGTCACCAGAGGTAAAGGATTTGGTAGGTATAGAACCAAAATTTGCTTTTAGGAATGAGGAAACATTAAAACAAATGTTATGTTACAAAGATTTTAAGAATAAAAACAAAAATATAAACCCCCATTATAAGAAGGGAACATTGAAATGTTTTAATTGTACTTGCTGTGTGGATATTTTTGATAAGAATGAGCTCTTCCAACATCCAATTACTAAGGAGAAGGTTAATTTTAACTGCTTTGTAGATTGCAATACAGTAAAATTAGTATATTTAGCAACATGCACAATGTGTACGACGTTTTATATAGGAAAAACGATGAGAAAATTAAAAGACCGTATAATTGAGCACGTCAGAAATAAAAAGGAAGGTACCGAACAATGGCCTCTACAAACATATTTTAGAGTTTAGTTCACATACATTTAAGTTCAGGGGTATAAGTGTAATAACTACGAATTTAAGAGGGGTTGACATAAATAATGAGCTAGAACTCAAAGAATATGAATGGATCATTAGGTTACAGGCAGACTCATCACCAGGTTTAAATAGCACTGTTAGTTTAAAGCCGGTTTTGGTAAAAAGACAGAGAGACAATATTCAACTTGTTTTTATACATGTATTTTTTTTATATATTTATATTTTTTGTACATGTGTATTTCTTTATTTTGTATTTTTCATGTAATATATGTGATAAATTACTATTTTAAGAGAAGAACATTGGTAGGCTGGCTAAGATCATGTGATTTTAAATGTACCTCTATTTAAAGCTTGGAAATTTACTTGATTTTATGTGCTGATGAAGGGTGGATAGCCCAAAAGCTTCTTATTAAATTTTAGCGTTCTTAGTAACTTGTGTGATATCGTATAATTGTTGGTCTGATAGAGAGGTTGTGTTAATAACAAGAATTTCCTATCTCCCATCCAGTCATCAAGATTTTTCTTGAAGAGTGCTAATGAGGAGCTTTGTTTGATATAGATAGGTAGTTTGTTCCAGAGTATGGGAAATCTCTGGGACAGGAATCTATCCCTCCAGCATGTTCTGTTTATTGTGGTGACAAGGTCTAGGTCCCTAGGGCGTGTAGCTCAGAGGGATTGGGATTTCTTTAAGTGGAGCATGTCCAACAGCTCTGGATTTGACATAGCTTTGTATGTTAGGCAGTAGGCAGAGATCGCCTCTGAGTAGGCGATATGCAACGGAGTAAAGCTGAAGTTTTTTGAGACGGTCTGCGTAGGGCATCTGTTTGAGGCCGGTAATCCTCTTTGTGAGGTATTTCTGCAGCCTTTCCAGTTGTAGATTTCTTGTGAGGTACATACCAAAAGGGGCGCTGTATTCTATAATGGGTCTAGTGAGTGATGAGTAGAGGGAAACAATGACCTCTTTTTTCCTGGATGAGAAACCTTTTGTGATGAGGTGTGCCAAGTAGAAGGATTTCCTGACTACTGTGGCGATGTGATTATCAAAGGAGAGACTACTGTCCACCTGTGTCCCAAGATCTCTTATCACACTTTCCGTGTTAAGTAGACTACCGCCTATGTGGTAGTTTATGGGTACAGAGTTTTTACCAAAAGGGATGACAATGTACTTTTTGGCATTAAGCTTGAGGCCATGGCTTTGACAACAGGCATCTGTCTCAGTGAGGTCCTTTTGTAGGATGTCCACGTCGTTAGGAGTTTCGATTATGGCTCCTAGTTTGCAGTCATCTGCTAACTTCGTTAGCCAAAGACCTTCTGTGTTAGCCTGTACTTCAGAAAAGTAGATACCAAACAGAAGAGGACCCAGGACTGAACCCTGTGGTACTGCACTTGTCACTGGACTGAAGTCAGATTTGGAGTCTGCTACTTTCACATTGTGGGTTCTGTCAGTGAGCCAGTTGGCAACCCATCTTGTGACAGGGATTTATGCCTAATTTAGTTAGTTTATCTATAATTCCAGAGTGGGGGATGGTGTCGAAAGCCTTGGCAAGATCTAGATAGGCTGTGTGAACAACCTTGCCCTCATCTACGGCTTTGGTGACTGCTTCAAAGAATTCTGTCAGGTTTAGGAGACATGATCTGCCTTTTCCAAGCCCGAACTGGGTGGGGTCCAGAGTTTGGAGATTACCAATGTCTTTGTTATAAGTTCCATGATGATACATTCCATAGCCTTGCAGACCAGGCTTGTCAGGCTAATGGGACGGTACCTTCCAGGGTCCGTGGTGGCTCCCCCTTTGTGGAGTGGGATAACCATCGCTGTGCGCCATTCAGTGTGCACAAAGCCTGAGGTGAGGCTATGATTGAACATGGTACTTGGGTATGGTGCCAGTTCATTCTGTAGTTCATGTAGAATGCAGCCTGGGATGTTGTCAGGTCCCATGGATGCTGTGTTCTTGGCTTTGGAGAATGTGGTTTTTACCTGTGCAGACGTGATTAGAGGAACTTTGCAGATCAGTAGTCTGTAGATCAGTAGTCCCCAACCATCGGTCCACGCCACCAGGCACTGAGTGAAACCAAAAAGTGAATGTCTGTGTGAGTGTATTTATGTGCCTGTCTGCTTGTGTGAATACGTGCATGAAAGCAGAATGTATGTATGTGTGAAAGAAGAAGAGAGTGTGTGTATGAGAGAGAGTGAGCAGTGAGATCGATTTAGCTGTTATTTTACACTCACTAAGTAGTGCTTTTGCTCTTTAGCAAGTGTAAAATAAAAGTCAAGGAAACCGGAAAAAGTGTGTGCGTGTATGTTTATGTCTGTGTGAGTGAATGCATGCATAAAAGTAGAAGAGTCCGTGTGTCTGTATGTTTCAGTCCGCATGTGTGAGTGAATGCGTGCATGAATGCAAAACAGACTGTGTGTGTGTGTGTGTGTGTGTGTGTTTCTGTCTGTGTGTGTGAGTGAATGCATGCATGAATGCAGAAGAGACTATGTGTGTTTTTGTGTGTGTGTGTGTATGTGTTTTTGTCTGCGGGTGTGAGTGAATGTGTACATGAAAGCAGAAGAGACTATGTATGTATGTGTGTGAGAGAGAGACAGAGAAGAGTGAGAGTGATCCCTGGCAGCAGCAACAGCAGTAATGAGGTGTGGATACCCCTCGACCATACCAACTCTCAGCCTCTCGCACAATAAATATGGACACATACCTCTCAACTTTATAGATTAAGAAATTTGGACAAAGGCAAAAATAATGGGGGGGACAAAAGCCCAAAAATAGGACATTTTTAAGTACTGCCATTACAAACCTAGAAAGTAGACAGAAATACAGGTTTTGCATTAGCATGAATTTTCTGAAGGGTATGAAACTCAGCTGTCTGTCATTGTTTTCTGACTTTAAACCTCAATGATCTGCCAGTGATTTGCCAGAAAACAATTTTTTGGGAAAGAGACTAAAAATATAAGGCAAAAATCTGGACATTCTGTGAAAATCTGTACAGTTGAGAGGTATGGTGGACAGAGCCAAACAATAGGAAAATATTTTAAATATTGCTGTTATAAACTTAAAGTCAGTAAGGTTGCTATTGGGTTTACCTACCTCTCAATCACAGTAGATCAGTGTTATGCTGTTAAGCAGAACGCACACTTTTTTTGGTAATTATTGCCAGTTGTCTTTTTATTGTACTTCGGAGCTTTTCTCCCTGGGTCTCTACTGAAAATGGACTTCTAGTCCAATCGGGCCTCCCTGGTAAACAAATGTCAAATAAATAAATATTATGAACTTTTATTATGCGTGTGTGATGACCAGTCCGTGAAAAATTGTCTTACATGAAGCTGGTCCTTGGTGCAAAAAAGGTTGGAGACCGCTGGTGTATATGGCTCACAGATCTGGCTAAAACTGTTTGCTGTAACTTTAAAATGTGACTAAAAACACAGCAAGTAAGAGGTGCAACACTGACTACTTCACTTCAGCACAGAAACCACTTGAAATGCAGTGCAAACTGTAAAATAACTTCACTTAATAGCTGGAACTTCACATTCAGAGAAAACACAGTAGAAGTGCAGAAAAATGACAGAAACCACTGTAGAACTAGGATTACAAAAGAACTGATGTTAGTGTAAGTTGTGATGCCTAATTTTACAGCAACACTACACTGGCATAGCTTACATTAGAAGTAAATCTCACCCTTTGTATTCTATAATTATTTTCTGACACAGTTCAGCTGGTAAAGTTTCAGTTGTGTCTCAGGCATACTATTTCAGCTGTTTATAAATGACAATACCCCTTGCATAGTTTATATTATCAGAATCATTCTGAGTTGTAGAATAGTGGTAAATTACTTTATGCTGAACATTATTAGGGCGGTAATAACTCAAAAGTTAATAAAACATATCTGGCATCACTCTGTTGATTTTCTAAAAAAAAATATATGACACTGCTTGTCTGCTCAAGATCTTGTAACATTGCTAAGAGTTAACTTTGTTATGAATAACTTTTTAATTAACAGTATTAACTTTATATACATTTTTCTTGTGACAGGCTGCCTTTATTCGTGATGTCATGATGCCAGGGGAATGGGATGTATGTGTTACATCTTATGAAATGGTGATTAAAGAAAAATCTGTTTTCAAAAAGTTTAACTGGAGGTATGTAGTAATCGACGAGGCCCACAGGATAAAAAATGAAAAATCAAAGGTAAGTTTATGTAATCAGCATAGCATTAGCTTTTATTAAGGTTAGGTTTGTTTAATACATTGCTGAAAAAATGAATTTAAAATTAAGAGATATTATTCATGCTGCTCAGTCTCTTGCTTTTGTTAAAGTTTCTGGATTGGCAAGACAATCATTTTTAGTCTGTTGTCATGTGACTAGAAGTATTTGTAAACTGCTTGTTTCTGAAAGACCTGTATACTTGAGTCTCTGATGCTTTTGTAATAGTCGATGTGAACTGATTCCTTGAATACCTTGTGGGCATAGTTGATCTTTTTTAACAAGTAAAACTTTATTCCATAGATTAAACAGCAAGCCGTTATTACAACAATTTAAGTACCAAATCACATAAAAAATAAACACACCATGTTTACTCTAGTGAAATAAGAAGTACATATGGAAGTTAACCTTTGCATAATTTTTTCATCATCATAAAAAAATCCTCATACTTTACACATTTCACACTGATAGAGTATGTCAAATAAGTGATAAATTATCTTTCATGGGAGACTAACCTACCTTTCCTTCCCACATCAGTTTATCTAGCTGTTGCATCCAAAGGTGCTATTTTCCAAAAACTTCTGGCTTTATTTTTGTTTATATTAATTTCCTCTCTTATCCATAAGCTACATTAACAGTCTCCTTAATTCATGCATTTTTAGAACCACAGAATGTGAAGTTGTTCTATCTCGCCGTTTTGTTCTTACACGTGGGTCGGAGCCGATCCCTCCACTCCGAATCGGCCGCTTTCAAGCTGAAACTCTCAGAGAAGCTCGAGACCTAGTGTACATCCCATGATGCTCTACTGTGAATCCCCAGATCTAGTTTGCCGCCGCAACGGATTAACAGCTCGTCGGAGGAAGCTCGGGCCAATGATTTAAAATTTCTTATATTATTAGGATTTTTTTGTCTTTAAATTAGTATTTCTTACTTAGATTTCAAACCTTCTTGATAGGATTAAGTTTTTTTGCCTGTTAGTATAACTTGTTCAGTATTTCTAAAAAGTTTTTCTTCAGGGCTTTAGGCCTCTCTTTCTTGGGCGTGACAAGGCTCTGTCAGCTATTGTGTTTGTGTGTTATCTTCTCATATAATCTTGTGTGCATTATATATCTAGTGTGAGTAGTTAATATTAGTTAGTGTTTATAAATATATATACATATGTATATAATATTCTGTAGGAACTTAGTTAATACTACTGTGTTGTTGTAGTTAAGAAGTAACTATTTTTCTTAGACCAAAATTCAGGGACCTGAATTATTTAAAATGTCAGAGAAACAAAAGTCAGGGTTTAAAAGGTGTGAGTGTGGTCAGAAGATGTCTGTTACAGGCAACCACTCCACCTGCGTCTACTGTTTAGGTTCTGTACACCTACAAAAGGTGTGCTCTATCTGCCACTCCTTTAGTGCCAGAGTTCTCTTGGAAAGGCGGAGGAAGCTGGTAGATAGAGGACTCCTGAAGCCTGATTTTCAGGCTACCTTAGACAAGGCTGACCTCTCTTCCAAGGCTTCAAAGGGGTCGAAGTCTTCCAAGGGATCCTCGGAGCCCAAGTCATCGGCTCTGAGTTCCTCTGGTATGGTTTGTGCATCGGCTCCACAGGCCTTGGAGCCGTGTATCGATCCTCTACCTCGGAGCCCAGTTGTGGAACCGATATTGGAGACTCCTCAGTCTCCAATTCTTCAATCGGTTCCATCTTCGGCTCCTTCGACCCATCCCTTGATGCATTCTTCGAGGCTTTCCGATGTGGATCTGGACAGAGTGGTCAAGAGGCTATTAGAGGACCCAGCCCTGGCCAAAATGCTGTCTGCTTCGAGCCACTCGGCTTCGAAGCTTGAAACTCCAGCCATAACTTCTCCACCTCCTTCTCCGAAGCTAATCGAGCTTTTGGAGCCGGGGCAGGCAAAACTGATGTTGGTAGAGCCTTCACAGCCGAGGTTCAATCCACCTCCCTCGGCTCCATCGACCTTGATCTCCTCGGTTCCGACCGGGGAATCTCGGGGCCGACAGTCCTTCGCTGGCTCCGGGGGGGAGAGTCGAACCGATACCTCGGTTCCGACCCTTCCACTCGGGGCTTCAGCGCAGGTGGCCTCGGCCCCGTCCTCTGGATTGGAGCGGGGGGTCTCGGCTCGGGGAGAGCTGCCGGCCTCTTCAGAGCCAACGGACTTCTCGGACCGAGATTCTGGTGCCTTCAATGCCACGAGGAAGGTCATGTCTGCTAAGACCACTACCTCCTCGGATCTGTCTTCCCCTCCCCTAAAGGGCCTTGTTCTACCTCTTCCCTACAGATCCCCACCAAGCGTCGAGATCCAGGGCCTCAGGTATCCCCATTGGGTGGCCCCTCCTCCCTGGGGACTTCACCGGACGCTTCCACCAATGAAGTACCTAGGAAGAGATTATGCAAGAGGAGGCACTTGGATTCCCCACAGGAATCCCTGATATCGGATACCAACTTGGAGGAATCAGAAGGGTCCCCATGATCCCCCTCAGAAGATGTCTCATTTGCAGACATATTGGAAATCTTAAGGCAGAGGGGTGATTGGAAGTCCCTTGCCCCTACTGAGGATGAGTCAGTCCTCCTGAAGGCCTTTGGATCTCAACCATCCACCTCCTGGGTTACTCCACCCTTCGATGAACTGATGGAGCTGGTTGCTTGAAGGGCGTGGGAGTCCCCTGATTCAGTGGAACCGGTCCCTCGGAGGCCCAACAAGTTCATTACTTCCCCTACTGATAAGGCCTTTCTAACAAAAGGAGTCCCGGTTGATGCCATGGTGGTGGCAGCGGCCACCAAGAAAAAGATGTTGGAAACCTCTTCTGCTGTCCATCCTCCTAATAGAGATTCTAGGACTATGGACAGATATGGGAAACGCATATTTAGTTCTGCTGCATTTTCCATGAGATCGCTCAACTACCTGACACATTTTACCCGTCTTCAACGAGATCTCCTCAAAGAGCTGGGAGATACTCTCCAGGGTAACACAGCTGATGCAGTTTCTGAGAAGGTGACTGCACAACTCAACACCCTCAATTCCTTAGTAAACTCATCCATGCGACTCATTTCTTATGCTGCCGATTGATCGAGTAGGGCGGCAGACTCAGCGATAGCTCTTCGGAGACAGTCCTGGATGCGCCTTTGCTCCTTTGCGGAAACCTTTAAATCTTCATTCGTCAACACCCCATTCGATGGATCCGCCTTGTTCAGACCCGAAGTTAGGAAGACACTTACTAGGTGTGAACAAGAAGGAAAGACTCTGTCTGCCGTCGGAGTCCGTTTTTCCACTCCAGCTAGACCATACCCCAAAGGGCAACAAAGTGGGAAAATGTGGTTCCGGAAACCCCAAGGAGCTTTCCAAAACACACCTACTGATACCCCCTCTAGAGGCAGAGGAGGGGGCAAAAACAGAAGACGCCGTCCAAATGGCAGAGGCGGTCCGCAAAACCAGGGCGACAGGGAACAGTTCTCTGGGAAGCCCTACCAGCGTTCCTGAAAGGAAGCCCAGCTGTCCTACTCTGGAGGCAGTCGGGGGTCGCTTGGCTTTATACCCAAATGCCTGGCTAAGCATTACAATGGATTCTTGGGTAAAAAGCATCATTGCCAGAGGTTACTACATTCCCTTTACAAACCCCCCCCCATGGGTACAAGGATCCCAGACGTTCCACCCATTCTGAGAGAACTAGCAGCCATAGAAATTCAAAACCTGCTAGACAAAAGAGTCATCCAGCCAGTCCCGGCAGACCAAATAGGATCCGGAACTTACTCAAGGTTCTTTTTAGTTCCAAAGAAAACAGGGCCTGGAGGCCCATACTAGACCTCAGCAAGCTCAACACCTTCGTCAAGAAGGAGAAGTTCCGGATGGTCACGCTGCAATCAATTCTCCCGTTCTTAGCAACGGGCGATTGGATGTGCTCTATAGATCTCAAGGATGCTTACTACCACATCAAAATGGACAGAACATCCAGAGATCACCTGCGTTTCCGGCTGGGGGCCAGTCATTACCAATTCAGAGCCCTGCCCTTTGATCTCACCACAGCCCCCATGGTGTTCACCAAATGTATGGCAGTGGTCACGGCTCACCTGAGATGATTGGGATTCCGGGTGTTTCCATATCTGGACAACTGGCTCCTCACCGCCACCTCCAGGCATCAACTAATACAAGCAAGAGACTACACCATAAACCTTTGTTCCCAGTTGGGTATAACCCTAAACTTCGAAAAATCTGCGTTATCGCCCTCGCAGCATATTACATTTATAGGGGCAGAACTGGACACCGTCAATGCAAGGATCACGTTACCCCAATCAAGAATCGTATCTCTAAAAAATCAGCTGTCCAGCCTGTTAGCCCGGAACAAAGCTCCTGCATCCCAAATAACTGCAGCTTTTAGGCACAATGGCAGCCACACTGATAGCAGTTCCGTTAGATCAAATGCACATGCGAATACTCCAATGGCTACTCTTCGCACAATGGTCTTACCAACGTCTGCCCATGTCACACGAGGTCCAACTAACGAATCTTTGCAAGAAGGATCTCAATTGGTGGTTGAACAACAACCAAGTGATAATCGGACGTCCCTTTGTTCTTCCCCAACCCACAGCCACAGTGACCACAGATGCTTCCCTGATAGGGTGGGGGGGGCTATTTCAGGGAAAGACTGCCCAAGGCACTTGGTCAATCATGGAAACACATTTGCATATAAATGTCCTAGAGCTGAGAGCGGTGTTCCTAGCGTTGCAACACTTTCACGATTCTCTTCCTCTAGGTACAATTGCTATCCAGACAGACAACATGTCGGTAGTCTGGTATATCAACAAGCAAGGGGGAAACAGATCATACCCCTTATGCCGGGAGGCCCTAAGAATTTGGCAGTGGGCTGTATCAACCAGACGCTTTCTTATAGCAACGCACATCCCGGGGTCATCCAACGTGATAGTGGACAGACTGAGCAGAGCCATGCTGTTGCCTCACGAGTGGTCTCTCAAACAGAAGGTGGAGGAAGAGATCTTCCGCAGATGAGGCCAGCCTTGCTGCGACCTATTTGCATTACCAATGAACGCCAAATGCAGCAGCTACTTTGCCCTTTATCCCCCACCGGGGAACAAACCAAGGGACGGACTCGTACACGATTGGACCCCGGGCCTCTAATATGCCTTTCCGCCAATACCCCTAATTCCCAGATTCATACAGAAAGCCAAAAGTCTGGGAAGGACTGTGATTTTGATAGCCCCGTCTTGGCCTCGACAGATTTGGTTCCCCTTCCTGTGGAAGTATCAAGTGGAAGAACCATGGATCCTGGACCCAGTGCCGGATCTTCTAACTCATTCGTCGGGAGTTCTTCATCCCTCCCTCACCTCCCTAAAACTGACAGCTTGGCTGCTCCAATTCCCACATTAGCCAGGTCTCGAGACTTGTCTTCTGCGGTCCAGCATATTATAGTTTCCTCTCATAAACTATCTACCAGGAAGCTATACAATAGCAAGTGGAAACGGTTTGTTCACTGGGCTTCTCAACATGACATTGATCGTTATGTTGCACCTGTTCATATCATCTTAGAATTCTTATCTTCCTTGTTCCATAATGGCGCAGCAGCTGCCACCATTAGAGTCCAATTGGCAGCTATTTCCAATTTCTATGTGGGGTTTAATGGGTCTAACATCATGTCGCATAGACTATGTAAACCATTCTTAAAAGGAACCCACCATCTCAGACCACCTATCAGACATCCTGTCTCTCCCTGGAATTTGAATCTGGTTTTATCCCAATTGATGCTCGCCCCCTTCGAACCCGCTTCATCCTGTCACTTAAAGTTCCTGTCTTGGAAAACTATATTCCTGGTAGCCATTACATCTGCATGTAGGGTCTCCGAACTTCAAGCCTTGTCCTCCAAACCCCCATATTTGATTTTTCATCCCGATAGCGTTTCCCTTAGGACTAATCCTACCTTTCTTCCCAAGGTCTGTTCAGAAGCTAACTTGAATCAGTCCATTGAACTTCCAACCTTCTTCAGGCACCATACCAATAGACTTGAATATATATTACACAAACTTGATGTACACAGACAACTGAGGTTCTATCTAGATAGAACAAAAGATTTCAGACAATCGGATCAACTTTTTGTCTCTTACGCAGAAAATAAGAAAGGTTTTGCAGTATCAAAAATCACATTGTCTAAGTGGCTGTCTGACTGCATCAAATCCATTTATGCTTCCACTAGTCAGCCATTAGAATCTAACATCAAAGCCCACTCGACACGAGCTGTTTCTACGTCATTAGCTCATGCAGCTTGATTACCCTTAGATACCATCTGTGCAGCTGCCATGTGGTCAAAACCTCACACGTTTATCACTTATTACAAAGTGGATAGGACCTCCAGGGACAGGGCTTCCTTTGGTTCCACTGTGCTCAGGAATGTTCTCCCGTGTGCCACCCAGGATTAGGGTGCTTGGGACGCTACCCATGTGTACGAACAAAACGGCGAGATAGAACAACTTCACATAAAGAAGTTATGTTCTTACCATAATGTTCCATGTGAGTTGTTCATCTCGCCTTTTTGTTCTTACATTCCCACCCACCTTCCCCCTCCAGTCGAACAGGATGGTTGCCTTGACAGATTGGTCTAGTTGTCAGTCTGTATTGCATATTCTATGTTTCCTATCTACAATCTTTTAGCTACCTTCATAGGTAGACATTATAGTTTCACTTATTCCTGTAGGCTGTCTTGGTTGCAGCATACTAGATCTGGGGATTCACAGTAGAGCATCATGGGATATACACTAGGTCTCGAGCTTCTCTGAGAGTTTCAGCTTGAAAGCGGCCAATTCGGAGCCGAGGGATCGGCTCCGACCCACGTGTAAGAACAAAAAGGCGAGATGAACAACTCACATGGAACGTTATGGTAAGAACATAACTTCTTTTTTCCAGTGATGGATTACTACTTTTTTGCCTTTAATAAAATTAACATTAAAGGCTATAGCATATGGTCACTTAATTGCTGTTGATCCCCTGACTCAAGAAAATAAACATCTAATTAATCTGCACTTATATACCTGTTACTTGCATCTCTCTCTCGCTCTCAAAAGTGTCTAGATCTGCTCAAGTCCACAACATATGTATTCTACCTGCTCCAAATCATTTTGCCAGCAGTTTGTATTCACTGATGGATATTTGTAGTCTATTTGGTATATAAAAGTATTTGTACAGACCTATCTAAGTAAATATTTTGAACCTGTGCATGTGGGTGAGAAGTTTTGTCATTTGAAAAATTTCTTCCCATCTTTGCAGTGATATCTTAGTATTACTTAATCCTTCTCATCCTGATTGTAATGTTTAACTATTGACTGTTTTAGAACTGTTAGTGTTTTATAGGACTTTGATATTACAGTGTATTGTGTTGCTATGGTAAATCAGTTTTGAAGAAGTCCTGTTTATATGGATGAAAGCACTTAAATGATTACTGTTAATAAAGTTCTAGTGTTCATACAACTGAATGGCCTGGTTTTGAGGTGCTACTGCTTTCGGTTGTTGATGTAGGACTTTGGTGTTAGCCTTTCCTAAAGCATCTTACCATCACTAATGTCTGGACTGTATAGTTAATCACCTCAGATGTGCATACTGTTGTCAAGGCACATCACGTAGAACCTTGATCTCTGTAATTGTGTAATTCATTTGTAGCCTTTGCAGTGACTGAAATCTCCTTCAAGGTCCGTCAGGACAACAAATAGCTTCTTTCTAACATCTGGTGCCAGTATTTTAGATGAACCTGAATTTGCTTCTATCTTAAAACAATAATAAAAAAAAATGTAAGTGGTGGTCTGTTTAGTTACACCTCACCTATCAGCATAATTGGAAGCAGAAATCCTTCGTAGTCTCTTTGTGGCTACTTCTATTATTGGTAGGTTATCCAATCTTCATTTCATCCTAAAAGGATTTATGTTTATTCACTCTGCAGTGGTGAGTTTTTCCTTACGCACATCATTTCCTTTCACATAGATGTTTATGATGATATTTGGCATCTCACAAAGAAAGCAGATCATATTGTGGCTAAATATGTGAAATCCCTAATTCACTCTGATTTTCTAAGAATATTACACTATCCCAGGTCCCAGGACATGCTTGACTGATATCCATTCCACAAAAATTCCTTCATCACTGCTTTGTTTTAACCAGCATTGCACTGAGGGTGTGTGTCCAGAACATCTTTACTATAAGTAATATGTGCATCAGCACAAAAAAAATTGAAGATGCTGCACTGTCTGATCTAAATTTTGTACCAAACCATTCCATTTCTAAAATAAAAGACATGTGACAGATGTGCTAACCTGTCAAAAGATACTGATAAGCAACACACCCAGATGTTTGAATTTATTATAAATCCACAAAGGAAAATAACTTTCTTTTAGTTCCTCCTTTGATACATAATTTATTGACAACACCGTTGTTGTAAAAAAAATGTTGTTGACTGAGACTGCCCTGAATATCCACTTAGAACCTGATTAGGAATATCTTGCTGGAGACAAGTTAACTTTACAAAAATGTCATCAACAAACAGTGCTGTCTTTAACTGCAGAAATCCTCATATATACCGTTGGATATCAGACTTCCTAACCATCATTCTAAGTGGCTCCATGTCGAAGGGGTAAACAATAAGGGGGGGGGGGGCAATGCTGCCACATACCCAGACATTATTAATGTTTTGGACCTGAGTAAGGAATTTTCAGATAAATTAAATAATAATACTAGTCTGTCCACAAATTGTTTTAAACTTTCAGTTAGTCAGTTGGTTGACATTTGCTTGTTAGAACAGGGATGAAACCTGAAAGGCCTGGCTAGGTACACACAAGTAAAGCTAAAAAATCTGTAGCACAAGCTAGACAATAGCAGTAAGAGAGAGAGAGATATCTGAGGTGTTCAGGATGTGGGGAAGATCTTTGTCTCAGGAAGGCTTGGGGTGGCGGAGAAGGCTGAACTACAAGAGTAGACTATGGGAGCCAGAGATGTTAGTGGACTATCTAGTCATGCATGAAAGGTTAGACTGGGACTGGTGAGGCATAGGCAGCAGGAGGTCAGCAGAGAGGATGGGATAGGAAAGGATAGGGGAGGCAGAAGACAGTAAGATGTTACCAGCCATTGTCAGGTGAGTATAAGTAAATAGAGTGACACAGAGTAAGGTGGAGGGGAAAATAGGAAAATGCAGTATTGAAAGGGAGGAGAAGGATGAAGACGCCAGAGTGGAAGAAAAGAGCTAAACAGTAATGACAAGTGAGTGAACCAGGAGTGGCCTTGCAGAAGTGAACACCACAAGGAAAAAAGAAAGGGAAGTGGTCAGGG
Organism: Protopterus annectens; assembly: GCF_019279795.1. NCBI lineage: Eukaryota > Metazoa > Chordata > Ceratodontiformes > Protopteridae > Protopterus > Protopterus annectens. The sequence goes on along the minus strand of NC_056749.1, from coordinate 483,794,174 downwards.
ATGAACAATCAGCCATGTGGGGGAGGCAGAGGGAAAAAATGAACATTGGAGAAGTGTGGTTCAAACCGATGGAGACGAGGTAAGATGCACCTTAGGAAGGGAGGCAGCCAGAGCAGACAGTAAGAAAGGCTGAGAATGGTGGAAGGGGAGGTTAAAAGCTTATATGTAGAAGGGTTAGTTCTCAGGGGCTGGAAGTAAAGCAGATAATAGCCAGTGTGGGGGACAAAGAAGAGGTTTTTGATAATTGGAGACTTTAATTTGGATAATTTCTTTTGGGTTTGGATAATTGGAGATAATTGGTCACTAAGGGGATTAGGAGTTTAGACAGGTGAGAAAGGAGAGAGCAAATTTTAATGAACCAGTGTCACGGTTTAGACTACGACATGAGAGGATGTGACCAGAGGAATAACCAAGATGGTAGTTTGCATGCATGTTAGGTTTCACACAGGCATCGAAGTGACAGCTGAGGTGGTGGCATGCAGGGCCTGTAGGGTACCTAATCCAGCAGCAGCATGCTGACGAAAGTAAGGATTACAGAGTGTAGTGACTGGCTGTGACACTGCATCAGGGAGAAGGGTTGTCACTGATAGTAGGATGGGAGAGGCCTAGAATTGAGACCAGTTATGTGCAATGAGCAAGCTCAGTCATAACCAAAAGAGGACAGGAATGATAAAACGAAGAGGAAAAATTGTACCCTAAACTAAAATCAGAGGGAGAAAGGAAAGTGACATAAGGTAAAAGAGTGACAGAGTGCAGTCAAGGATAACTTACAGAATGTCTGAGTAACCTGGGTATGAAGATGAAAGAAGCTGCAAGAAGGGATATAGGATGGAAGGGTGGGATTATCTGACATGACGGAAGCATGGGATAGCAGTAGGCGAGTGGGGTGTGCAGGGGGTTGACAGGGAATGGAGACAATGGCATGAAATAGCAGTCTCAATAAAGAAAGATATTAGATGTGATGCCTGAGAGGAGGATGAACACCAAACCAAGAACAGAGCTCAGTCTAGGTGAAGTGCTCTGGCGGTTAAGGTAGAAGAAAGGATGGAAAACTGGTGGACTGATACAGTGTAATATCCTTTTGACACAACAAGAGAGTAAGATGAAATGGAATGAAAGAGTTAGGTAGGAGGAAGACAGTGATAGTCATGGGGATCTGAATTTGCCAAGAGCACTCTAGAAGAGTTTGAGTCCCCCAGGATAGAAAAGGAGTGGAATTTGTTTGAAGTCTTGGACCATGAGGGGTTCAGCCAGCTGGCGCAAGTCTGTATGGCAAAGACTAAAAATCTGGACATGGTTGTAACCAATGGAAAAAGTGTTATGAATATCCAGGTTAGGGCAGAATTAGCCAGCAGTGATTATGCCACTGCATAGTTCACAGTTGGGGAAAGAGTAAAAACAGAAATACAAAGACGATGGTGTAGGGCTTTAGAAGGGTGGAATATGCTGTGCTGGAGAATGGATTATGACTAAATTAGGATACTGGAAGCAAACTATGTGGTGAACAAGTTTTGAGAATGGGTCAGTGATATGCAGTAAGGGTTGTTGAAAAATTTATGGGAAAGAGACAAAAAAAAGATGGCCATAATAGCTAAACAGGAATATGAGGCTGACAATTAAGGAAAAAGAAAAGGTCTACAAGTGACTGAAGTTGTGGGATAGAAAGATGAAGGCCTACTAGAAAAGGGAGGTAGAAGAATGGATCATTAATGGAAGCGGGGATTTTTAAATGTAGAGCAGGAAGAAGTAAGAAAGGGACAGAAATGGATTGGCTGATCAAAGATGGGAGGGAGATTGCAGTAGACTGGGAAAAAGCATAGGTACTGAATGAATACTGTGTTTCAATTTCCACAGAGAAAGCAGTTGTAAGATGCCATGCTTGGGGGAGGCAAGAAGTAATTTGGAGAACATTGGACTGACGCCAGGATAGAGAGTGAGGAGGTGGCAAGAGAACTGCCTACCCTTAGGAATGATAAGACACAAGGACCAGATATACTGCCTCTCAGAGTCTTCAAAATTCCTGCCAGTGTGGCTTCAGGAATGAGGCCCCCTCCAGTGTCCCCCCCCCCCCCCCATTGGTGCCGATACCCTTGGGGTCTGTGATTTTTACAGTTTCTCTGACTCAGTCGACTCTGAAGTTCTTAAAACTGATGGAGTCTTGGAGTTGAGAGGCTGTCATTGATTGCCCGGAGACAGATTTGACTCTGTCTGGTTTGAGCCTTCCTTGATTCTGGGTTCTTCAGTGTTTGACGGCTCAATTCTGGTCTCAGCCGTGGATCAGTTTGGGTCATCAGTGCTGAGAATTTGATCTTCTTGTCTTTTGACTTTAGATTTAGTGTTAAATTTTAAGCCATTGTCTTTGCTTAGATCACTGTTGCAGTATTCCAAACTGTTGAATTATCTCACCAAATAACCTGGACATCCAACTTGGGTACCAAAGCCAAAACCTTCCATAGAGCCATATGCCAGATGCATGACCTAAGTTTGCAGGCGTAAGGGTACAATAAGTAGACGCATGAGAGTAAATCCTTAGACTACCTCACCACCAGCCCAAATGTCTTGCACCTGTCTATCTGTTGTCTGCATGGTGGTTAATACTGCTTGACTTCACTGGTTCAGATAAGTACCGTTTTGGGGAACCGTCCTTTATTTTTCCCAACTGTGTTTCTATTTGTTGCTCTGTTAGGTATCAGCTAGGAGGGGAAAGTGTGATTGTGGTAGGCAGATTCCCAACAGGGATCTCCACTGCCAGTGCCTCTTCTGCCTAGGTGCAGAGCATGACTACAGAAATTGGATGATCTGTCAGTCGATTGTTCCAAAGGCCCTAAGAATGTGACTTTTGCGTCTTACTTGGAAACTCAGTGCCTTAAGCCTCTTGTCCTAGCAAAGATGGCAGACCCCTCTATCCCTGAAGTCTTGTCTCTTCAAAAGATCAAGTTTAAGAGGCCTAGGCCTGATGTCATTATTGCGTAGTCGGATTCAGACATTCCCACAGTGGTCTTGAAACCTGCGTTATGCTCATCACCTCAGACTCCTAGTACTGCGATGATGTCTGAGGTTGGTATGGTGTCTGAGGTTTGAACATCCGAAACGACTGAAGCTACTAATAATGGTGAGAAGGGGAAACCCCACTTAATAATTTTCAAAGGATCCAAAGACATTCTGCATATCTTAGGGGAAGTTTTTGGATCAATCTTCAAAGTTCATCAAGGGACAGAACATCTGAGTTTAGTGAAAGCGGACATCGTACCTAGGGGGGAAAAAATGGATGGCGCACCTAGACGTCCATCCAAAGAAAAGAAGTGGATGGATTTTTCACAGGGCCTATTTAAGACCATAATGGCACTCAGACCACCATCCTTTATAGAATCTGCTACTACTCTACTGATATTACTTCCATTCCACAAAATAAATAATTAGACACATCATCTGAAGATGAAGAGGATGAATCTTACACAGATGACCACTCTCTGACCTATTCATCCCAAATCCATTCATCAGGTCAAGTGGCCTCAGATAATGGATTCCCTTTCTCCAGCTGAATAAACTTCATTTGGAGAAACTATTGTTGTTATGATAAAGAATTTTGAATGTGAATCAGATTTCTGAAGTTCAACAGAGATACTATAACTTCTTGGAACTAGGCATCCCTGCTCCTGCTTCTGTACATCCTGTTCTGGAGGCTTTCCTGGATGCTTTTGCATGTAATTCCACTGTCCCATATATGGGTCTACTTCATAACATTAAAATTTCATAACGTTGAATTTCATAACATTGAAACCAAAACATCTAAATCCCAAAACATTGAAAACTCAGAACATTGAAAGTGTGCTTCATAACATTGAAAACTACAGTGCATATGTAAATCACACCCTCTCCATCTATAACACCACCTAAGAAACACAGTTTCAACTACATTTCTGCAGGCAGGCAAGCCCCCCTGTACCCCCTTGTGAGGTTAGGAAATTAACTTTTTTCCACTGTAGTGCGATCTTGGAGTTGGCATATTTAATTTATGGGGAGAGTGGGGGGCAGGTCCCCTCACATGGGGGGTGCAGGGGGGCTCACTCCCCCCTACAGAAACACAGTAGAAAGTGTGTTTGTTAGTTAGGTGTTGTTGTAGGTGGAGGTGATATTATTTACATGTGTAATGTAGCTTTCAATGTTATGAAGCACTCTTTCAATGTTCTGAGTTTTCAGTGTTTTGAATTTTCGATGTTATAGTTTCAGTGTTATGAAATTCAGCGTTATGGAATTAAAAAAGTTAGGTATGCTTAGCCCCAATGTCTGAGACTCTGCTTCTGCTTTTTCAGCCACCGCTTCTAATAAAAAGACTTTGTCTTCTTCAAATCTAGTCACTTTAAACAGATTAGAGAATTGCCCAGCATCTTAGGGAAGCAAGCTGGCTCAGTCCATGATGGTAATACACTGTTTCTGCCAGTGTTGTACATGTAAATTTGTATTGAGGTGTTGCTGCTTTAACTGCTGAGCAAAACATTTAGATGTTAAGTTGTCTATCTCGCCTTCATTCTTGCTGGATGGGTTCGGAGCCGACCACGGCTCCGACTCGGCCACTCTAAAAGCTCGAGAGTTGGTTCCACCGGCTCGAGGCTCCCCTTATATCCCACAATGCTAGGCGAGAGTTACCTCAGATCTCGTTTGCCGCTACAGCTTCGAGGTTGGTTTTTCTACCGGTTCTTGGTAAGTACTATTTCTTGTTGAAATTAGTCTTTAAAAACCCCTTTAATTTAATATATTTACTTAGTTTAGTGTAGTTTAGAAAACTTTTTATTCCCTTCCATAAAATTTCCGTTTTTTTCCCTCAAGAACCTTAGGTTCTTCCCTTGGGCCTATAGGCCTTTCCTTCCCTAGTGGAGTGTGTGTGCATTATTTTATTTTAAAATTCTAGCACTGCTTTTATTATAATTTAAATTGACAGGGTGTAACTAGTGTGTTTGTGTGCCTGTTTGTGTACACCTGTTCATACAAAAATGTCTAAAGAAGCAAAGGTCTCCGGATTCAAGAAGTGTGATGCGTGCTGTCAGAAAATGTCTCTGACAGACGCTCACACTTCTTGTGTCTATTGTCTGGGGCCTTTGCACCTGCAGGACTCCTGTGCTGTGTGCCATGGCTTCAGCCCCAGGGTCCTGCAGGAAAGAAAGAATAAATTGATTCTTAGAGGCTTACTCAAGCCAGAGGATTCCCTGTCTGTTTCAACAGGGAAGCCCTCTAAGGCATCTAGGTCTTCGGCTCCGCTACTGAGCCGAGACCTAAGGTTTCTCAACCTTTGCCTTCATCGGCTCCGGCTGGTGGCGATAAGTCTCTGTCCACAGTTTTTGTGGCCTCGGCTCGGCGGAGCCGAGGTAGTAGAAGTTCCGTGTCGGCTCCGACCAGACCTTCGGAGCCGACAACTAGGAAGAGGTCCAGGTCACCATCTCTTGGCTCCGTTCATTCGGCTCCAGGATCTCCCCTGCTGTCTGAACGGAGCCAAAGATCTCACTCCTCTAGGTCATCGAGGCTGTCGGATCATGACCTTCAGAGGGTAGTGAGTCGACTACTTAAGTCCGAGGCACTGGCCCAAATGCTTCAGAGCCCGACTCATCAGTCGATGCCTGCCCCGGTCCATCAACATATTCCTCCTTCGACTCTCTTGAGCTCGGAGCCGGGTCGTGTCGGAACCGAGACTGTGATTGCGTCGGAGCCGATACAATTGTCTTCGGCTCCGCTGCGGCTCCGTTTTCTTCCTTGGAAGAATCTCGGCGCCGGACTTCCCTCGTCGGCTCCGAGGGGGTGAGTGGCATCGGACCCTTGTCCGACCCCCCTCTCCCTCTCGGTGCTTCGGCGCTGGTGAGTTCGGCTCCAACATCGGCCTCGGAGCCATCACTGTCGGTGCCGAGGGAGGTTCTTAGCTTCTTGGAGCGGGGACCTCTGGCTCTGCCTGACAGGGGTGCATTCGAGGTCATGCGGAGTGTGTTAGAGCCTGGCTCTACTCCACAGTCGGCTCCGTCCGCCCCTCCCTCTGTGGTGCCTCAGGCTAAGTCGACTCACTCCCTCATCCCGGACCGCAGAGAGCCAGCTCCTCAGGAGCCCCCTGTGGGGATTTCATCCTCTTCCGAGGCCTCTCCTGATTTGGCAGAAGAGCCTCCTCGGAAGAGGAAGTGTAAGAGGAAACACATTGACTCACCTGAGTCCATCACGTCAGACACAGATTTGGATGATTCTGAGGGTTCCCCCCCGTTCCCCTTCTGAAGATGTCTCATTTGCAGACATTCTGGAGATCCTGAAACAGAGGGAAATTGGCCAGCCCTCAACCCTTCGGAGGACGAATCTGTGTATCTTGAGGCGTTTGGCTCGTCCTTCCACCTCCTGGGTGTCCCCCTTGACCCCCTCATGCAGGTGGTTGCTAAGAAGGCGTGGGCGGCTCCTGATTCAGTGGATCCCACTCCCAGGAGACCCTCTAAGTTCATAACAGCTCCAGCAGACAAACAATTTTTAACAAAAGGAGTTTCTGTGGATGCTATGGTGGTAGCTGCTGCCACTAAGAAGGAGCTAGCTGATCCTTCAGTACCTGTCCATCCACCTAACAAGGAATCTAGGTCCATGGATAGGTGCGGGAAGCGGATGTTTTCGTCAGCGACATTTACCATGCGTTCGCTGAACTACTTGTGCCATTTTACTCGTCTTCAAAGAGACTTGATCAAGGAAGCGAGTGAAATGTTAAAGGATCCTACAGCTGCGGGTTTCCAAGATAAGATGAACACGCAGCTGGCTACCCTTAATTCCATAACCAACTCCTCCATGCGCCTTCTTTCTTACGCGGCTGATGGAGCGAGCAGAGCCGCAGGGACAGGTGTGGCCTTACGTAGGCATGCCTGGATGCGGCTATGCAATTTTGCGGATCCCTTCAAGACATCTTTCACGAACTCCCCTTTTGATGGATCATCTCTCTTTGGTCCTCAAGTGAAAGAAACCCTGACTAGGTGCGAGACTGATGGCAAGACCCTTTCTGCTGTCGGAGTCCGTTTTTGTACTCCTTCCAGGCCTTACCCCAAAGGCCAGAAGGGTGGAAAGATGTGGTTCCGTAAACAATCTCAAGGGACTTCGCCTGACGCACAGAGTTGTTTTCCCGCCAGAGGCAGAGGCGGGAATAACAATGGTAGACGTCGCCCTAGGGGCAGGGGGGGGTCCGCAGAACCAGGGCAATCAGGAAGTCTTTCCTGACAAGCCCTTTCAGCATCCCTGAGGTGTTGCCCGACTGCCCATCTTCGGAGGCAGTCGGGGGAAGATTGTCACTGTACCCAGAAGCCTGGCTATCCCTGACTCAAGACAAATGGGTACAGTCCATCATTTCCGAAGGCTACTCTATCCCCTTTCTTCGCTTTCCAAATCAGTCAAAAAAATCCCTTCCAAATGTTCCACCCGCTCAAAGGGATCTAGCAGTTTTGGAAATTTCAAAACTGCTTGCAAAAAGAGCAATTCAGCCAGTTCCAGCAGACCAGCAAGGATCCGGAATCTACTCAAGGTTCTTTTTAGTTCCAAAGAAAACAGGGGACTGGAGACCAATTTTGGATCTCAGTGTCTTGAACAAATCAGTCAAGAAAACAAGATTTCGGATGGTCACGCTGCAATCCATCCTTCCCCTTTTGGGCAAAGGAAACTGGATGTGCTCTATAGACCTTCGGGATGCGTACTATCACATAAAGATGAACAGACGCTCCAGAAGATTCCTCCGCTTCAGGCTGGGAACCAATCATTTTCAGTTCAGGGCCCTGCCCTTTGGTCTCACCACTGCCCCGGTGTTTACCAAATGCATGGCAGTGGTAGCTTCTCACCTGAGACGACAAGGATTCCAGGTGTTTCCATATTTGGACGACTGGCTCCTCACAGCTCCCACCAAGCATCTCCTTCTGATGGCCAGAGATTACACTTTTCGTGTTTGTCAAAAGCTGGGTATTTCAATAAATTGCGAAAAGTCTGTTTTGTCGCCTTGTCGTACTATTACCTACATAGGCAAATCTAGATACAATAAACATGTCTGCAAGGCTAACACATCAGAGAATATCAGACATTCACAAATTGGTATCACTCCTTCTCAACAACAACAGAATCAAAGCCAGGTTAGTTCTAAAGGTGTTGGGAATTATGGCAGCGCCATACCTCTGCTTCCATTAGCCAGATACCACATGCGGATCCTTCAGTGGATGCTTTTACTCAATGGTCATACCAGGAACTTCCAATGTCTCACACCATTGTGATCATGCAAGCGTGCAAAAGCATCTCATGTGGTGGATGTCTTCCCCAGCTCCTGTCGGAAGACCCTTTGTTCCACCTCCTCCGGTTGCTACTCTGACAACGGATGCCTCCCTGATCGGGTGGGGGGGGCATTATCAGGGCAGGACAGTCCAGGGCACATGGCAACCAAACGAATGCCACTTGCACATAAATGTTCTGGAGATGAGAGCAGTGCTTTTAGCGTTGCAAGCCCTTCAAGACTCTCTTCCCTTGGGAACAATTGCAATCCAAACAGACAATATGTCTGTAGTGTGGTACATCAACAAACAAGGCGGAACCAGATCATACCCGCTGTGTCGAGAAGCACTCAGACTGTGGCAATGGGCGATTTCTTCTCAGCGGCTTCTGATAGCAACGCACATCCCGGAAGTCCAATCATATTGCGGACAAGTTGAGCAGAGCTATACTCATGCCTCACGAGTGGTCTCTGAAAGACTCTGTAGTGAGAGAAATTTTTCTCAAGTGGGGTCAGCCTTGCTGCGATCTTTTTGCTACTCCCCAAAACAGCAAGTGCAGAGAATTTTTCACTCTATTCCCTTTACCAGGCCAACCCAGCAGAGACGCTCTAGTCCAAGTTTGGCCCCGGGGACTTCTGTATGCATTTCCTCCTTTCCCACTGATCTCTCAAGTATTACAGAAAGCTATCGCTCAGAAGGCCTCATTGATCCTCATTGCTCCTTACTGGCCTCGACAAGTGTGGTTCCCCTTTCTACATCGTTTTCTCTTGGAGCGACCGTGGAATCTGGATCTAGTTCCAGATCTTTTGATCCATCAGTCGGGTCAGTTTCATCGCTCCCTCCCCTCTCTGAACCTCACTGCTTGGTTCCTCCAGTTCCAACCTTAGCCAGGCTTCCTCAATTATCTCACTCTGTTAGAGATATATTGATAGCTTCCCATAAATCTTCCACTCTAAAGATTTATTTGAGTAAGTGGAAACGCTTCTCATATTGGGCTCAAGGAAAGGACATAGACCCTTTCACCGCTTCCATCCAACTAGTCCTTGATTTTCTAGCTGAACTCTTCCATGCAGGTTCATCTCCCTCTACACTTAAAGTTCAATTGGCAGCTATTTCTAACTTTCATGTGGGTATTTCTGAATCTGCCCTAATGTCCCACAAACTCTGCAAAGCCTTTTTGAAAGGAGTTTTTCTTCTCAGACCTCCTATAAGAAATCCTCCTTCTCCTTGGGACCTAAATTTAGTTCTTGCTTCTTTGATTCTTCCCCTTTCGAACCTGCAGCTTCCTGTTCTTTAAAATTATTATCATGGAAAACTCTTTTTCTGGTAGCTATTACATCAGCTAGAAGAGTTTCAGAGCTTCAAGCACTCAGCTGTCGTCCTCCTTATCTTTTGTTTCATAAGGACAGAGTATCCTTACGAACTAACCCGTCCTTTTTGCCTAAAGTGGTCTCGACATCAAATCTGAATCAATCCATTGATCTACCAGTCTTTTTTCCAGAATACTCCAATAGGTCTGAACAAAGATTACACTGCCTGGATGTTCACTGTCAATTGAGGTACTACTTGGATAGAACTAAACAGTTCAGAAAATCTGATCAGCTGTTTGTCTCCTATGCGGAGAGCAGAAAGGGACTTTCAGTTTCAAAGGTATCATTATCCAGATGGCTAACATCATTGATTTCCCTTGTATATGAGATTAGACATCAAAAGCTGCCTGATAAACCTAAGGCTCATTCCACCAGAGCTTTGGCTACTTCTTTAGCTTTCCAAGACAGACTGCCTATTGACACCATTTGTGCAGCGGCTACTTGGGCTACTCCTCACACTTTCATTTCTCATTATAAGTTGGATTTAGCTTCTAGGCATAGAGCTAACTTTGGTTCCACTGTTCTCAGGAGTCTGTTCCGTTAGGCCACCCGGGACAAGGTGCTAGGGACGCGGTCCCATCCAGCAAGAATGAAGGCGAGATAGACAACTTAACATATAGAAGTTATGTTCTTACCATAACGTTCCATGTTAGTTGTCTTCTTCTCGCTTCTTCTTGCCCCACCCTCCTTCCCCCTGGCCTGGACAGACCTAGAGGAGTTGTGATTGTGACCTCCCTTTCTACCACCTCTTTCTTAGACATATGCTATTATGCATATTTTCCTGGTTCAGGATGTAGGTCACCCTTCTTTCTTCCTGTTGTTAGAGGTGGATTCTTTTTACAGTTATTCTGTTACTATTATAAGCTGGGGTTAGCTTACAAACGAGATCTGAGGTAACTCTCGCCTAGCATTGTGGGATATAAGGGGAGCCTCGAGCCGGTGGAACCAACTCTCGAGCTTTTAGAGTGGCAGTCGGGCGAGGTCGGCTCCGAACCCATCCAGCAAGAAGAAGGCGAGAAGAAGACAACTAACATGGAACGTTATGGTAAGAACATAACTTCTATTTTCATAATATGGTTTAGAAAGTGACTTAGTGGGGGCTTTTTGTATTCCTAAAAGTGTAGCATTTTCATTGGTAATATCAGAGGTATGCTTGCTGACACAGTCAGAATCTTTCTGATGAGTTTATACCTGAGATTATATATGCTCCAGTGGAGTGTGATTGTGTATTTTTTGTCCCGCAGCTAATCAGATCCTTAATCTCCTCCCCCCCATGTAGCACCCCCCAAACTCTGCTACTTTTTCTTTCTCCCCTGTCCCCATCACCACCATAACAAAACGTATCCTTAAACTAATTCCTGGCTCCTGTGCCCATAACTTATCTCCAGAATATCTCCAAATGGCAGCAAGATCTATTGCCTATCCTATCAGTATACTTCCACTCCACAAAGGAGGTAACAACATAGATACATCTAATTTTAGGCCCATTGTAATTTTTTCCCCTCTCTGCAAAATCCTTGAGAAATGTATTCATTATCAACTTCTAAACCATCTACAACTAAACAGTTTCCTCTCCAACTCAGCATGGCTTTAGATCTGGTCACAGCACCACTACTACCCTTATTTCCTTTATGGACACTGTCAACCAAGCCAGAAACTATGGTAAATTTGTATCCTCCCTCTTTCTCGACCTATCAAAAGCCTTTGATACAGTCTCCCACCCCCTACTTCTTAACACACTCTCCACCCTAGGCATCTTCCCAACAACTCTAAACTGGTTTACAAATTACCTGAAAGATAGACAACAATCGGGACTATATTATCTTGTCAAAATGGCATAACAGCGAATGGTGGTTCGACAACAAATAAACAGCGAACTAGAAATACAATGAAAGCTCAGGTCAGCGATTTTTTTTCCTATGGAAAAAAAAATTGCTTGGCTGTCACCGTGACATTGCCCTTTACCCCGCTGTAGTGCAATCTTGGAGTTGGTATATTTCGTTGGGGGGGAGTGTGGGTATGTTGTGTCTTGCTAGTCTATCAATTTTTTTTCTCTAGAAATAAAATCGGTGACCTGGGCTTTTGCTGTTTTTGCAGTTTGCTGTTTGTCATTAAAATGGAATTCGCTGTTATGCCATTTCACAAGATAATATAGACCCACGACAATCCACTAGATAGCACACCTCCTTCTCCCCGTTCCTTAACTCTACCACAGTAGTCCCCCATGGTTCCATATTAGGTCCCTTTTTATTCAGCATTTTTATAAATGACTTCCATATCCACCTTTCCCATTCATCTGTTGTACAATATGTAGACGATTCTACCATTATTTGCTCTGCTGAATCTACAACAGAACTTTTGCAGATCTGCCAACATGTCTTCAGTACTACCGAAATGTGGATGGCTAATAATCATCTAGTTCTAAACCCAAATAAAACAAAAATGTTACTATTCACTCCCAAGAAAAACCTCTCTGTCAACAAGACAGACTTTATCATTTATTCTCAAACCAATACAACTATAGAAGTTGTCTCCCACAATAAATTACTAGGGGTTATCATCGATGGAAATCTGTAATTTGACCTCCATATCCATAATAATATTAAAAAAACAAACAGTAAGCTAGGCTCCCTCTACCAACAAAAATACTATCTTAACTACTCTACCAAACTAACTCTTGCCTTAACTTTTCTCTTGCCCTCACTACTCTATGGGGCTTCTTCCTAACCAATATCCACTGCACCCTAAAAAAACAAGCTTGAGACTTGTTACAACAAGGTTGCCAAATTTGCAACCAACGCAAAATACTCTTCCCATCATTGTATTTCATTAAAATCACTTAACTGGCTCGAACTTTCCCATCATCTCACCTACCTACAGCTAATCACAGCTCACAAAATTATTTACATCCTTCAGACTGCTCGGCCCTCTCCTCCATCCTCACCCACTACCACCCTAACAGACCACTTAGATCTGAAAACCAAGTAGTAGTGCAAGTACACAAACCTAGACTCCCTGCCAACAAAATGCTTTATTCCTTCTCTGTTGCCAAACTTTGAAACTCTGTACCATCAGCAGTCAGAACGTCTAGTAAAGTAACTTCCTTCAAAAAACAATTGAATTACATCTCACTTCCCTCTGGCAATGCACATGCCCCTACTCTGTCTTCTATAACTTGATTGCCCCCACGACAAGTTCACTCACACACTATCTCACATCCCTCCTCTCTTCAAACTCACTCATACTCACTACCAAAATAAACCTTGCTAAACTTTTACTCTTCTATCCATCTTTTCTACATTACCTCTCACTACATCCCTTCCCATCCTTCTACTAGCCAGTCTTCATAAAATACCTTGTGTATACCACTTATATGTGTTTAATAACTCAATTACTCTTCTAGTTCTGTAACTTATGCTAGTTGTTATGCTCACCTATACTCACATGTACATATCACTTGTGTCACCCTTACATTTATGCTATATTACTATGTATGCATTGTTTTACTTGATTTTATCTGAAGCTGTTTTATATTGTATTTACTGTTTGTACATCTTTTACTGTTATACTGTGGAGCTTAAAGCCTCCACTGAAAATGGGTTATTTTGGCTCAGTGGACTTTCCCGGTAAACAAATGCCAATAAATAAATAATCAGAAGTGAGTGAAGACAAGACTGCTGAAAATGTTTCATTTTTCTCTAGTTTTCCACCTATAAAGCAGTGTTCTAGCCGAACCAAGCCAAGGGACCTCAGGTTGATGATGGGTGTAGTCCTTCACCAAGCCTAACAAGAGGGGTTCCTTTAACATAAAAGGATAACTGTCTTTTCCCTTGTGAATATGCCGAGGTGTGGCACTCATTTTCTCAATCCCCCCCACCCAGGTGCCTTGTCTATAATATTAGCTCTCAACAAGCTTTCAGTAGTTTCCGACAAATGGGTGCCATCCACATTGACAGGGGTTTCATGTAGCAGTGTTGACATCAGCCATCTCCATTGTAAGGGGCATCTTCTTACCTGCCGGACCTGACTTTGTTATTCCCTCCTTTTATCTGGCAAATACTAGTTGCCAGTGTACTTTAACTGGCCCTTCCTTTGGAAGGATTGAGAAACTGTCTTTTCAACATTTGTCCTTCTCCCTAAATCAAAGCTGTCGTAGAACCTTTGTTTTTTCCAGGATTTGTGGTGTCTGTTATGCACTATCAGGTTTATGTTTGCCATTTGGGCTTTCCACTGTACCACGAGTGATTACCAAATGCCTTGTCCTGGTTGCGGTCCTCTGTTGTACTCTGGCCATTCGTTTTTTTCTTGTGCATGAAAGACTTATGAATAGATTTACATGTTCTTGGAATAGCTAGAGTAGGTTATTGGCTTCCAGTCTTAGAGTTCAAGTTGAACCTCCAGAAATCATGTCTGGCACCTTCATAAAAAATGATCTTTCTGAGTTGCTTTATTCCTGCTTAATAATAGCTTTTCTTTCTGAAGTCAAAATCACTTCTTATCAGACTGTGTTTTTTTAGATTCTCCAGCAGGAAAGTCACATTGGCAGAAAATCCTTAATAATTCTAGGTCAGAATTTGTCCTTGATTCTGTTGTTACCACGGGCATGTCTTTTCATGAGGAAACTTTTTTGATATGTCCACAATTGTCAGACCTAGCATGTTCTTTCCATGGAATCCCATTGGCCAATGCTGCCTTTCTTCAGAAAAATATTTTAATGGTAGATAAAACAATTAAGTATTTTTTTCTAAGACTTCCTGTTTCCCCTCCTTGCCCAGTGCAATGTAGTCTGATAGATTTGTCACACTTCATTTGGGGAGCCAAGTGCTAGCCACTTGGGGGCTTAAGGGCACACAGAAGCATATTTATATCTGAATTATTGGCAGTGGTTCACACATTGAACAAGTTTCACCAACTTTGTCTTCGTATCCTTCTGTTATGGTTTGGCTTCACCTAAGCCACATAGTACCTCAATATTCTTAGGGGTACAAGGTTTTATTCTTTGTACCAGCTGGTATGTATTGCCAGGAGATCTGGCTTCTTCCTATTCTATGACTTTTCAAGCATCTTCCTTTTGTCCTGGCAGAGCAGTTTGTTGTAGTCGACAGACTTGCAGATCTGTAGTAAACCCAGAAGAGTGAAACCTCAAGGCACTGGTGTTCCAGGATCTAATCTATATGTGAGAAATCCCTCAAGTAGATCTGTTTGCTTCCTTTCAAAACAGATAGTTCTTGACGTTCTCTACCATATATCCTTGCAGATATGCTTGGAAGACAGATGCATTCTCATTTCCCTTGATGTGAATGTTCCTGTAGTGTTCCACCTTTTCCACTGATTCTCAAGGTGGTTCTGAAGGTTCAATAAGAAATGACAAACCCATTATGGTGACTCTTTTTTTGGTCTAGGCAATCTTGGCTCTCCCTTTTTAATGGTATTGGCTAAGGGCAATTACTACAAATTTCCTCACACTCTGGATTTGGTCACACAGTCTCAGGGGTGGCTTCTCCATGACGATTTGTAAAAACTTAAATTGACAGCCTGAATGGTTCAGCCTTGACTTTGTTTAGGCACTTGACGTTTGCTTTTTCAAGATGTGCAGCAGGTGTTAAAGAAGCCCAGACATCCTGCTACTAGAAATTGTTATGTTTCTGTAATTGATAAAGTTTTTTTAGGTGATGCTTAAATGGAAACAGAGGATTGATTGCAGTTAATCTCCCCTAGTCTTAAAATGTTTGTATGAGCTTCAGGATGGCTTAGCAAATGTGTCCGTTAAGATGCATTTAGTGGCCATCTGTGTATGTCTGCTGTTTTGTTAAAAACATTTATAAAGGGAGTATTGCATATAAGAATCCATTGCAAGCAAAGTTCTCCTTTGTGACATTTCTCTTGTATTTTCTTCTAATAAAAGCAAAAAACAAAACAAACAAAAACGACCTTACCACTGTTTGAACCAGCAGATCATTCTGATCTTAAGTTCTTAACCTGCAAAACTGTTTTGCTTATTGCTGTGTCATTTGCAAGGCTAGTTTCTGAGCTGCAGCTATCATGGTGGGACAACCTTTCCTGATTTCCACAGGGTATAGGATTGTGATACTTACTAATCCTTCTCTGATACTATGAGTGGTTTAAGAATTTGATCTCAACCAGTAGAATTCTTTGCCTGGGTTCTGTCAGAACCCTAAAATTAAAGGTTGACGATATTTCATACCTTGGATGTGCTTTGGTATCTTGGATCCTACTTTTAAAAGACAAAGCCCTTTAGGAAGGCCAGTAGGCTTTTTACTTCTTTCTATAGGTTGTTGAAAGGCCAACTTGTCTTTAAGCAAACCATTCCGTATTGGTTTTCCTCTGATACTCTTTTTTGTTACACCTACCATAGCCAGGTGAATCCAGGCAAGTTAAAGCCACATTCCACTAGGGCCTTTTCCTCTTCACTAGCATTTTGGATTGGGGTGGACTCTAAAAGTAGTCTAAAAGTAATAACTTGGTCCTCTGTCCATACTTGTATGAAGCACTACATACTGGATACCTTTCCTAGATCCAGACCAGGTTTCACTAGGACCATTCTACATTGGCTCCTGGACCCTTATCCTTCCTTCTTCCGGGTTTCATAAACTTTCGGAATCTACTCATATGACAGTAAGACTGCATGCGTGTTAAACATAGTGCAGTTGAATAGATTCCACCCATATGTAACAGCACATGTTCATAGAAAACGCTGCTGTACTGGCAGCACTCTCCCACCAGCCACCTTTAGTTGGGTGTATGTTCCACCTACATGTAACAGTAGTTGTGCCTAAAACACACTGCCTTACTGGCAGCACCCCTTCCACCACCTTGTTTAGTTTGATGTACGTTGTTTATGGTTGGTGGTTGCTGCTGTTTTGTTGTTTATCAGCTTTTGGTGTGTGTGTGTGGGGGGGGGGCTGTGGTTTGGAAAGTAAGTGTTTGCAGATTTTGTGTTTTTCCATCTGCTCTTCCTTTTGAGCTCTAGGAAAAAACTGAGGGCTGTTGTCTGTTACTGTGAAGGACTATCCTACTCTGGCAGCTGATTGGTCCTTCACAGCCATAGCCAAGCAGGGAGAAGAGCCTGAAGCTTTGAGAGACTACCGGAGGGAAGGTATTAGGGTACTACTACTAATATTCCAGTTAGGCAGCATATTCTACAAACATCTGGTGTTAGAGGTAAGTGGAACATATGCGACTGTACTTGTTTTGATGGACTTCTTTTAGGCAACCTCAGTGTGAGATTTTTGCCCTTACACTGTTTGCTAGAGACACATGACTATCTGATATCTTATCAGTTTCATGTTTTAAAAGCAGTAGCATAATGATCCTTCTGTTCAGACATTTCTGGTTATACGTGATTACCCTCACACAGTTGTACTTCTCTGTCCAATCCTGGACTTCTGTCACTAACTTAAACCATCGCATCTGATATATCAAGATTATGATGATAACTTTATCGGTGTAATGCCCTTTCTTTTACAGATTCATAATGGACTCTTTTTGGCATGCTATTACCTGGGGTCCAAAGAGGAGATCTTTTACATTTATTTTGGGTTTATATCACTTTCTATTCAGGGATTAACATTTGGACTTTCCTCAGCAACCAAAATGTTCACTAAGGTGTTGGCTATATTTATTGAGTAGGAGCTTTATTCTTTCTTCTACCTCTGCATCTGGTGTCTGTTAGCTGTATTGAGAGAGTTTCTGATAACATCCCTTTAATGGGTGTTCAGTGGTGATGACCATAGTCCGGCAGAAGTTTTCTTTGATCCTGTCCCACAAAATTGTCTTTAAAGTCAGTCAGCTGGACATGCTCCAGTGCATGTCATATCTACTCTCATAAAGAATAAAGGAAGTCATAAAATTGTCAGTCTACTTAAGAGTGTAGTGGAAGGTTTAGTTTTAGACTCTGCTGCTGTGATTTCTGAGTTTAATGGTCACATGTTAAGTTGTCAATCTCGCTTTCATTCTTGCTTGATGGGTTCGGAGCCGATCCTCGGCTCCGACTCGGCATTTGCTAAGCTCGAGAGTCACTTTTACCAGCTCGAGGCAGCCCCATATCCCATGATGCAAGGTGGTAAGTACCCAGATCTCGTTTGCCGCTTCGCTGATGAGGTCCTCCTTTTACCAGCTCCTGGTAAGTGATTTACACACTACTTCTTTGCCCCTTTTTTCAGTTTAAAGTCATTTTTAAAGTTAAAATTAATAGTTTTAGACTAGTTTTAGTCCTTTCCTGACTAAATTTCCCTCTCTACTAAAACTTTTTAGTCAGGCCTTCTCCCATCCTATCCCCCCTCTTGTTAGGGTGTGTGTGTGTGTTTGTGAGACAATACTTTTTCCCTTTTGGGATTGTAAAATTTTCTTGGACAAGTGTTGTGTGTGTGTGTTTTACAACATGTCTAAGGAAAGGGTCTCAGGCTTTAAGAAGTGTGACTCGTGCTGTCAGAAAATGTCTCTGACAGACGGTCACACTTCTTGCCTTTACTGCCTGGGACCTCTCCACCTGCAGGACTCCTGTGCGATTTGTCATTCTTTTAGCCAGAGAGTCCTGCAGGAAAGGAGAAATAAGCTTATTTTGAGGGGCCTTCTTAAGCCGGAGGGCTCTCCGGCTAAGTCGGCTCCATCTAAGACTTCTAAGTCTTCCAAGGCCCAGGCTTCTGTGTCCAAGCCTGCGGCCTCGGCTCCGACTCTTTCAGAGTCGAGATTGGCTCCGGCTGGAGCCGATTCTGGTTTGCACAAACCTTCGGCACCGATTCTGGTTCGACCACTTCGGTGTCGGCTCCGATTGGTTCCGATCACCATGTGGCTCAGGCTTCGGTGTCGGCGCCGATCGGCTCCGACACCCTTACGTTTATGGCTGTATCGGCTCCGGCTGGAGCCAATGCATCGAAACCTTCCGTCGGTGCCGAGAAGTTGTCGGCTCCAACAGCTTCCAAGGTTTCTTCGGCTCCGATGGTTCCTTCGAGGAAGAGGTCTAGGTCCCCTTCCTTGGAGCCGATACTCTCGGCTCCGGCTTCTCCTCTCCTCTCGAAACGGAGCCATCGGAGTCGATCATCCAGGTCATCCAGGCTTTCTGACCATGATTTAGAGAGAGTGGTCAGTAGATTATTAAAATCACAGGCACTGGCCCAAATGCTACATAGTCCGTCTCAACAGACGAGTATTAGTCCACACCCCATTGCAGTTCCTCCTTCGACTCTACCACAGAGTTTGGAGTTGGAGTCTTCGGGAATGGTTTCTGCTACGGCTGAGGGACAGATACCCCCTTCTGCTCCTTCAGCCTCTACTCTTATCTCCTCTTCGAGACCTTCCTTAGAGGGATTTGGTGGTCGGGCTTCCCTGGTCTCCTCCGAGGGGTGAGTGGCATCGGACCCTTGTCCGACCCCACTCTTCCCCTTGGAGCCTCGGCCTTGGTGAGCTCGGCTCCGACATCTGCCTCGGAGCCTTCCCTTTCGGTGGGTCCTGGAGTTCCTGGTTCTTCGGAACGGGTTCTCTCGGACCTCCCTGGGAGGGGAGCCTTCGAGGTGATGAAGAGTGTGCTGGCCACTGGACTCAGCCAGCAGTCTGTTCCCTTAGCTCCTCCCTCTATGGTGCCTGTTGATATCTCTGCCACTTCTCTTACTCCCGGACCCAGAGATCCTCCGCCTCAGGTTTCCCCACTGGGAAGAACCCCCTCTTCCGAGGATTCTCCTGATCTGTCAGGAGATCCTCCGCGAAAGAGGACCTGTAAGAGGAAACACGAGACTCCCCGAGTCTATCACTTCAGATACTGACTTAGATGAGTCAGAGGGATCCCCAAGATCCCCTCTGAGGATGTCTCCTTTTCAGACATCCTAGAACTCCTTAGACAGAGGGGAAACTGGCCCACCAATAATCCCTCTGAGGATGAGTCAGTATACCTGGAGGCGTTTGGATCTCGGCCCTCCACCTCCTGGGTGTCTCCGCCTTCGACCCCTTATGCAGGTTATTGCTCGAAAGGCGTGGGCTGCTCCTGACTCTGTAGAGCCAGTCCCTAGGAGGCCTTCTAAATTTATTACTGCTCCGTCGGACAAGCAATTCCTCACAAAAGGTGTCCCTGCTGATGCCATGGTGGTGGCTGCCACTAAGAAGGAACTTGCAGATCCTTCCGTACCTGTCCATCCTCCTAATAAGGACTCTAGGACCATGGATAGATATGGTAAGCAGATGTTCTCTTCAGCGACCTTTGCTATGCGTTCGCTGAACTACCTATGTCACTTCACCAGACTCCAGAGGGATATCCTTAAGGAGCTAGGTGAAGTAGTACAGGATCCTACAGCTGCAGGGGCTCAAGAAAAAATTGCTTCGCAGCTAGGAACCCTTAATTCTATTGCTAACTCCTCCATGCGACTGATATCATATGCTGCTGATGGAGCGAGTAGGGCCGCAGGTACAGGTGTGGCTCTTAGATGCCAAGCCTGGATGCGGCTCTGTAATTTTGCAGATCCCTTTAAGGCGTCCTTCACAAACTCTCCCTTTGATGGGTCAGCTTTGTTTGGCCCTCAAGTGAAGGAAACGTTGACCAGGTGTGAGCAGGACGGCAAGACTCTTTCTGCCGTAGGGGTCCGTTTTTCCACCCCTTCTAGACCTTACCCCAAAGGACAGAAGGGTGGCAAAATGTGGTTCCACAAATCCCAAGGAGTCACGCCGGATTCACGTGGTCAGTTTACCCCTAGAGGCAGAGGGGGTAACAATAACTGACGCCGCTCTAGAGGCAGAGGGGGTCCACAAAACCAGGGAAGCAGAGAGCCTCTCTCTGACAAGCCCTTTCAGCATCCCTGAGGTGTTGCCCGGCTGTCCATCCTTGGAGGCAGTCGGGGGAAGACTATCGCTGTACCCAGAAGCCTGGCGTTCCCTCACTCAAGACAGATGGGTACAGTCGATCATATCCGAGGGTTACAGAATTCCTTTCGAGGAAAGTCCTTTCTATCACTCAAATTCCCTTCCAGATGTACCACCGGTCTAAGGGAAATTGCAGAGTTAGAAGTCTTAAAACTACTGCAAAAAAGAGCCATTCAGCCAGTTACAACAGATCATTCAGAGCCCGGAATCTACTCAAGGTTCTTTTGGTCCCCAAAAAGACGGGAGACTGGAGACCAATATTGGATCTCAGCAGACTCAACAAGTCTGTGAGGAAGACAAGATTCGAATGGTCACTCTTCAGTCAATTCTGCCCTTCTTACAGAAGGACAACTGGATGTGCTCAATAGATCTTCAGGATGTGTACTATCACATAAAATTCACAGACGCTCCAGGAGATTCCTCCGCTTCGGCTGGGGTCCAGTCATTTCCAGTTCAGAGCCCTGCCCTTTGGTCTCACTACAGCCCCCAGAGTGTTCACCAAATGTATGGCAGTGGTCACGGCTCACCTGAGACGTCAAGGATTCCAGGTGTTTCCGTATCTCGACGACTGGCTCCTGTCAGCCACCACCAGGCATCAGCTTGTTCAAGCCAGGGATTACACAATAAATCTTTGTTCTCAATTGGGCATCTCGATCAACTCTGAAAAATCATCCTTATTGCCCTGCCAGTCTATTACTTTCATAGAGCAAACTTAAACACTGTTCGGATGTCAGCTACCCTTACAGATCAAAGAATCTCAGACATTCAAAGTCATGTCAGGATCATTCTAGCCAACAAGAAGGTACAGGCCAGAATGGTTCTAAAGGTGTTAGGCCTCATGGCTGCGGCCATTACCCTTCTTCCCCTGGCTCGCTTCTATATGCTCCTTCTTCAATGGATGTTGTTCACTCAGTGGTCTTACCAACAACTTCCAATGCGTCACCAAATACTGGTGACACAGATTTGCAAGAATCATCTTGCTTGGTGGATCGCTTCTCCCCAGATTCACCAAGGCAGACTCTTTGTACCCCCATCTCCGGTAGCCACTGTCACTACGAATGCCTCCCTGATCGGGTGGGGGGGGTCATTATCAGGGCAGGATGGTTCATGGGACGTGGCAACCTTTCGAATACCACCTGCACATAAATGTCCTAGAGATGAGAGCAGTGCTTTTAACGTTGCAAGCCCTCAACGACTTTCTTCCCGTAGGGACAATTGCAGTCCACACAGACAACATGTCTATAGTTTGGTATATCAACAAACAGGGCGGAACCAAGTCCTACCCCTTGTGTCGAGAAGCGCTCAGACTTTGGCAATGGGCGATCTCCTCTCGTCGGTTTCTGGTAGCAACGCACATCCCTGGGAAAACCAACATTTTAGCGGACAGATTGAGCAGAGCTATTCTCATGCCTCACGAGTGGTCTCTCAAGCAATCTATAGTGGAAGAGATTTTTCTGGAATGGGGTCGCCCATGTTGCGATCTTCTTGCTACTCCCCAAAACAGCAAATGCCCAGACTTCTTCTCTCTCTTCCCACTGCCAGGCCATCCCCCCAGAGACGCTCTGACCCAGGATTGGCCCCAGGGACTTCTTTATGCCTTTCCTCCTTTTCCTCTGATCCCTCAAGTTATCAAGAAAGCAACCGTTTTGAGAGCCAAATTGATTCTCATTGCTCCTTATTGGCCTTGACAAATTTGGTTTCCGTTCCTCCATCATCACCTTTTGGTGCAGCCGTGGCATCTGGACCCAGTGCCAGATCTTCTGATTCACCAATCCGGTCAGCTGCACCGGTCTATCCCCTCTCTCAACCTCACAGCATGGTTGCTCCACTTCCTTCCTTAGCCAGGCTTCCTATGATCTCTAACCCTGTTAGAGACATCCTAGTAGCTTCATTAAAATCCTCTACCAGGAGGATTTATACAAGCAAATGGAAACGTTTCTCTTATTGGGCTAAAGCCAAGAATATTGATCCCTTCACTGCTCCAGTTCAAGCAGTTTTGGATTTCTTAGCGGAGATTTTTCACGCGGGCTCCTCTTCTTCCACAGTTAGAGTTCAATTGGCTGCTATTTCGAACTTTCATGTCGGGTTCGCAGATCACAACATCATGTCCCACAGGCTTTGTAGAGCCTTCTTGAAAGGAATTTTCCTCCTGAAGCCTCCAGTCAGGAGTCCTCCTCCTCAATGGGACCTAAATTTAGTGCTGACATCCTTGATTCTTCCCCCCTTCGAGCCAGCTGTTTCTTGTTCCCTGAAATTTCTTTCATGGAAAACTTTGTTCCTGGTAGCTATTACATCGGTTAGGAGGGTGTCTGAACTTCATGCTCTATCTGTTCGCCCCCCCCTATTTGGTCTTCCACAAAGACAGAGTATCATTGAGAACTAATCCGACCTTTTTGCCTAAGGTCGCCTCAAAGACTAATTTGAATCAAGCCATTGATCTCCTGTATTTTTCCAAACTATTCAAACAGATCGAACAAAACTACATTATCTTGATGTCCACCGCCAACTCAGATATTATTTGGACAGAACAAAACAATTCAGGAAATCCGATCAACTCTTTGTTTCCTATGCTGATAACAAGAAAGGCCTTCCTGTCTCAAAAGTGACCTTATCTAGATGGCTTTCTTCTGTCATCTCTGAAATTTATCGGCTCAGGGGAAAACAGCTGTGCTCAAAACCTAAAGCACATTCAACCAGAAGCTTAGCTACTTCTACAGCCTTTCAAGCTAGACTTCCTTTAGACACTATTTGTGCAGCGCCACTTGGGCCACTCCTCATACATTTGTTTCCCATTACAAATTGGATTTGGCCTCCAGGGACAGAGCCAGTTTTGGCTCTACCGTCCTCAAGAGTCTGTTCCATTGAGCCACCCAGGATAGAGGTGCTAGGACGCGTCCCATCAAGCAAGAATGAAGGAGATTGACAACTTAACATTGAGAAGTTATGTACCTACCATAACGTTCCATGTTAGTTGTCTTCTCTCGCCTTCTTTCTTGCGACCCTCCCTCCTTCCCCCAAGCCTGGACAGACCTTTCTCTACAAAGAATTATAGTTCTGAAGACCATACAGAGCTGGTCCTTCTACCATCATGCAGGTTTTTCTCTCCTTCTTTCTTCCTTTGGGAAGTTTTTATGCTAGGTGCTATTGCCCTTTTGTCATCAAACGAGATCTGGGTACTTACCGCCTTGCATCATGGGATATGGGTCTGCCTCGAGCTGGTAAAAGTGACTCTTGAGCTTAGCAAGTGCTGAGTCGGAGCCGAGGATCGGCTCCGAACCCATCAAGCAAGAAAGAAGGCGAGAGAAGACAACTAACATGGAACGTTATGGTAGGTACATAACTTCTCATTATGGTATTCGTTGTACCCTCTGTAAACTTGAAAACATAAGTATTGTAATAGACAATTAGTTGCAGAGCCGCTAGCCACATACATGAGTTTGCTATGGTGTAAGACTTGTGTCATCAGGTCTAGGAGTAAAAGACATTTCCCGGTGGTCTCCATGTGTGCCTCCCCTTGCTGCAGCATAACCTTTCTTAGGATGGGTGCTTTGCAGTTGGAAGTGAGCGATAATCTCAACTCTGCTGCAGATCAAGTGATACTGCTGCAAGCAAAGTGTCTTCACTATGTACAGTTGGAGTAACGTACAGTATTTTATCATACATTATTGCAGAATCCATGGAAGAAAGACTAGTTAATTCTCTTTGCCCCATAGTAGACAAGAAAAGTGTGATTTCAGGCAGCAAGGAGTGTGATGCAGGAAGCTTTCTTTCTCTTAGTCAGTGGGGATTCTCCACTGGTGGAGTGATTATTGACTCTATCTCAGGTCTTGACTCTTTCTTTAGATCCTCTGAACTTGTAGTATCTTCATGTAGGGGTGTCAGAAGTGACTGATGCCACTGATATACCTTCTATCAGGCGAGATGTATTTTGCCAAGTGGAAAAGATTCCCTGTTTTGTTGTAATGGTACATACTACCACTCCAGTCACTCAGGTTGCAGGTACTCCTGACCTGAATTAGGCAGTTATGCAGTTTGGGCATCATTTGCCACTGTAATTGTATATGCTGCCTGGTTTATGCCTGTCATAACCTTGTTGAGGGCAGGACTGTGGTTGTTCACTAGCTGGTCAAGCAGTTCATTAATAGGACTGTTGTATCTTCAGCTTCTTGTGAAGAACTCATCCTCTCCATGGAAAGTGAACTTCAAGATTAACAGGCTTGCCTATCCCACTTAAAAAGCATCCCCACGCTGGTTCATCAGCAGTGAAGTTTGTATGTTAAAACTTTTTCAGTAGCCATCAGTTCTGCTTGCAGAATCTGAGCTTCAGGCCTTCATCTTTAGAGAACCACATTTGGTCTTTCAAAATAATTAGTTGCCCTTTCAGAGCAGCTGACTTTTATTTCAAAAGTGGTCTCTGAATTTTTTATGGTTCAGTCCATGCATCTCCTGTTTTTTTCACCGGGACAGAAGTTAAAGGAGATAGAGTGAGAAAGCCCTTTTTAACTCTGGATGTGAATGGCAGTTCAAATTTTACTAGAAGTGAATGCATGAGTTTAATAAGATAGAACACCGGTGGAAGTTAAGGCTGGCAGTAATCAAGCAAACCCCTTTGAAGTAAGATTGCCCACTGGGTTTTCCTTTGCTATGTGAAAGCTCACTGCTTTTTGGAAAATGCTGCAGTCAGAGGCCACTTCTCTAGGGGTATGGTTATTTTCATCAGTTTTCATTGCTTGCTTTAGAAATGTTACGTTACTGTTACATTTCTGCCTTGGCCAACTGAGCCTCAGTTCTCACTTTCACCAAGCATTATTATCTCAGCTGTGACTCTAGAAGTCAGGTCTAATGTTGTACTTCTCTACTGGAGAACACTGACTTATTTTGCTTACTTCTGTAGCTTCTTCCATCCTTCTAGATTTATAGCTTGATATTCAACCTGATTGTAGCCCCATTGTCAATAGTCTCCAGTGCTAGATACAACCATTATACTGTTAGTGTATCAGTGGATCTACAAGGGATATTCTCTCTCTCCAGACTATAATAGCCTCCTTTTGTTATTCTGCCTGTGGATGCCCCCTGTGTCCATTCTGTTATGCTGTAGTTCCTTGTAAGTCAGGCAAGTGTCATCACTGAAGATACATCATTTTCATTACTATTTCTTGATTTGCAAGAAATGTGTAAGCTCATTAGGTAGGTGCACTCACAGTTAATCCTCATTACTATTTCTTGATTTGCAAGAAATGTGCAAGCTCATTAGGTAGGTGCACTCATAGTTAAAGAGTGATCTTGATATCACAGCTTGTGCTGGCATTGGGAGCTTCTGAGAAACAGTACCAAATTTGAATTGGTATAGAGTTTAAACTTGTTTACCCATCATGCTCGGTCCTCTTTTAGCTCAACTAATAATGGTAAAAAAATGTATTTGATATTTTATAAATAACTGGTTAGTTTAGTTCTCAGCTGCATGTTTTGCTGGATTGTGATAGGGTTTTGCCTACAGCATCAATGTCTTTAGCCTTTCATTAACTTTTTATTTTTGTTAAATTATAATTTAGTTTAACCATCTTGATTAAAATGCTGATGTTTATGGTTGTTTACCTTTCTAATCCAGCTAAAAATAATGCTATAGTATTTGAATTGTAATATTTTATGCTGCCACTTTTTTGTTTAGTTGTCAGAAATTGTTCGGGAGTTCAAGTCAACAAACCGGTTGTTGCTGACAGGGACACCTTTACAGAATAATCTTCATGAACTGTGGGCATTGCTCAATTTTCTCTTGCCTGATGTCTTCAATTCTGCTACGGTAAGTAGATTATAAAGATATTATTACTGAAAGAGTGTACAGCTGAAACATTTTATAGGTGTAATACAACTAGTGTATCAGAGGATCTACGTGGGATATCCTCTTTGTGCAGACTTTATTAGCCTTCCTTAGTTATTCTGCCTGTGGATGGCCCCTGTGCCCATTTTGTTCTGCTGTAGTTCCTTGTAAGTGAGGAAAGTGCTATCACTGACTTTTGCCCCAGTTTAATAAATTTAGTAAAATCTGCAGCTAGATACTGTGAGTAATATTTCTATGAAGCTGCCTGGTGGTAGGCAGGATTCCAAATGATGATACCTGCCCTGCAGGTCTAGTACACACTCTGTGGGTTAGGTATGCAGTGTGTGTTATTCTGGTGTTGTGCTGCTACATAAGAGAGATTTGGAGCTAGGATATTTTTGTGTGTTTTTGTGTACTGAGTAAACAAGTATTTTAGTTTATGTTTGTGTATATTTATTTATCTGTATATTTGTGTTACCTGAATAAACTCACTGAACGCAAGTGCCTCTTTTCAAGGTTAATCAGGGATCAGTGATTCCATGAGGTCAGGGTCACACATTAGAGAAATAGAGCCTGAAGGTCATATACCAAGAACTAGATAAAGAAGCTCACTGACTGGTTGTACCTTCATTAACTATGATGAAATGCTGAACAGTTCTTTGACCGTGCATGCAGATATGTGTGAGTGATACACCCGAGAGACATGTACAAAAATATACAGTATCTGCATGATTTAAAGACAGAAACATACTGAGGAAAATGTTTTGTATAATGACATAAAGATAGTTGTACAGAGAATAATTAAGGTGGATAATTGATGGTCGAGCTTGAATACACATTAGTAAAGAAAGTATGACTGAAGTATAAAAGAAGAAAGAAAACAGCAGATATGACTATGCTGTGCATTGTAACCTTAGACAAATGTCAATTTGGTTGACATTTGTTTAGTCAACATAATTTAGTTGACTAAGCAGTAGGTCAGCAGGTGTGCAAGACTGGAAAATACTTGGAGGTGGTGAATATGCCGTTTCCCCGATATTGTATGATCTTGGAGATAGTATATGGGGGTGAGGGTACAAGGGGGCTAACAATGTTTTTTTTTTTTAGGTTTTGCATGTGCATGAGTAGAAGCGTGCTGACATTTGTGGTTTCAGACTTTTTTTTGCGTCATTCAGTCATACACAGTTAGCATTAAGGCCTCCAAAAGGCCAAGGAAATTCAATAGAAAATGGGGTAAAGGAAACAGTAGGTAGAATGTAGAGGCTCAGAATTAACTCACAAATCCAAACAACTTTGGACAGGTGTCCATAATTCTGAGCCATTTCTTTATCTCCTTAACACAAGTGCCGAATTATCACCATATAGCAGTCTTACACCACAAGGTGCTATAAAAATTCCCATATATTTATATATATACATATATGTGTGTGTGTGTGTGTGTGTGTGTGTGTGTGTGTGTGTGTGTGTGTGCATCAATATATGTGTATATCTATTTGTATGTCATGCTTGCTGGCCCTGTACATGCATATATTTGTATATATTTGTATAATTACATGTGTGTGTGTTCTGCTATATCTACCATATAAAGCAAACACTGATCTGTGTGGATATTGTTTCTGTTCACATAAGTGAGCAAATGCACAGATGTGCAGTTTCAGAAATGTGCGACCAGTGAGAGTGCTGAAAGGTATGGGAAGTGTATACTTGTTAATCATCATTGGCTTAGTTATTGTTATTGTGTGTGTGTGTGTGTGTGTGTGTGTGTGTGTGTGTGTGTGTGTGTGTGTGTGTGTGTGTGTGTGTAATAAAGAAAGAAATAAAGAATAAGAACTCTTTAGGAATGAATATTTAATTATTACAGCTGACATAATTTGGTGGTTTGTCCTTCTAATTGCAAACCATCTTACTGTAAGCCTGAATGTCATAGTCACATAGCTAGTACTGGATGGATATTCACAAAATCTTCTTAGAGCTATCTTATGTGTCGTCCCTTGAAGCAGGAAGTAACTCTTGATCTTTAGTGTTCTCACCTATACTGACTATGTCTTACTGATTGCCTACCTGTGATTGACATAACACACTTGTTGAGTGTACAGAATGGCCGACTCATAATCATTAAGCATGTTCCCACACACTGCACATGTTCTCAGAAAGTTATAACCTCATGTATAGAGCATTATAGCAGGAGGTTGGCAATACATACAAATATATATAATGTGTATGTGATTACTGATTTCAGGAAACATGGTTATGACAGAAGGTAAGTATTACTTTTTTAAAAAGGTTAAATGAATCTCTTCAGCTTGTGTGCATGACCAACAGTAATATACTTCACCTTTATGTCCTCTGCCTTGTGCGGGGAGCATACATGTGGTGTACAACACCTATAAGAAGTAAAGGCTTTAGAATACTGGCAGGATGTTGGGCTGTCCTTAGCAGGTGATCCCTTAGGTAAAGAGTACTCCAGCAGTGACGAGAAGGGCACCTACTGTTATGGTAAGATTTTTTGCACAACTGTACTGTCTCCCCTCAGGAGAAGGGTCAGGTTTCTTTGGCCAGTGTCCCTTCCCCTTTCTCACCTGGGCCTGTGACCAGTCATCAGTCTGCTTCTGGACAGCCTGCATCAGTGGGTCTCCATCTTGCTGCCTTATCGGGGCTTCCAGCCTCTTCCCTTCTCCCAAGCATCACTGGAGTTGGGGGTTTCAGGGAAGAGGAGGTGCAAGAGGAGACACCTTGACTCCCCGTAGGAGTCTCACACAGATGATACTGACCTCAAGGAAGGAGAGGGGTTCCCTAAGTCTCAGTGGGATGATGCCTCTTTTGGTGCTCTGTTAGAGCTACTTTGCCATGTTGAGGAGGCTGGACCACCAAAGCCTCCTCTCCAGAGGAGTTGGTATTTTTGGAGGTCTTCTGCCTTAGCCCATCCACACTTTGGGTGGTTCTCCCTGTGAAGATAGGTGAAGGCTGCCAGCCTAGGTAGATAGAATTTTGTAGATAATTATGTCATTTGTAAATATTAATGTAAGTCACAGGCTTGTTCTCTTAAATGTGAAAAGACTGTATTGGATGTTGATCTGAAAAAAATGTAACAACAGTGCACTCTGTTGTAAGAAAGCTGATAAGTGAAGAATTGTGAAATTCTTTGATCTAAAACTCGGAGCCGAGATGTCTAGAGGGAGGCATTTTGCCTATTGTTTTGAGGCCAGAGTTAATGGCTAGAATTTACATGTATAATTTCTTTTATTGCTCTGGCTTCCTGACCAGCTGTAAGATCAAAGGGGCTATTAACTTCAGAGTTTCTGTTAGCCTGGGAACGAGAAAGAAATGATGTGGTACTGTGTTATAAATTTAAGGACAGAAAGAATGAAGGCAGAAAGCATTTGTCTTGAGAACATCCAACTCACCAGCATTCTGCCTGTGTTCTGTATGTAAGTTTATTTTAGAACTGTGTTTTCTCTTAGATCTAGCTAGGAAATAGGAAGATTAGATTAGTTTTTTTTTCTGTATTGATGTCAGAACTTTTTCTACTGTATTATTTTAAGTATTTCTCTGTTATCTCTGAACTCTTGGCTAGCACTGTGCAGTAAGAAGTATTGTCTTGTGTTTTTATTATTTATTATTAAATATTTTTAAACCTTTCAACTGTGGCTGTTTTGTGTAGAGATAGTTTAAGCTCTAAGAGTACATTGCTTGTATATGGTGATACTGGCCAAGTCACTTCAATAAGCCTTGACTGTTCAGTTGCACTTACCATTTGGATAATAATATTGCACAGTATAACTGGACACCCTTTCATAAGGGCCATTTAGTAGCTGATAAATAGTGGGTGGTGGCAAGTGGTACTACCTTATAGTCTGGGTAAAAGGGGCACAGCTGGAAAAACTGTGCCAACCGTCCCCAGGATTGTCTGTGTGGTTGTATATAACTCTTATCTCAAAGTGTGTGAGTGTCAGCTACTTGGGCAGGGACACGAAGCACTGGTTGGACAGAGAGGGAGAAATCAGCCCCAGATTGACTGTGATCTCTGTGTACTCTTAAGGGAAATTGTACTTTACTGTGTGTGTGTTTATTATCCTTTCCCTGTATGGAAGCCCCTCACTAGTGGTAGTGGTGAGGATTGAAGCTCCTTGATTGCTGGGCCAGTGCATGGGCATCACAGTCACTCCATACGCTTTCATAGACCTGGTATCCTGGAGGGAGTGAAAGGAAGCTGACACGGTGGAGCCCATCCCCAAACTTGATAAGATTCTTTCACCCCCACTCCCCCAAGGACTGGCTGCATTGGAATAAGGGTCCGGCTGTTGTTTTGGTGGCTGCCACCAAGAATATCTCTAAAGAGAGATCTTTGGTCCATCCCCCAAGCAGGGAGTCTCCGGCATTAGTTAATTTAGGGAAGTGCTCCTATGCCTCAGCCACCGTTGCGCTGAGAGTACTTAATTACTTATCGCACTACACAAGATTTCAGAATGGCCTAGTGTCTGAGGTGTCAAGGAATGTTAAGATGCAGCTGTCTCGGGAGATTTGGAAGATACTAGAGACTCAGTTGTGTACCCGGATTTCCTTGAGGCTCATTTCAAACGCAGCAAATGCAGTGTACTGAGCAGCTGGCTCTGGCATTACCGTTCAGCACCGTGCTTGCATGCATTTATGCAACTTTGCAGATTGCTTCAGTGTGTCCGTCGTCAATGCCCCATTTGATGACTCTTTCTTGTTCAGGCTGAAAGTTAAAGATGATCTAAAGAGGAGCGAGCAAGGAGGTAAGATGCTTTGACACCCCTCTGTGAATCTTTTTGAAGAATCAGAAGGGGGCTAAGTACCTCTTTCAGAAAGTCGCAGCAGTCTTCTCAGGACGCTGCTTCAGAGGATTGGGTGGGGGAATCATAAAGGAAGCTGTTGATGGGGCAGGGGTGGTCCGCAGAATCAGAATTTCCATGAGGCTTTGTCCAGTGGGCTCGTTCAGTGACCCTGAAGGGTTGCCACCTGTCCTACACTGGAGGCATTTGCGGTCACTTGGTTCTTCACCCAAAAGCTTGGGAGCCATCACCTCGGATGCATGGGTGTTAAGAGTTGTATCCAGAGGCTAATCTGTTCCCTTTTTAGAGGTTCCAAACTTTTGTTACAAGTGTCTCCAAGACGTTCCACCCTGTCAGAAACTGCAGGCAGCAGTCATCAAGAGGTCCCACCAAACCAGCAAGGATCTGGGGTCTGTTCGCGATTCTTTTTGGTACCAAAGAAGAACAAGGACCTGAGGCTCATTTTTTATTTAAGCAAACTGAATCAGTTCTTGAAACAGACCAAATTCCAGATGGTCATGGTGCAGTTCATCTTATTTCTTCTGAGGAAGGATGATTGGATGTGCTCGACAGACCTCAAGGACGCCTACTACCCATACATGTCTTCTTCTGATTGCTTATATGTGTTCATGACCATTGCTGATATACGTGTATATGTGTGTGTGTGTGTGTGTGTGTGTGTGTGTGTGTGTGTGTGTGTGTGTGTGTGTGTGTGTGTGTGTGTGTGTGTAAACTATGATTCTGTGGACCACCCCTACCCTGTGGGCTTCTGAATAACATTTTGAATTCCAAACAAGTTGGAGCCATAAGTCAAAATAAACCTGGTTTTATCCACTGTGCTGTTTGAAACACTTTACTTATATTGTAGAGTACCATCCCTTGCAATGGTCCCAACTTGTGCTTTCACTGAGTCCGCATGCCTGGGGAGGGTTTCCCAGAAAGGAAGGAACAATGTCTCTAATTGCGTACAGTAGGAGGCTTTATAGAGACTATGTAAACCTGGTCTTGGAGTGTAATGGTCTTGTTGTAAATAATCAGGTTCATGTGAAGCCTACAATATGTTTGTTTTAGCTGGACCAGAAATTGAATTTAGTATCAAGATAGACAAGCACTCCAGGAGGTTTCTGTGGTTCTGGCTAGGGGCCAATCACTACCATTTCAGTTCAGGGCCCTGTTGTTTGGTCTCACACAACCCCCAGGTTTCACCAGGTGCATGGCAGTAGTTACAACCTGGCTTCAGCTGCAGGGATTTCAGGTCTTCCCTTACGTGGATGATTGGCTTGTTCCTACCCCCACAACAGCATCATTGATTATAGCCAAGGATATCTTAACTACAGCTATGTCACTTCTTAGGCATTAGAGTCCATTACCCAAAGTTGATCCTACAACCTGTTCAGGTATTAGAGCTCATAGGTTATTGATTGGATACAGTCAGTCAGATTGCTAGGTTTCCGAGTTCCAGAGTGATCAGACTTTATGCTCTGGCCTTGTCAGTGCTCACAACCTCAAAGCCTCCAGCTCATGCAGTTATGAAACTTTTAAGTCATATGGCAGCATCCATAGAGTTGGTCCCTTTAGCCATATATTGTATGAGGGCTCTGCAATGGACTCTGGCCATACAGCGGCATTGCTTAACCCATTCAGTGGATTTTTCCATATTGCTGGAAAAAGGTGTGCCACAACTAAATTCATTGATGGTTACAGTCTCCTTTAGTAACCGATGGGAGACCATTTGTTCTTCCGGGTTCCTTGACCACTGTCACCACAGATGCCTCCCTCCTGAAGTAGGGTAGGCATTTTGAAGGAAGGATAGTTCAGAAATCCTGGTCTTCCATGGAGGCCAACATTTACATCAGTGTTCTAGAGATGAGAGTGGTCCTCTTTGCATTGCAGGCTTTTCAGGAAGCCTTTCCCAGAGGTGTGATTTTGATACAGATGGACAATATGTGATTTGTTTGGTATCTCAACAAGCAGGGGAGAACACATCTGTATCCTCTTTGTTGGGAGGCCATGAAAGTTAGGCTATGGGCGAGTTCTTCTCAGTGTTTTTTGGTGGTAATGCGCATCCTGGAGTAATCAAACATTCTTGCCGACAGCCTCAGCAGGACCATTCTGTTTCCCCACGAGTGGTCCCTGAATCCAAAAATTGTGACTGAGATTTTTCAGAGCTGGGGCACTCTTTTTGCTTCCCTATCCAACATCAAGTGCAGCAGCTATTACACCTTAGCCCTCGCCCCAGGACAGTCACCAAATGATGTTCTAATGTTTGCTTGGCCCCTGGGACTTCTTTATTTATCCCCCATTTCCTTCGATCGTAAAATTTCTTCAGAAGGCAGCCTGCTGCAGAGCAACTGTGATCCTCATAGCAGCTTTTTAGCTTTAGCTTCTTAAGGTGTGATTTCCCTTCTTTTGACCTCCCTTGAAGTATCCCCCCTTGGGTACAGGATCCCATTCCATATGTCATTTCTCATCTAGCTAGTCTGGATCCCCTCAGTCTTCAGTCTCTCATGTTAACCGCATGGTTTCCCCAGTTTCCTTGATGGTCAGAAATCCCAACTTTCCCAGGTTGTAGTTCACATCTTGTCTTCATCTCAGAAACAGTCTACTAGAAAAGTGTATTCCAGTAAATAGAGATGTTTTATACTTTGGGCAGAAACTCATGGTCATGATCTGTTTCTGCTCCCTTAGAATCCATTTGGGATTTTCTTGCTGAGTTATTTCAAAAAGGTCCCAGTTTTTCTACTGTTAGGTACAGTTGGCAACCATCTCTAGTTTCCTTGTTAGCAGAGATAATGTTCCTCTGGCTTCCTCAAAATTTCTGCTGCATTCCTCAAAGGTACCTTTTTGCTCCGCCCCCCAGATCAAGATCTATTTCCTTCCTGGGATTTGAGTTTTGTTTCTGTAGGTCCTTGCAGGCCCTACATTCAAACCTTCAGCTTCTTCTGACTCGAAGCTCTTGTCTTGGAAGACTTTGTTTTTGGTGGTTGTACTTCAGCAAGGAAGTTTTCGGAGTTGTAAGCTTTTGATACCTCTCCTTATTTGATGTTAAACAAGGAGAGGGTGTCACTTTGTACAAACCCTTCTTTTCTGCCTAAGGTAGCTTTGAGAATAACCATAGCAGTTCTATTCACATCTTTTGTGTTTTTTTCCCAATGTCTCCAGTAAAGGGGAATACCTTCTGTATTGTTTTGATGTGCATAGGCAATTGAGATTTTATTTGGACCTTACCAGAGCCTTTAGAAAATCCAGTCAATTATTTGTCTCCTTTACAAAATCCAGGCTGGGCTCGCCTGTGTCTAAAGTGACTATCCAACTAGCTGGCAGACCCTATCTTGTTTGCGTATTGTTTGAAATGTAAGACCTTTCCACACAAGCCTAAGGGTCATTCTGTCAGGACTATGGCTACTTCTACAGCTTTATTTTCTAGAGTATCAATGGATAAAGTTTGCCCAGCCGCTACTTATATGGGTCATCACACTTTTACATTGCATTATAAGCTGAAGATTTAGTGAAGATCCAGGGCTTCCTTTGGCTCCACTGTGTTGCGGCATGTCCTTCTTTTAGTTTCTCCCAAGGGTTTTTGGGGCTGGGGCTGTCTGTCACAGAATGAAGCCAGACGAAGCAGACAACATTGGTCATGAAAGTTATGTACTTAAGGTAATGTCTGTCTCTGTCTGGTTCAACCTTCCCCCCCTCTTGCCACTGCCTTTCTTTGGTATGGCAAACTTCCCTTTCTCTGATGGCCAGACAATGGAGATCATCAGTTTCTTATCTTTGGTATCCTGCGTCCTCCTTGGTTAGGGAAGTTTATTGTGTGTTGGAGGTGGTTGTCATTGGGCAAACTCGATCTGAGGAATATAGCGAGGACCGAGGGGTTTTGGGTAAGGGAGGAGGACCCTGGTGAGTTCAAAGTCTGAAGGAAGTTTCTATTGTTAAATCTGAGTCTAATCTGATAACCCACAGGTTAAACCAGACTGAGACAGACAATGCAGGTCTATTGATGTGAAGTTGTTAAATCTCGCTGTTTATTCTCACTGATGGGTTCGGAGCCGATAGCAAAGCTCAAGGTTTGCCAGTAGCTCGAGACCAAGCCCCTTATCCCACAACGCACTGCTGGAATTACCTCAGATCTAGTTTGCCGCGGCAAGAGAGATCTCGGTGATCCAGCTAGCTCGGACCATTTGTGATAAAAAAAAAACCAGCAAATTCTTATAAAAAAATCTTTCTTTTTGTTTTAGAGGATAGTTGTATATTAATGTTTAAAAATTTGATAATAGCTTCTCTAGATTTGGATAGTTTGTGCCCTATTGGCTTAGTTGTTTTGTGTGGGCCTTTAGCCCTATTTAGACTTATTAATCTTTTTCTTATAGTTAGGGTTTTTCTCTGTGGGCCTCTTTAGCCCTGTATTTGTAAACTATAGATAGTTGTTATAGATAGTGCCCGGATTGGGCTTAGTTACTTTGTGGGTCTTTACAAGTAAAGTAAGGACTTTACTGTCTTAGTTTTTGTAGTATACAGGTTTGTTACTTTAACTATGTCGGATGACAAGGAAAAATCCCATCCTAAATTGGGATTCAAGAAATGCCCAGATTGTGGGCAGAAAATGTCCATCACTGACGAACACATTCAATGTGTCTACTGTCTGGAGGTTAAACACCTCCAAGACACTTGCAGCATTTGCCATTCCTTTTCTTCAAGAGTCCTCTTGGAGAGAAGGAGGAAGCTAAGAGACAGGGGATTGCTACAGCAATCCTTTTCTGAGGTGTTGAGTAGCCATGAGGGTACTAGCACGTCCTCCAAATCCTCAAAATCCCTAAAATCTTCAGACAAAGTGGCAAAAAAGGCAAAAACTTCAGAGGGAGGGTCATCGGTTCCACAGACTTCGGAACCGAGTGTACCTTTGATTTGGAGTCAGCTCTCAGTATTGGAGCCGGTCTCTGAAGTTCCCACTTCTCCTGTGCTCCAGTCAGCACCTTTGGTGCATTCATCTAAGTCCTCAGTCAGCCTTTCAGATTTGGACATGGATCGGCTAGTGCAGAAGCTTTTACAGGCACCAGGACTTGCCAAATTGTTGTCGGCCCCGACCAGCTCGTCAGTGCCGAAGACCATGGAACCGGATTTGTCTACTCCTCCTCCGAGCCGTACTGGACTCTGGGAGCCGAAGGAAACTGAACCGATGATTGTCGAACCCTTGGAGCCGATACCCGCACCGGTGTTATCGGCTCCATCTACTCGGATGTCCTCGGCGCTGACCGAGGACTCTAGGAGCCAACTCTCTCCCATCGGGTCCGGGGAGGATAATTGAACCGATTTGTTGGTGTCGACTCTTCCTCTCGGGGCCACGGCTCGGATGAGCTCGGCTCTTACCTCGAGCTCGGAGCCCATGGTTTCATGCAGGAGGATCGGACGGTACTCTCGAGTCCGTCCACTCCTTCTCATCGAAGCCATGGTGCCTTCAATGCCATGAGGAGAGTTTTGTCTTCAAAGACAACGTCAGCATCGGTTCGGGCTTCCCTCACCCCTCAAGCTCCTGTGTCTGCTTCTTTGTTTACCGGTCCCCCTAAGCGTAGAGACCCTGAGCCTCAAGTACCCCCACAGGGCATCCCCTGCTCTTCTGAGACCTCCCCAGATCCCCCCACTGAGGAGGTGCCCAGGAAGAGACTGTGCAAGAGGAAGCACTTAGATTTCCCACAGGAGTCTTTGACATCTGCCACGGACTTGGATGAGTCAGAAGGGTTCCCTCCATCCCTCTCTGAGGATATCTTCTTTGCAGAGATACTAGAGATCCTTAATCAGAGGGGCGATTGGCAGTCCAAGACCCCCTACTGAGGATGAGTCCATGCTCTTGAAGGCTTTTGGGTCTCAACCTTCCACTTCTTGGGTGTCTCCGCCTTACGACGAGCTCATGGAACTGATCTCTTTTAAGGCGTGGGAGTCACCGGAGGCCATGGAACCCATTCCTTGTAAGCCCAATAAATTCATGTCTGCCGCAGTGGACAAGCCATTTTTGACAAAGGGAGTGCCTGTTGATGCCATGGTGGTAGCTGCAGCCACCAAAAAGGAAGTGTCTGAGACATCCACATCTACCATCCTCCTAACAGAGATTCTAGGGTCATGGATAGATATGGGAAACGCATGTTTAGTTCAGCAACTTTTTGTCTGCAATCACTGAACTACTTAACCCATTTTACGAGTCTACAAAGAGATCTCCTGAAAGAGCTAGGAGATACTCTCCAGGGTACAGTAGCTGCAGGGGTGGCCGATAAAGTCATCGCACAGCTCGCTACCCTTAACTCAGTGGTAAACTCGTCCATGCATCTCATATCCTATGCAGCTGATGGTTCGAGTAGAGCCACTAGTTCGGGCATTGCTCTTCGAAGACAAGCCTGGATGCGTCTCTGTTCCTTTGCGGAACCCTTTAAGTCTTCCTTTATCAACACCCCATTCGATGGCTCATCACTGTTTCGGCCTAAAGTAAAGGAAACTTTAACCAGGTGTGAGCAGGAAGGCAAGACCTTATCTGCCGTTGGAGTCTGTTTTTCTATCACTACTCGGCCCTACCCCAGGGGGCCCTAGGGGAGGGAAAATGTGGCTCCAAAAAGCACAGGGAGCCTTTCAGGACACACGTGGAGAAACCCCCTCTAGAGGCAGAGGAAGGGGTTATAACGGAAGACACCGCCCCCTCGGCAGAGGGGGTCCGCAGCAATAGGGTGACAGGGGTCAGTTCTCCGGTCAACCCTACCAGCACCCCTGAAAGGAGGCCCGACTGTTCGGATCTGGAGGCAGTCGGGGGTCGCTTGTCTTTGTACCCAGAAGCCTGGCTAAACATAACATCAGATACATGGGTAAAAAGCATCATTTCTGGATGATATTTCATACCATTCTCTTCTACTCCCATTCCTGTAAACAGAATCCCAGATGTTCCACCCAGTCTCAGGGAACAAGCAATCGTAGAGGTCCACAGATTGCTAGAAAAAAAGAGTCATCCAACCAGTCCCAGCAGAACAAGTTGGATTCGGAACTTACTCAAGATTCTTTTTGGTACCAAAGAAAACAGGGGATTGGAAACCTATCTTGGACCTCAGCAGACTCAACCAGTTCGTAAAGAAAGGGAAGTTCCAAATGGTCATGCTTCAGTCCATTCTTCCCTTCCTAGGGAAAGGCGATTGGATGTGCTCCATAAATCTCAAGGACGCGTGCTATCACATAAAGATGAACAGACGCTCCAGAGATCATCTGCGTTTCCGGCTGGGAGCCAGTCATTACCCGTTTCGAGCCCTGCCCTTTGGTCTCGCTACAGCCCCCAGAGTGTTCACCAAATGCATGGCAGTGGTCACGGCTCACCTGAGACGTCTAGGATTCCAGGTGTTTCCATACCTAGACGATTGGCTCCTCACCGCTACCACCAGTCATCAATTGACTCAGGCAACACAATACACTCTGACACTCTGCCAACAATTAGGCACTACAATCAACTTCGAAAAGTCTGCCTTATCGCCATTGCAGCATACTATTTTTATAGGAGCAGGGTTAGATACCTCAACCACCACTCTACATCTTCCTATCGAAAGAGTCTCACTTCTCCGCCAACACATCAGCTCACTGATGTCAAAGAACAAAGCTACAGCAGCAGAGGTTTTGAAGGTGCTGGGTTTGATGGCGGCAGCAATCCTGGCTATACGACTTTCAAGGATGCATATGCGAATTCTTCAATGGCTCCTCTTTGCTCAGCGGTCGTACCGGAAACTACCGATGCACCACATGATTCTCATCATGGATTCTTGCAAGAGAGACCTTCGGTGGTGGTTGACGTCTCTTCATGTCACAATCGGAAGACCTTTTGTCCCCCCCCCCCCCAGTAGCCACTGTAACCACGGACGCTTCCCTGATTGGGGGGGGGGGGCATTTTCAGGGAAAGACTGCCTAAGGCACCTGGATAGATCAAGAATCACATCTGCACATCAATGTTCTAGAGCTGAGGGCGGTACTTCTGGCATTGCAGTACTTTCAGGACTCTCTCCCTCTAGGAACTATTGCAATTCAGACGGACAACATGTCAGTAGTCTGGTACTTGAACAAGCAAGGTGGAACCAAGTCTTATCCCCATTGTCGAGAAGCCCTCAGGGTCTGGCAATGGGCTGTGTTGTCCCAGCATTTTCTGTTAGCAACGCACATCCTGGGGAAATCCAACGTGATAGCGGACAAGCTAAGCAGGGAGATATTGCTCCCTCACGAGTGGTCTTTCAAACAACAGGTTGCGGAGTTGATTTTCCGCAAATGGGGCCAGCCTTGCTGCGACCTCTTTGCCAGCCACATCAATTCAAAATGCAGAAGCTACTTTGCCCTAATACCACCTCCCGGTCACCCCCCTAGAGATGCACTTTTACACGATTGGCTCCTGGGTCTCCATTATGCATTTCCACCCTTCTCATTGATACCCAGATTTTTACAGAAAGCAACATCGCTGGGAAGGACTATTATTCTCATAGCCCCCTACTGGCCTCGACAGATTTGGTTTCCGTTTCTCCACCATCATCTGTTGGAAGATCCATGGATCCTGGACCCAGTTCCGGACCTTCTGACGCACCCATCAGGGGACCTCCATACTTCACTGCAGTCCCTGAAACTGACTGTTTGGCTAATCCACTTCCCCTAATTGCCAGGCTTCATTCCATTTCAGAAGATACAAGACAAATTCTCTTGTCTTCTCACAAGCCATCTGCCAGGAAATTATATGGCAGTAAATGGAAAAGGTTCTCAATTTGGGCCAACACGCAGAAAATTGACCCTTTCCGAGCTCTGCTATCATCTATTTTGGAATTCTTAACAAAGATTTTTAAGGATGGGGCAACAGCTGCTACAGCTCGAGTCCAGTTAGCTGCCATCTGAAATTTTCACCTTGGGTTTGGTGGCTCAAATGTTATGGGCCATAAATTATCTAAGACTTTTCTTAAAGGCGTTCTTCACATGAGACCTCCTATCAGAATTCCCTATTCTCCCTGGAATTTAAACTTTATGCTGTCTCAAGTTATTCTTCCCCCTTTTGAACCAGCATCTTCTTGTGATCTCAAATATTTATCCTCGAAAACTATTTTTCTTGTGGCCATTACTTCTGCCCGCAGAGTGTCAGAACTTCAAGCATTATCTATCAGACCACCTTACATGATTTTCCTTGCTGATAGAGTATCTCTCTCAGAACAAACCCCTCATTTTTACCTAAAGTCTGTTCTGAATCAAATATCAATCAGGTCATTGAGCTGCCAGTCTTTTTTCCCAACCACTCTAGCAAATTGGAATACATGCTGCACAAACTTGATGTACACAGACAGCTCAGATTTTATCTTGACAGAACTAAGAATATTAGAAAATCAGATCAACTTTTTGTATCCTTCTCAGAAGCTAGAAAAGGCAATCCAGTGGCTAAAACAACCTTATCTAAATGGTTATCCGATTGTATATCCTTTGTTTATGAGAATGCGAGCATGCCATTAACACACAAACCTAAGGCTCATTCTACCAGAGCCGTCTCTACGTATTCTGCTTTTCAAGCTAAATTACCCCTTGACAATATTTGTCCTGGAGCCACTTGGTCTAAGCGTCATACCTTTATCACGCATTACAAAGTAGATAAGGCTTCAAGGGACAGTTCTTCCTTTGGTTCCACGGTACTGAAGAACATACTTCCATGAGCCACCCAAGATTGAGGGTGCTAGGGACGCTACCCATCTGTGAGAATAAACAGCGAGATTTAACAACTTCACATAAAGCAGTTATGTACTTACCATAACGTTCCATGTGAGTTGTTTATTCAATATTTCTTCTTCCCCTTCAGGAAGTGTTCTTGATAGAAATAAATAAAAGGGTGTGTATATATGTATATATATATATATATATATATATATATATATATATATATATCTACATGCACATACTGTTACTCACAGCAAACAAGGTCCGAGGTAATTCCAGCAGTGCATTGTGGGATAAGGGGCTTGGTCTCGAGCTACTAGCAAACCTTGAGCTTTGCTATCAGCTGTGTCGGAGCCGAGGATCGGCTCCGAACCCATCAGTGAGAATAAAGGCGAGATAAACAACTCACATGGAACGTTATGGTAAATACATAACTTCTTTTTATGGTAAGTATGTAACTTTCATTTTTGTCATTACTACCCACTCCTGTTTATCTTATATTCAGTGTTGCAGAGTTTCTTCCTGCACTTAACAACTAATGCATTTAACGAATTGTGACACAAAAACATCATTCAACAAGCCATACATTCGATCAGGAATACGGTATACGTGTAAATGTGTGTGTGTGTGGATATGTATATATATATATATATATATATATATATATATATACACATACATACACACACACACACACACACACACACACACACACACACACACACACACACACACACACACATATGCAATGCGCACATGTATGTAAACAATTTTTATGCACAGCAGGAGAAAAATGAGTGCACTAAATAACTAATAATATGAAAAAAAAATTCCATCACTTTGAAATCAAATCTGTCACATTTATTTTCGCCATAATAGTGCCAGCTGTATCCCACAATCATACTTCTCAATTGTCCAGATTTTTGTAGAATGTTCAGATTTTTTGCCTCATGTTTTTGATCTGCTCCTTGTAAATTTTTTTTATTCTGTTAAATCACTGACGTTTGAAGTTACAAGGTAATGACAGCCTTTTGAGTTTCAGCCTTCTTATCCTTCAGAAAATGCATGCTAACACAAAACTTGCTGTTCTAGAAACTTTTTAAGTTTATAAGAACAATATATAAGATCTGTGCTTATTTTTGGACCTTTGTCCCACCATTATTGTAGGCTTTGGCCAGATTTCTTGTGCTAGGAGGTTGAAGGATATGCCCACAGCAAACCCAGGAACCAGGGTTTCACCAAAAGGCTTTCTCAATGTTGTTAGAGTGCAACAATCACAAATTTAAACCCAGCTGAACCAGCCATTAATCAAGTCAATTTCCAAAAACATAATTAAAAAAATTAAGACACACACACACACACACACACACACACACACACACACACACACACACACACACACACCTGATATTATACAAAGAGCAAGACTTACATCTAGTGGAGAATATGTATATTGCAATACATTCCGATGTATGTGTGTGTGTGTGTGTGTGTGTGTGTGTGTGTGTGTGTGTGTGTGTGTGTGTGTGTATATATATATATATATATATATATATATATATATATATATATATATATATATATATATATATATATATATATATATAATTTTTTTTTTAAAGAAATAATTAATCTGAAGTAGTTAACTTCATTTTATCTGCAACCTGTGGGTATTTGGATCTATATCGGATCCGAGACGGCAACTTTTCAAGCATCTGCTCCGAACTCCAAGCTCCTGCCCCTTACCCATAACCCATTGCCATCTCCTGCCTTCCCTCAGATCTTGTTTGCCGCTTCGAGCATCAGCATCGTGATCTCCATAGCTCCGAGTGTAGGATCGTTAGTAAGTGCTTTTTTGGTCGTTTTTTCCCCAGATATTGAGAGTGTGTTGTCAGTTAGCTCCCTTTCCTCCCCCAAATCACTTGTTCGTCGGTTATATATAAAAAAAAAAAAAAAAAAAATGTTTGTTGTAAAGTAGTCTAATTCAGGTCCTCCCTACCCCTTAGGTGTGAGTGTTTAGTGTGTCGGTCTTAATTAGGT
Source organism: Protopterus annectens (assembly GCF_019279795.1). Classification (NCBI taxonomy): domain Eukaryota; kingdom Metazoa; phylum Chordata; order Ceratodontiformes; family Protopteridae; genus Protopterus; species Protopterus annectens. The sequence continues at coordinate 483,751,348 of NC_056749.1, read as the reverse complement.
TGGCAGTGTGTGTTTGTAGTATGGCTGATCAGCCAAAACCTACCTTTAAGAAATGCACAGAGTGCGGCCATAAGCTTTCACCGGCCGATGGTCACATTCTGTGTGTTGTTTGCTTGGGTGTTCCCCATCTATCTGTACAGTGCAGTGTGTGCGCCGGATTTAACCCCAGGGTCTTGAAAGAAAGGAAGGCCAGACTGGTTGCAAAAGGCCTTCTACCTGTTTCCTCTCTGGACTCATCAGCCTCGGCTCCTGCAGCAGCTGTTCAACCTCCTCCTCAGGCTGGGCCTCACCCTCCCACTAGACCTGTTGAAGGGGAGTCCAAAGAAGAGTACAGGAAGAAAGACTAGGACAGTGACAAGGGGGGGATAGATCCGGTAAACGATATCCAGAGCGGGACCCTTTCCCTAGCCCGCCTTCTAATGTGTTGAGACCTACGTCTCCTCGGCTCCACTCCCCGAGGTTCTCCCCGGAGCCGACGGAGCCGAGGCCTTCATCTAGGTCGTCGCAACGACCAGCCAGATCTGAGTTGGTCACTTCTTCGCACTCAACTCGGAGTCTATCGGAATTGGATATGGACTGGATGATGAGATTTATTCGGACCCAAATCCAGATGGGAGTCTTGCCAGGCCCCTCCCCCTCTGGAGGGGGGACCTCCATGCCCTTCTTTCATTCAATTTCTCCTTCCCCGATCCGGCCTGTGGGTTCATGGTTTATGGATCTGAGGATCTTCAGAGCTGGAGGTTTGGCGCCGATGGTTCCACCAACCTCGACTCCGGCGGTTACCCTGAGTTCCTCAAATCTGACTAGTTCGGATCCGAGATACTCTCAAGGCCGAGGACGGGGAGTCGGATCCGAGGGAATGGAGGTGTCTTCGGCTTCGACTTTGTCAGACCCGAGTCATTCCTTTGGAGCTCCGGCTCCTCCTGCCTCGGCCCCGATCCTCACGGCGGACCCAGGGAGAGCTTTCTCCTTGTTGGGTGCTAAGGAGTTATGCTCTCCATCGGTGTTTGATGTGGTGGAGAAGGTTCTCTCACATGGATCGAGACCCCAGCCTATTTCCTTGGATTCCACCCAGACTCCCTTGGATTCAGTTAAGACTCCCTTCAGCTTATCCCAGGGACAGCCCGTGCTAGATGACCCCAGGCGGTTCCCCTGGAGGTACCCCCCGTGTCTCCCGAGCCCTCTTCAGAGAGTCCCACTGAAGAGAGTCCCTGTAAGCACACGTATAAAAGGAGGCACCTGGACTCCCCCTAGTCCTTGACAGAAGGCACTGATTTAGATGAAGGAGAAGGTTCCCCCAGGTCACCTCCTGAGGATGTCTCCTTTGGAGACATCACGGAGATCCTCCGCCAGAGGGGAGGTTGGTCAGCCCCAAAACCTTCTACGGATGAATCAGTGTTCCTGGAGGCTTTTGGCAATGGCCCATCTATGTCCTGGGTGCCCCTCTTGCAGATCCCTTAGTGGATCTTATCACCAGGTGGGCATGGAATGAGCCTGACACCATAGAGCCGATACCAAAATGCCTGGACAGGATTCTCTCTCCACCCTCAGACAGGCAGGCCTGGTACAAAGGATCCCTTGTGGATGCTATGGTGGTTGCAGCAGCCACCAAGAAGGAAGCGGCACAGGAGATTTCCTCGGTCCACCCTCCGAACAAGGAGTCCAGGGTGGTGGATCGATTGGGGAAGTGAGTGTATTCTTTAGCGACATTTTCCATCTGAGCTCTGAATTATTTGGCACACATTATATGACTGCAGCGAGACCTGGTCACGGAGTTAGCTGAGTCCCCCCCAGAGTCTTTGTCGCCGGAGAACAAGCGACTGTTCTCTGCAAAAATGTCGACTCTGAAATCAGTATCGAACACGTTTATGCACCTCCTTTCCCATGCTACGGAAGGAGCGGCTAGTGCAGCTGGGACTGGCATGGCTATGAGGCAACACGTTTGGCTCAGACTGTGTCAGTTCGAGGACTCCTTCAAGGCGTCTTTCACAAATGCTTCCTTCGATGATTCTTCTCTTTTTGGGAAGACCATACGTGACACCCTTGTCCAGAGCGAAAAGGACGGGAAGACTTTGTCTGCTGTCGGAGTCTGCTTCTCTAGCCCTCAAAAGTCCTTTTCTAGGAATCAGAATCCATGCATGGGGTCAGCCTTGCTGCGATCTCTTTGCATCTCCTTCCACCGCAAAGTGCAGCGAGTCCTTCGTTGTGATCCCCTCACCAGGGGATCCCCCCAGAGATACTCTAGTCCATGCTTGGCCTCCCGGGTTACTGTACGCGTATCCCCCATTACCTCTCATTCCAAAGTTTCTCCAGAAAGCTTGCTGACTGGGATGCAAAGTGATCCTCATTGGACAATTCTGGCCTCGTCAGGTGCGATTCCCCTTCCTCTGGTCTCATGTTCTAGCTCCTCCTTCGATTCTGGATCCCTGCCCAGATCTAATTTCCCATCCCTTGGGCAGTTGTCCGCCCAACCTGGACAGCCTCAAGCTGACGGCTTGGTTGCTCCAGTTCCCTTGATTGCCAGGATTCCTGGTCTTTCATCTTCAGTAAGAACTATTCTGGTGGCATCCCATAAGGCCTTCACTAGGAAGATTTACCAGAATAAATGGAAATGATTCTCTATTTGGGCTTCTCAGAGAAACCTGGATCCTTTTACAGCCCCTGTTCCTGCAATGTTGGATTTCGTAGCCTATATTTTTCAAAAAGGGGTTAGTTCCTCCACTGTGAAAGTGCAACTGCAGCTATCTCGAACTTCCACGTTGGCGAAAACATGAAATGCCATGGCCTCTTCTAGACTGTGTAAGGCCTTTCTTAAAGGTACCTTTCTTTTGCGTCCTCCAGTTAAGGACGCCGTTCCCCCTTGGGACCTTACCTTGGTTTTGCAGGCTTTAGTTGCTCCCCCCCTTTTAACCTGCAGCATCAGTAGATTTGAAGTTCTTATCATGGACAGCCTTCCTAGTGGCCATTACATTGGCTAGGAGGGTTTCTGAGATTCAAGCTTTGTCTGCTGTGCCTCCTTAATTGATCTTCCGTAAGGACAGGGTTCTCTCCGCACAAACCTTTCCTTCCTACTAAAGGTGGCTTTTGAAGTAAACATTAATCAAACAATTAACCTGACTGTTTTCTTTCCAGATTTTCAGAACAAGGGTGAATGTAAACTGCATTTGCTAGATGTTCATAGATAACTTTGTTTCTATTTACACAGAACAAAGCCCTTCCGTAAGTCTGACCAGTTATTTGCATCCTTTTGTAAACCCTTTCTGGGTAAGGCCATCTCCAAAGTTTCCTTAGCTAGATGGATTACACAGTGTATTTTGCAAATTTATAAGGACAAAGGTCTGTCCCCACCTGGTCCTGTTAAAGCACATTCTACCAGATCAATGGCGACTTCGGCTATTTTTTGGTCTAGAGTTTCACTGGATGACATTTGTGAGGCAGCAACTTGGGCAAGGTCACATACCTTCATTCCTCATTATAAGTTGGATTTGATCTCCAGAGGGAGAGCATCCTTCGGCTCTGCGGTGCTCAGGAATATCCTTCCATGAAGGCCTACCAGGAGTTGAATAGCTGGGGACTCTGTTCCACAGGTTGCAGATAAAGAAGTTATGTACTCACCATACATTCCATCTGAGTAGTTACACTTCATTTTTCTGCAACCGTCCCACCCTTCTTCCCCCGAACCTGTTCAGGGTTTGTTGTAAAATTGAGTTGCTGATTGGTTTGAGTAGTGGCAAACTCGATCTGAGGGAAGGTAGGAGATGGTGATGGGTTATGGGTAAGGGGGAGGAGCTTGGAGCTCAGAGCAGATACTTGAAAAGTTGCTGGCTCGGATCCGACATGGATCCGAATACCCACAGGCTGCAGAAAAATGAAGTGTAACTACTCAGATGTAACGTTATGGTGAGTACATAACTTCTTTTTTAAAATTCATCATTCAGACCTGATTTCAGCAAGACACCCAAAGTAACAGTCCATCTTTTTTCCTCGTTTATTTATTGCCATTTGATTACTGGTAACATCTGACTGGGTAGGTGCCCATTTTCAGTAGAGGCCTGGGAAGTAACGCTGCAAAGTATTATCGCAAAAACATTTTAAGAACAGTAATTTTACAGTTTTTAAAAATAATACAAAAACATCTACAGTTTAAGTAATTATACCAAATTAGACCTAACGTGAAAACATTACTGCGTTTAAGAAAATGTAATACAAAGAACAAATTCTAAGTAAAAAAACTGCCAAACTCTTGGGAATATGAAAACTGCGGTGGTGGTGCTGCGGTAGCGTTGGCGCCTCACAGTAAGACGTTGTCCTGTTCAATTCTCAGCTAAAGCGTCTTCTGTGTAGAGACATGCGTGAATGGGCATACCTTCATTGAAGGTTGTGCGTCAGGGCCGGCAACTCGGCACGTAAAAATCTACTGCCAATCATTAGCGGACCGAGTTCCACTGTGGCGACCCCTAACCGGGAAAAGCCAAAAGACACAACAACTTAAGTGTAGGCGATGTTGTAGAACAGTACCTCCCTGGGTGTGCAGTAGCAATTCCCGCCTAAATCCCGCCAACCACCAAACACCCCCTGATGTGTTTGAATAAGGAAGGCTAAAAAACCTGCAGTATAACTCCAAGTATTATTATTATTTTTTTCTTTTTGTTTTGCAGGGGGGGCAAGCCCCCTGCACCCCCTGCAAATTAAATATATCAACTCCAAGATCGCGCTACAGTGAGGAAAAGGGTACATTTTCCCGTTCTGCTCTGTACTGCGGCCAATGTATGCATGATGTGACTGTCAAATCTGCATGGCAGTCAGTCACGCATTATTTGCGTGCAGCATCACAGCCATTTGGCATGTCAGTCACAAAAGGCAAGCCCGCTTCTGCACTGACCAACCAGGTAGGTACTGTTCTACAACAATGCCTAAGTCTGTTCATCTCAAATGATAAATCTATTAAAGCATTTTAAAATACTCAGAAATCTGTCAAAAATATATATGAAAAATCGAGCAGATAAAACAATCGCTCAGGCTCACAGCAGTGATATTCGCTCAGGTCTGCAAACCCTAGGAAAAAAGTGTAAACTGGACCCCATTTAAAATTTATGAATGTTATAATATTGGAAGCAATATAAACATGTAGTATATCTACCTGTAATACTTAGTATTTGTCTAGTTAAGCTCAAACACTATGCATTAAAAAGTTACAACCTAAAAAGGCTAAATTATCACGAAAATCATGCACGTGCTATACGGAATCTAGTCTGCTGTTTGTTAAACCAAAAGAATTTAAAAAATTTAACATTAGTCTACTGTTTAAAATATTCAGAAGTTAATCTGTTGTGGCCAGCTAAAATAAGTAGCATTCAACCCCTTGCTAATATGTGTGTAGCCATTAAAGCTGTTTTTGTTTGCACTAAAAAGTTATAAACAAGAATTAATAAAATGTCATGATGTGTGGAATATTCACATCCAGTGCAAAAGCAGTTTTACATTAATCAAAAGTCGTAGTTTTAAAATAAAGTGAGAAAGTGTCTTATGAATGTGCCCTGATTCTAATAACAGTAAAAATGAAGATCTAATTTGAATAAACATTTAAATATTTAAAAAATGGTTATTATAAAAAGATAAATGTTTGTATACAAATGTTTGTTTGTCTTTTCGGTTTTTCCCGATTAGGGGTCGTCACAGCGGAACTCCGGTCCGCTAATGATTGGCAGTAGATTTTTATGGTGCCGAGTTGCCAGCCCGACGCCTAACCATCAACGAAGGCACGCCCATTCACGCATGTCTTTCGAATGCCACTCAACCGCAGGGAGGACATGCAGACTCCACACAGAAGGCACTCCAGCCAAGAATCAAACAGGAGAACCTCTTGCTGTGAGGCAACAACGCTACCGCTGCACCACTATCCGCTAAAACAAAGTTAATTATTAACAAGATGCTACCATAATATTACATTTTAAAATGTTAAAATTATATTTACGAAATTAATAGTTAATAAAATTGTCAATAACTAAGAATGATAAATAAATAAAGTTCATACTGTGACACCCCTGCACTGGCCCAGTAATTGAGCAGCATCAATCCTCACCACTGGCAACAGTGGGGAATGTACACACTGGGAGGATGATAAGTACGCACACAGTAAAGTGCAGTTTCCCTTAAGAGCACACAGAGATCACAGTCAGTCTGGGACTAGTCTCTTCCTCTTTCTCCAGATCCCCAATAACACTCCCCACTGGACCAGCTATAGGTTTGAGATCTCAGCTGAGTGGCCAAACCAAGATCTCCAGTACCCTCTCTGTCCAACCAGTGCTCCGTGTCACTACCCATGTAGCTGATACACACACTCCTTGAGATTTGAATTATATACAAACACACATACACCTGGGAAACCCTGGCACAGGTTTACTAGCTATGCCCCCTTCTGCCCAGACTATAAGGTAGTTTTCACTGCCACCAGCTAACACTTATCAGCTACTTTAAGGCCTTTAGCAAAAGGGTTCCAATCCTACTGAGTAATGTTACTATTAATCCAAATGGTAGTCTGACCAAGAGCAAGGTTATTTAGGAGTGGCCTGTACGGTGTCACCAAATAGGTATGCAAGTACTCTTAAGAGCCTAAATATCTCTAAACAGACCAACCACAATTAAAAGGTTTAAACATATTTATTAAAATAACAAGACAATACTCAGTAAGTAATCAGTTACATCAGAGTTCAAAATCACAGGAAATATTTAAAACAGCATTGCAGGACAGTCTCAAATAAATAAAAAAAACATCTATGCTACACTTTACTCCATTCCTATCTGAATCTAAAACAGTTACTATGCCCTAAAAACTTACTTATAACAAGGCAAGTGCAGAGGTGAGTGGATTTTTCCAGTTGATGTTGTTAGATCAAAAACAAATTACAAAATGCACAGTCTCTCTCTGAGAGAGTTCTTACATTAATTTCATATATTACTGCTGGGTTAGCTTGGATGACATTACCTTTTGTCACCTTACTTCATTTCCCAAGCTAAACCCCCTTTATCAGAAACTAACAGAATGTTAGCATCTCCCTGTGAAAAATACATATCTCTCAGATGGTTGCAGATCCTAGAAGTCATAAAACAATAAAACACGTGTACATCTTAAACCATGTAATTACTTCACTTTCAAGACAATACAATAAACTTTTAGCTCTAGACATTGCGTCTGCTACTACACTGAAACTGAGAGATAACATCTTTTTTATTATGTGGTTATGAAACAGTTTAATTTCAACTATTTTCTCTGAAATTTTTCCGAGTTAACCTCCTGCGTTCCAGTTTCCATTAAACATATACATCTAAACAGTCACAATAGTGCAGGTACATTCCTGTTCTGTTCTAATAGGGCATGTTGTGGTCCATTGCAGCTCAGTACTTTACACACACTTCTGTATAAATCATATCTGTATTCACAAATGACATAGAATTATTTACAAAATTCCAGATAGCTGGGCTGGCAGTATTTCCCTTTGTCACCCCCCCCCCCCCCAAAAAAAAAAAAACTGAAGCTAGTTTTTCAAGTGACACTTGAGAAACATTGCTTGAAAGGGTTGGGCCTGTCTGGGACTACCTTACCCCATACCTTGTCTTGAGACCCCATCTGTGTTGGTATTGCTAACCCCACTGCGGTGCTGCACTGTCATATTATATGCTAGCAACCCTAGGCTCCACCTTAGTAACTTGGCATTTTGCTGGCTGGCTCGATGTAGCCATGTTAAGGGATTGTGGGCTGTAACTACAGTGAATTTCTTTCCATACACATAAGGATGAGGTTTCTGCAGTGCCCACACTATGTCTAAGACATTCCTTTTCTACAGCTGCATAACATTCCTCCCTGGGTTGGAGCCTGTGACTGAGATATACCACTGGGTGCTCTTCTCCCTCTTAGAAAACCTGGCTGAGTACAGCCCCCATCCCATGGTTTGAAGCATCCACCTGCACAACAAATTCTTTGCTGTAATCTGGACTGGCTAACACAGGGGGTCTTCCTAAAGCTCCTTTAAGCTTCTGAAATTCTTGCTCATATGCTGGGTCCCACTGCCTTATCTGGCTTGTTTTTCCATGTCAGGTTTGTGAGGGGAGCAGCTATGGTACTATAATTGGGGACAAACTTTCTGTAGTACACTGCTGACCCTAAAAATGCCCTCACCTGCTTTTTGGTAACAGGGGCAGGCCATGCCTGAATGGCTTCCACTTTGGCAGGTTCTGGCCTGATCCTACCACTCCCCACTCTGTGTCCCAGGTAGTAGACCTCTTCCATACCCAACTAAAACTTACTGGACTTAATGGTCAAGCCTGCCCTCTGTAGTCTGCCTAGCACCTCCCTGACATGCTGAAGGTGCTCTTGCCAGGAATGGCTATAGATGGCAATATCATCTAGGTAAGCTAGGGAAAAATCTCCTGCTTCTGCTAGGGTATGATCTACCAGCCTCTGGAAAGTCGCGGAGGCATTTTTCATCTAAAAGGGTATCTTCATGAACTCATACAAGCCAAAAGGAGTCACAAATGCTGACCTCTCTCTAGCACTGAGAGTCAAGGGCACCTGCCAGTAACCCTTGGTAAGATCAGTAGTGGTAAGGTACTTAGCCCCACCCAGCTGCTCTAGGTTTTCATCTGTCCTAGGCATGGGGTAAGCATCTGACTCTGTGTGACTATTTAATTTCCTGTAGTCCACACAGAACCTGGTGCTGCCACCCTTCTTTGGTATCAGCAACACTGGGTTGGCCCACGGACTGCTGTACTCCTGGATTACCCCTAGTTCTAACATTTCTTGCATCTCCTCCCTCAGAGTCTGTTTGTCTCTCTCAGGCACCCTATAACGGGCGTGCTTAATAGGCATTTGGGATCCGGTATCCACATGGTGCTGCACCAGGTAGGTACACCCTGGTTTCCCAGTGAACATGTCGCCAAACTCCTGTAACACTGCTTGGATGTCTCAAACCTGGGTAGGGGATAGCTGCTGGGACATTGTTACGTCTTCCACTGAGGTGTCAGTCCGAGCCTCACTGAGTAGATCATTCACCAGATCCCCCCTCAGACTCCTCCTGACATCCACTGCAGATATTCAGCACAAGGGTCTCCCTATCATGGTAAGGTTTTATCATGTTAACATATTTTTTATTTATTTATTTTACATTTGTTAACGGGGATAGTCCACTGAACACAGGTCCATTTTCAGTGGAGGCCCAGGGAGAAAAGCTCCACACATGTGAGTAACATGCAACAAAAAAACTACAACGTTTACAGAGTATATTTAGATACAAAATCCATTGAGTCTTAATCAATAGTAGTATATTTATACACAGCAGTCATAATTAGTGAAAACAGGGAAATCTTACAGAAATAGTTTCATTAGTCTAAAGAGATATATATAATGATCTCAATCATTGCTGGAGGGAGTCATGTGTAAACCAACAACTTCTTACAGGTTATTGAGGTCTAAATCATAACAATCTATTTTATTATATTGTATGCATTTCTACAGTAATAGAATATGGACCTATCTGTTCCTTTTGAGGTGTGAGATAGTTAAGGTGGTGTAGGGTCTAACATAGTGGAGGGTACAGTTTATGTCCTGGCCTCCAGCCTAGCACTTCTACCATGTAGTTAACATCACTAACCTTCCTAACCACCTTGAAGGGTCCTTCCCAAGCCACCTGCAGCTTGTTGTGTCTGACAGGAATGAGAACCATTACCTGCTGCCCTACAACATACTCTCTAGCTCGAGCATTCATGTCATACCAGACCTTTTTCTGCTGTTGGGCCTCTGCCATGTTCTCCTGGGCCAAGCCAATGAGTTCCCTGAGCCTTGTTCTGAGGTTTAGGACATATGCCACAACAAACTCCTTGTGTGATTCACACTCATCCTCCCACTCATTTTGAATCATATCTAGAGGTCCCCCCACCCTATGCCCATACAACAACTTGAAGGGTGAAAAACCTATGGATTCCGGGGGAATTTCTCTGTAAGCAAAGAACAGTTGGGGCAAATATTTGTCCCACTCCCTCTTAAACTGGTCTGTAAATGCCCGTAGTATGGTTTTGAGTGTAGAGTTTAACCTCTCAGCAAGTCCATTAGTCTGGATGTGGTAGGAGATGGTCTTTTGGTGCTTCACCCCACAGTACTTCCACAGACAAGCCAGCAGGTCTGACATGAAACTGGCACGTCTGTCAGTCAGTATTTCTGTTGGAAAACCTACCCTGCTGAAAATCTCGAACAAAGCATTTGCCACCTTTTCTGCCTGAGTGGAGGACAGTTCTACTGCCTCAGGGTATCTAGTACAGTGATGTGCTACCAGTAGGATATACTTATTCCTTGTTGAACTTGGGGTACTCAGAGGCCCCACATTATCTATAGGTACCCTCTGAAATGGCTCCTCAGTCACAGGCGAAGGCATCAAAGGAGCTTTCACCTTGTCTCCTGCCTTGCCTACCTTTTGCACTGCTGAGAGGTCCTTCAGTACCCTGTTACATCTCTAGAAATCCCAGGCCAATAAAAGTTCTGTGGAATATGTCTCTTTGTACGTTTTTTTGCCCATATGACCTACAAAAGGAATATCATGGGCAATGGCTAGAAATGCCAGATGGTAGGCTCTGTGCACTAACAACTGCTGTATTCTCTCACCCTCTAGCCCTCCCTCAGGGGTCCACTGTCTATACAGTAGCCCTTTGTCCCAGTATACAGATCCCCCTTCCCTTTAAAATTGGGTGCCTCATTAGCTATCTCTCTCTCAGGCCTTGTAATGTAGGGTCTGAGAGCTGAGACTGTCTTCAGTCTCTCTTTGTAACCCTTCTGAGCTCCACTTCCGCTTAAAGTCTGGTATTCTCTGACAGCGGCGCCAAACTGTCAGCTTGGGTACTACTACTAATCACCTCTGCCCTTGCAGTCACTGTGTCCAAGGAAACATCAGTACCCACAACAGCTGTGGCACGTCATCAATCCTGGCTGCAAGTGTGCAGTCTATTTGGGTCTCCCACAGGCTGCCAGACCCACATGTTTGTCTCCAAGCCTGACTACATGTAACTAAATGCACACAAGGTACTGCATTATCAAAATCATTCCCTGTCAGGACATCTGCAGGGATATCCTTAAACACACCTACTTGCTTGCTTCCTTTTCCACCCTCCCAGTCAAGGTGAACCCAGGCCAAAGGTATTTGGAATGGGAATCCCTTGTGATGCTCAGACTGGAGTAGACTGCCCAAGCAAGTAGTGCTCCTCTTTAACCATGGCAGGCCTCAGAGGGGTTAGGTCACAAGCTGTGTTTCTCTTAGCGGTGGCCTCTTTCCCATCCTCTAAGATAAGATATAACATCGTGTAGTAGTTTAGTACCCTTGTTGTCTCGAGACAGCTTACTGCTGCCATTTTGTCATTCCCACTTACTGGCTGTCCCACCTTTCGTTTCCCCACCTTGCCTCTGCGGACATCTGTGTGTTACATGGCCGCACTAGTTGCATTTAAAACATTTAACCCTTGGCCCTGGACTTGTACCTGGACTAGTGGGTTCTCCTGTTACTGGTGGACTCTGTTGGGGCAGTCTGGGTTGCCTACTATGGGTTCCCTTAGACCCATGAGCAACAATGGGTGCCCCGTTCTTGTGCAGTGATGCCCTGCTTGCCAGGTAGAGGTCTTCCTTCTTTCCCAACTTATCTGCAGTATTGCATTGTCTACCAGCTAACCAGATTCTCATGTCCTCAGGCAAAGTACTAAGGGCGTTTTCCCTCATCAAATGTCTGCCAGCCCTTCAAAAGTGGAGACCTGACATCCCCTCACCCACCTTTGAAAATAAGTGCTTAGTTCAACAATATATTCACACACACTTTCATCTGCCTTGTGTCTATGCTCATGAAACTTTTTCCTGTAAGCTTCAGGTGTTGACTTAGAACATTCTAACAAACAGTTTTGACTGTATTATAATTTAAGCAATCTGTATCAGACAGTTTAGAAATAGTAGTTACAGCATTACCATGGAGTAAGGGGGTCAGGAACTTTAACCAGAGCCCTTGGTCAGTGTTATACTGTTTACATATCCTTTCAAACATATGAATGACGCTATAAAAATTATCCCCTCTGTAAATTGTGGAAAAGATTTACTGACGTTTGTTGCTTCTGGGGTTTGGTTATTCCCTTCCCCATTACCTTCATGACCCTTGCGAAGAGTCAGCATCTCTATTTCGCGTTGCCTGTGCCTGTCATTGTCCTCGGCTTCCAAACATCTCAGTCTCTCTGCTTTTATTTCCAAATGTTTGGCCTCCAGTTCAAGTCTCTTTAACTTCAAATGGATTTTTAAGTCTTCCATGGAAAGCTTGAACTGTCCATTTTCTGAGAGTTGTACATCTCCAGGGCCAGCCTGTTTGTCCTCCTGATTGCTAGTCTGTGATGCAGCTGTGCCCAAGGCTGTAATAATTTCTGCTTTAGTCAAGTTAGCATGCACCAGTCATTTAGCCTGGCACATCTCAGCCAACTGGCTCCTTGTCAGCTTGCCATACTCCTCTGCTGACATACTTACCTGCTGTCCCTGACTAAGCTAACAAAAAATAAAACAATTGTGATATGAAACTCTGAATATTCACTGTGTGGCTGATTGAGAGTAGAAACACATTCCTTAATGACCACTGTTTACAGGCTACAGGAATTCAGTATAAACACCACTGAATCCAAATATGTAGATCACCACTACAAGCCAATTAGTATGTGATGTGGATATCCCTCCACTGCCAGACAATTAATATGTGATGCCCCTGCACTGACCCAGTAATGAAGGAACATCAGTACTCACCACTGGCAACAGTGGGAAATGTGCACACTGGGAGGATGACAAGTACACATACGGTAAAGTGCAATTTCCCTTAAGAGCACACAGAGATCACAGTCAGTCTGGGGCTGGTCTCTCCCTCTTTCTCCAGATCCCCAATAACACTCCCCACTGGAACAGCTATAGGTTTAAGAAGTCAACTGAGTGGATAAACCAAGATCTCCAGTACCCTCTCTGTCCAACCAGCCCAAGTAGCTGGCACACACACTCCTTGAGATTTGATTTATATACAAACACACACACACACACACACACACACACACACACACACACACACACACACACACACACACACACACACACACCCCTGGGAAAAGCTGGCACAGGTTTACTAGCTATGCCCCCTTCTGCCCAGACTATAAAGTGGTTTTCACTGCCACCAGCCAACTCTTATCAGCTACTTTAAGGCCCTTAGAAAAGTGTGTCTAATCCTACTGTGTAATATTACTATTAATCCAAATTATAGTCTGACCAAGAGCAAGGCTATTTAGGAGTGGTCTGTAGAGTGTCACCAAATAGATATGCAAGTACCCTAAGAGCTTAACTATCTCTAAACAGACCAGCCACAATTAAAAGGTTTAAATATTATTAATAATAAATAAAAAAACAAGACAATACTCAGTAAGTAATCAGGTACATCAGAGTTCAAAATCACAGGAAATATTTAAAACAGCATTGCAGGACAGTTTCAAATAAATAAAGAAAAGATCTAAGCTACACTTTACTATATTCCTATCTGAATCTAAAAGAGATACTATGCCCTAAAAACTTAATTACAGCAAAGCAAGTGCAGAGGTGAGTGGATGTTTCCAGCTGATGTTATTAGGTCAAAGACAAAATACAAAATGCCCAGTCACTCTCTTGAGAGAGTTCTTAATTTAAGAAGAGTCATCATCTCCTTTTCATGTTGCCTGTGCCTCTTATTGTCCTTAGCTTCCAGACATCTCATTCTCTCTACTGCTTCTATTTCCAAATGTTTGGCCTCTAGCTCAAGTCTCCTTAACTCCAAATGGATTTTTAAGTGCTCTGTGTAAAGGTTGAACTGTCCATTTTCTGAGAGTTGTACATCTCCAGGGCCAGCTTGATTGTCCTCCTGATTGATAGTCTGTGATGCAGCTGTGCCCAAGGCTGTAATCATTTTTTCTTTAGTCAGGTTAGCATGCACCAGTCATTTAGCCTGGCACAACTTAGCCAATTTGCTCCTTGTCAGCTTGCCATATTCTTCTGCTGATATGCTTGCCTGCTGTCACTGACTAAGCTTACAAAAAATTAAAACAATTGTGATATTAAATTCTGAAAGCTCACTGTGTGGCTAATTAAGAGTACAAACACCTTCCTTAGTGACCACTGTTTACAGGCTACAGGAATTCAGTGTCCACACCACTGAATCCTAATATGTAGATTACCACTGCAAGCCAATTAGTATGTGATGTAGCTATCCCATCACTGCCAACCAATTAATATGTGACACCCCTGCACTGACCCAGTAATGAAGGAGCGTCAATCCTCACTACTGGCAACAGTGGGGAATGTACACACTGGGAGGATTACAAGTACACACACAGTAAAGTGCAAATTCACTTAAGAGCACACAGAGATCATAGACAGTCCAGGGCTCGTTCCTCCCTCTTTCTCCAGATCCCCAGTAACACTCCCCACTGGAACAGCTGTAGGGTTGAGATGTAAGCTGAGTGGCCAAACCAAGATCTCCAGTACCTTCTCTGTCCAACCATTGTTTCGTGTCCCTGCCCAAGTAGCTGACACACACTCCTTGAGATTTGATTTATATACAAACGCCCACACACACACTTGGGAAAGGCTGGGACAGGTTTACTAGCTATGCCCCCTTCTGCCCAGACTATAAAGTAGTTTTTACTGCCATCCGCCAACTCTTATCAGCTACTTTGAGGCCCTTAGCAAAGGGTGTCCAATCCTACTGTGTAATGTTACTATTAATCCAAATGGTAGTCTGACCAAGAGCAAGGCTCTTCATTAGTGGCCTGTACAGTATCACCAAATAGATATGCAAGTACTCTAAGTGTTTAAATATCTCTAAACAGACCAGCCACAATCAAAAGGTTTAAATATATTTAATAATAAATAATAAAAGAACAAGGCAATACTCAGTAAATAATCAGTTACATCAGAGTTCAAAATCACAGGAAATATTTAAAACAACATTGCAGGACAGTCTCAGATAAATAAAGAAAACATTTAAGCTACACTTTACTATATTTCTATCTGAATCTAAAAGAGTTACTATGCCCTAAAAACTTACTTTTACAACAAGGCGAGTGCAGAGATGAGTGGATGTTTCCAGCTGATGTTAGATCAAAGACAAAATACAAAATGCACAGTCTCTCTCTGACAGAGTTCTTAAATTAATATCAAATATTACTGCTGGGTTAGCTTGGATGATGTCACTTTTTGTCACCTGACTTCAGTTCCCAAGCTAAACCCCCTTTGTCAGAAACTAACAGGATTTTAGCATCTCCTTGTGAAAAATACATTTCTCTCAAATGTTTGCAGATCCTGGAAGTCATAAAACAATAAAGCACTTCTACATCTTAAACCTAGTAATTGTTTCTCTTTCATGACAATGCAAAAAAACTTCTAGCTGTAGACATTGTGTCTGCTACTGCACTGAAACTGAGAGATAACATCTCTTCTTTTACATGCTTAAGAAACTTAATATTTCAACTATTTTCTCTGAATTTTTTCAAGCTGACCTCCTGTGTTGTAGTTTCCATTAAAATTATACATCTGTACATTCCTGTTCTGTTCCATTAGGGGATGCTGTGGTTGCATTTTAGCTCAGTACTTTACACACACTTCTGTATAAATCATATCAATATTCACAAATGACATAGAATTATTTACAAAATTCCATATAGCTGGGCTGGCAGTATTTCCCTTTGTCACACACACCTTCTGTCTTGTAAAGAAAGGGGCAACGTTTTTAGCTGTAGTACACTTTTCATTGAGAAATAATAGTTTAATCCTGGCTTTCTAAAAGAGTTCAGCCTTAGTTGCCACATAAATTCTTGTTTTTCTCAAATGTTTGGGATGTCTCCTTCAAGTTTAGTGAGGTATATATGATCAAATATTTGAAATTTAAACCCAGAGTGGCTTCTGTGGAGTTGAAGGGGTTTGGCCAGGGCAATGTTTCTACATGTAGAATAGATCTCGGATAGATGATCCGAAATCCATCATTTCAGTTAACTATTAGGCTTTCCCAGATAAAATGCATCACATTCATTCCAACTAGCCCTGTAAACAACGTGTGTAGAGTTTCAGTCTCAGCCTGCATTAGTCTTAAAAAGTTTTTTAAATATGGGCAGTAAAAAGGGAGTCCATCTTGAATGTAGGCACAAAATGAACAGTTTGTTTCATATGTTCTTCGTGTTCCTTTCCTGTGGTTTAGCTTTTCCTTCTACAAAGCTCCTAATATCTTTAGCCTTTCTATATACAAACGTTGGGCTTCACCCAAAATATCTACAAGATAAGGGCATTCTGTTATTATGGCCCAGTTCTCCATGGTAATATTCTTGATACAATGAAAATCCATAGTATATGTCAGTATGCAGCTGTATTTTGATTTATTGTCCATAATTCTTTTAAAAAATTCTTCAAATAGGTCGGTTTAGTGTGGGTGCATTGGTATTTTTAATGTCGATGACTGGTTCAAAAATGTCTCTTAACATTTGGCTCTCGTACCTCCTTGCTAAGAAATTGTTTTCCAAATCATTAAGGTTTCTCAGAAAAGGTTTCATCATTGTGGTAATTCTAGCTAACCTGTGTCCCTGGGATTTAACTACATTATTCTTTTGTCTTGGTGGGATGTAGACTTTCACTGTGGAGTAAGAGGTTCAGTCTCGTTGTTTTCTGGTAAAGAGCAGTGGAAATTCCGCTGTTGTTAATGTCCTTGGAAACTAGCATGTCTAAGAACGTGGTTGAGATGGAGCTGTGGGAGGAGGTGTTGGATCGAGGTACCTGAGAAACTCTTCTAGGTGTAAAATGTCACATTTCCATACAATAAAACTATTGTCGATAAAACGAAGATAATGTGAGATATGCTGCATGAAATTTTGCTGGTGGACACAAAATCCTCCTCCCACTTGCCCAGGACTATGTTGGCTATTCTGAGAACCATTGCCACCCACATAGCTATTCCAGTCTTTTGTTTGTAATGTTTTCAGTTGAAGATAAAGAAGTTAAAATCCAGTACCAAGTTAATGAGCTTACTTAACTTTTCTGCCTGTGCTTGTATACCATTATGGTGTCTTATAAAATAATCAACATATGCTTCTATGCAGTAATTGTGAGAAAGCACAGTATACTCTATATCAGTTGTTAGCAAGATGCTGTCAGCTTCAACAATAATGTTTCTTATTTTTCTCAAAATGTTTATAGAATCTTTTATATATGATCTTTTCTTCATGGCTAGGGGGTTTCAATAAATAATCTAGGTATTTGGCAATTGCTTCTGTAAGGGATCCCTCACTTGCCACCACTGGCCTATATGGTGGGTTATCTTTATTTACACATGGACCTCACTGATCTTGAAGTAGACATCCCATATACTTTAGAAAAACAAGAACTTATATGGCAAGTATGTCTGAACTCTTAGAAAGACTGGACTAAACTATTATTGCTCACTGAAAGAAAAGTGTACTAGAGCTAAAAATGTTGCCTCATTGTTTACAAAACTGAAGGTGTGAACTTTATTTATTTGCAGTTATTACCAATTGTATTAAATATTAAGCTTGTAAATGCAATTTAAAACTTTTAAAATGTAATATTGTGGCAATGTCTTATTAATTATTCATTTTGTTCTAGAAGATGCATTTGCATATAAATATTTATCTTTTTATAATAACGATTGTTTAAGTATTTAAATGTTTCTTCTAATTATATCTTTATTTTTAACTGTTATTAAAATCCAGGCCCATTCATAACACACTTTCCCCCATTTTTTTGTAACTAGAACTTTAGATTACTGTAGAACTGCATTTGAGCAGTATGTGCATATTCCACAGATGTCATGTTCTTATTTATAACTTTTTAGTGCAAACAGGAACAGCTTTAATAGCTACACACATATTAGTGAGGGGTTGAATGCTAATGATTTTAGCTGGCTCCAGTAGATTAACTTCTGAATATTTTAAACGGAAGTTTTAGCAATCATGAATGTATAATTTTTATTTTAAGTTCTAGTTTAGTTTAACTTATCTTGGAATCACAGAGCTTGAAGTAGAGCAGCACTGCGTCAAATATAACACTGGTGTATGGGGGAAGGGGTATTTAGCAAGTAAACATGCTAATTGTCTTTTACAACACAGCTATCCTAGTAAACCACTTTCGTGCTTTTAAACAGGTATATAACTGGAATGGTGAATTTCTACACTTATTTTCTTTTTTCAACTACTTTTTGGATCGCTTGTTTGTATGCTTTTAATAAAGAAGATTCGACTTCAACTATCTTGTGCTTCCCAATTTCATTAGTGGATTGATATTTTGAAAAGTTTTAAAGAAAGTGTTTCTACCAGCTGTTATTAGATTGGATATTCACAGTATGGTTTTCATTAGGAGGCTGAACTCTAGGGAATCTTAGATCTTCCACACAGAGAAGTTTCCTCATTATTTATTTTTGGACCCAGTATGTTGACATACTGGGTTTGTGAGACTTCGAAGGACAACACGGAGACTGTTTTTAATTTCAGAAAGTGGGTATATCAAAGTGATCCGAAAAGTTCAGATAAACTTATTACTTCAGTTGAACATGTTCTAGCAAATTATATAGTGTTTAAAAGTGAAAATGAGTATATCTAAACCTAGAGCAGTAGTTAACAAGTCAGTGCTGTCCTAAAGGTTTTAGGCAAAAAAAGAGTGTGCCTATTACTGAGCTAATTTGTTGTATTATTCTTGGTCATGATTTTATCAGTGTAAAGCCCCAGGAAATTATGGGAAGAAGAGAAAGACTTAAATGATTTGTAGCAGAAATAAACATTAACAAAGAAGAAACCAACCAGCCAAGTGTAGTTTTACATTGCTGTGGCAAACTGGGGTGGGGGATTCTGAGGCCTAGAAACTAAACACGCTGGTGGCATTCCAAATTAAACAGGATATGCAAAAAAAGGGAAAAAATATGGCAAAAATCAGGATGGGTAATTCCCATAGAATAGAAATTCTCTCATTAAAATAAATAGGCAATTAAGAGGGCTAATTAGGTCAAGCAAAGCCAACTTTGAGGTTAAGATAGCATCCCAGGTGAAAGATAAGCATAAGGCCTTCTGCAGCTATGTCAGAAACCTCGAGTAGCACACAACAATGTGCTGAACTTGTGATTAATGGTGCCACATTTACTGAGCCTGGCGACATAGTACACCTGTTAGCGGACAAATTCAGTTTCATCTCCACCCCACCCCTCACCCCCAACCATCCCCTCAGAAATACCCTCAAACGTAACCACTTCAGCTATAACTAGGAGAATGTACTAGGTGCACTTACTAAAGCCAGGAACATGGCTTCAGTGGACCCCAATAACATCCCAGGATGCCTCCTGAATAGTCTAAAATATGACTTATCAGCACCTGTAGAATCATTATTCGGCCACGGTGGTGCAGTGGTTAGCGTTGTCGCCTCACGGCAAGAGGTTCTCTGGTTCGATCCTCGGCTGGGGTGCCTTCTGTGCAGAGTCTGCATGTCTTCCCTGTGGTCGCGTGTGTTTCCTCCGGGTACTCCGGTTTCCTCCCACATCCCAAAGACATGCTGTAGGTGGATTGGACACTCTAAATTGGCCCTAGGTGTGAGTGCATGCGTGTGTGTGCCTTCTGTGGAAGGTTGGGCGCCAGGCTGGCAACTCGACACCGTAAAACTCCACTGCCAATCATGAGCGGACAAGTGATCTGCTGTGGCGACTCCTAACCGGGAAAAGCTGAAAGAAGAAGTCTTAAAGCTGTCTTTGTGTCAAATGAATGGAGGACTGCAATAGTCATCCCCTTCATAAGGGAGGATATTTAACAGTTCCTGGAAACTACAGACCCATTAGTCTGACTAGTCTTATTTACAAAGCCATGGAAAGAATTATCATGAAAGTTATAAGCAAGGACATAGGAGGCCTCAAGATACTGGATTCAACCCAGTTTGGCATTGGCAAAGAAAGGTCATGCTTACTGAATCTGGTGGACTTCTTTGAAAAGGTCACTAAGGCAATGGGTGAGGGGAAAACTATGCATACTGCTTACCTAGGTCTGGCTAAATCATTTGCTACAGTACCCCACTGGGGCATTACCAACAGACGTATGGCACTAGGTGTAAACCCCTTTATAACATGCTGGATAGAGAGATAGCTGTCTCACTGATAGGACCCAGGAGGTTAAAATCAGTGAGGCCACCTGCACAAAGAGGCCTGTCACCAGTGTAGTCCCCCTGGGCTCTGTGCTGGGCCCATTCCTCTTTGCTGACCACTTCTCAGATGTCAAAGCCAATGTCAAAGGCCTTTGGCTGACGATATTCACAGCTGATTGCAAACTAGGAGCAGTCACTGAATGCCACCAAGATGAGAACACCCTTCAGGAAGGTCTAAATCAGACAAATCATTGGTGCCAAAGCTATGGCTTAAAACAGAATACCAAGAAATGCATTAGACTACCTTTTAGGAAGTCTACCACCCCGGTAACTACATCATCAATAAAATAGCCCTAAAATCGATTCATTACTGTAGGATCTGGGAACTCATGTACACAGTAATCTAGCCTTCAACCAGCATGTGCCCAGTGTAGTAAGAAAATCCTTCTATTTTGCTCAACTTATAAGCAAGGGCATGACATTTAGGTCCATAGAGGTTATCATACCACTGTACTCTGCCCTCATCAGACCCATCATAGAGTATAATGCTCCGTTTGGTATGTACCTGACTAGACACATGCAGCAGCTGGAATGTCCACAAAGATTCCTCACAGAAAGAATACAGGGAGTAAACACAATGTCCTCTGGTGATCACCTGAAAGCCCTGTTTCTTTACTTGGTGTTATACATACTTCTGAGAGGTGATCTTTGCCTGACATACAGGGCATCCATGGACCCTGTCTTGATGAACCTTTTGCACATCCACAAAACAAACAGCATCAGAACAACAAGATTAAAAGACATACATTTTGCTTGTGACATACATAGAACATATTGGAGAGACATATATGTTTCTCAAATAATTCCCATTCTCTGGAACAGGCTCCCCATCCATGTGAAGCAGAGTTTCTCCCTATCCCTTTTTAAGTGCAACTTGGAGTAATGGATGTGTAATCGGAAATTCACCCCTGATGTGGCTGCTATGTCTCTGATGGACAGAGGCAGTCAATAAATCACCACATTTATAAATCAAATTTGTGGGGCACATTTGTGTTACACAGCTAGGCTTATAAGGGCCCTAGTGGTTGTTAGCCTAGTATAACACCTTTGAATTTATGAATCATGCTTCTTATACTTCTAAAAGACATAGGTATATACTAGGCTAATGACCACAAGAGCTCCTACAGGTCTAGCCAGTCTTCCCAAGTGTATCCAGCAGTTTTCTTTGTGCCCTAGATGTTATTTTTAGGGGTGTATTTTAATGGTTATATGTAAGCTAGAGTATGGTTTATTCAGACATTTACAGCTTTGTCCATTAGAGACACAGGTGCCACAACAGGGGTGAATTTCCGATTTCCCATCTGCTGACCCAGTTTACAACTAAATATGGTTAGGGAAGAGTTATGTTTCACCTGGATGTGAAGCCTGTTCTAGAGAAGTTGGTATTCTCTGGCACACATATCCATCCCTTAAACAAGTCCTGTTTATGTCACAGGCAAGGTTTACGTCTCTGGATTAGGTAGTTGTGATGGTGTTTGTTTTGCAGATATGTAAAGTTGCATTAGAACAGGCTCCAGGATGTCTTGTATGCCAGGCATAGACTACCTCTCAACAATCTATACAATGGAGAGGGTTTTAAGGCGATCTTCATAGTACATATACATGTTGTTTACACCCTGTATTTTTTTGTGAAGCACCCCTGTAGACATTCCATGTTGCATTTGCTTAGTCAGGTTCATACTGAAGAGGGTGTTGTACTCGGTGATGGATCTGATGAGGGCTGAATGCAACAGAACAATGACTTCTTGGACCAGGATGCTATACACTTATTTGTAAGTTGAACGATATAGAATGATTTCCGTACAACCTTAGAAACATGTTGGCTGAAAGCCAGGTTACTGTCTACATACATTCTCAAATCCCTGACTACTGTCTCTACTCTTAGGGGTGTGTTGTCAATGAGGTAGTCTCCTAGGTTAGCTGAAATTCCAAGGGTACTCTTATGTATTTCTTGGCACTGTGTTTTAAACCTTGGTTCTGGCACCATCTGTTTGTGTGTGTTAGCCCTTCCTTCAGGATTTTAGTGTCTTGGGGCCTTCTGTGACTGCTCCTAGTTTGTAGTCATTAGCAAACATGGTCAGCCAGAGGCCCTTAACGTTGGCCTTGACTTCTGAGAAGGAGATGCCAAAAAGGAGTGGAACCAGCACAGAACCCTGAGGAAATCCCCTAATGACTGATCTCATTGTGGAGGTGGACTTCCCTATCCTAACTTCTTGGGACTTATCTGAGAGTCAGCTGGCTATCTAGCATGCAACATAGGCGTTTATGCCTAATTTTGTGAGTTTTGTTGCAATGCCTCAGTGGGGTATTTTGTTACTTGCCTTGGCTAGAAACTGGTAGACAGAATGTACTATTTTGCCCTCATCCATTGCTTTGGTGACTTTCTCAAAGGAGTCTTCCAGGTTCAGTAGGCATGACCTTCCTTTGACAAAACTGAACTGGGTTGCCTCCTGAGTCTGAAGGTTTCCTTTGTAATTTTCTATCATTTCCATGGCTTAGCATATGATATTAGTCAGACTTATGAGTCTGTAGTTTCTATGATCAGGGGATGACCTTGGCATTTCTCCATTCATGCCCAGTGGTCTTGATAGGTCATGTTTCATTCTATTTAGGAGGCATCCTGGGAGGTTATTGGGGCCCATCTATGCAATGTCTTGGCCTTGGAGAGTTTATTTAGGATCTGTTTCCTAGGGATAGGTGTGTGTGTGTGTGTGTGTGGGGGGGTGTTATGCTTGATGGTATTTCTGGAGCAATGGCCGGGGGAAAGGGGATAACATTGGAGATGAATTTGTAAACCAGTGGATTTGCTATATCTTTTGGCTCAATGTAGGTGGCTCCATCTGCTATTAGTTCTGCATATTGTGCACTGCCTTTGAGGTTGTGGATGTAGTGAAAGAAAGCCTTATGGTTGTCCTTGGCCTAAGAGGCTATTCTTTCCTCAAATTTGGCTTTGATAAACTTGAGTTGCCCTCTTGAGTTGTTTGTTTAGATTGATGAAGGAGTTTTATCGTTTTGGGCATTACATTTCCTAATTTATGCCATGATTTTCATCCTTTTGTTGTGCAACCTATCTGTGTTCTGATTCAACCAGGGTGGCTTGTTTTTAGTGTTTGTTCTGAGATTGTTTCTGGTGAGCACATCTATCTCAATGCTTCTATTAACATGATTGTACAGAGTTTCTGAGAATAATTCCAGATCTGGATTTGGTGAGGCTTGAAATTTTTGACAAGTTATCAATTAATCAAAATTTGCCAGGAAAGGAGTTAGCCTAAAAGCTGGCAAGAGAACTACCATAATGGTATGACTAAGTGGATGTAAATAACCCCACGAGTTATCAGTATCCCGAAACAAGAACATACCAGAAAATTGCATGTATGGAGACAGTCAGAGATTTCAGTGGTAGTACTGAAGAAAGCACATTGGAAGTTACTGAGATAAGCACAAAGTAGTTACAGAAAAAAAAAAAAAAAAACAAGTGTAGATCTGAAAGAAGAGAGAAATTCATGTTCTGTGGCAGAGCAGCCTGGAGGAAATGAACCCCGTAGAAGGAGTGGATTTTTAAAGTAAACAAAGCAAGGAATACTTCTGACTAGAGAAACTAAAGAGAGAGACTTTTTTAATAAAGGAGGTGCAGCCCAATGAAATGACTTAGGAGGTTTAGAAAATGCACATTCAGAGCATAATTCTAAGTGTTAAGCAGCAAGTGTATATTGAATAAGAGAATTTAATTAATAAGCAGTAATTTACTAGTGTAGAAAAAGGAGGCAGGAACAGAATATGGTCAGAGCCTAAACCATTTCCTGGTTGCTTAAAACAGACAGGTTATGTAAAGGGGACTCAAGGCAAGATACCTGCATGAAGAAGAAGTAAAACTACAGAAAAAAATTCTTTAGAGCTACCATTGGCATTTGAAGATTAGATATGGAAGAATCTGTAGTAGTGTATGTTGGAGAAGCTGAATGTTATACTGCAAAACAAACATATGAGGAGAATGATCAAAATTTATTAGACCTAGATTATCGATCAGTTGTTGGTAAACAGTAGGTTTCCCAGAAATGCCTCAAGGATTGAAGGTATATTCATTTCCACAGAGAGTGTCTGAAGCAAGAAAGCAGTACATCAGGATACTGAAGGTAGAGTTGTGGCAAAGAAAGTTTGTCAGAAACTTTTAAACTGGTAGGCCAGTGGTAGAGGCAGAAGAGGAAACAGAAGTATAGACTACTAGAGCTAACTCTATTAGTGAAAGAGAAAACACTTTAAGTAAAATAAGAGTATATACAGTAGGGTGGAATTGTTACATCAACTGAGTAATGAATTATGTGACCTGAACTGTCAGCAACAGTCTGAAATGAAAAATAGGAGCAATGGAAATGTTTTTTGACTGTGCATATAACACAGTGGAAAAAATTCAGAATGACAGTGCTGCAAGATGCTGTAAAAGCAATGGTATATTTACAGAACACAGTGTTGTGGCAGACAGGGATCAGGCAACTTGATATAGAGTTTCAGAAGGAACTGAGTATTGTTTGTACTACCCCCAGAAAATCTATCCGTAACCGTTACCACATTTGACTTCAAGAAAGGATGTCATTGCCAGAATTTGGTGTGGCAGATTCGGTAGTTGCTAGATGTGTAAAGGAGAAAACTGTGATTAGTTTTGAGGATAGAGTTGCATGGGTTACTTATGGCCTCAGTAATGCTATTTTTTTTTCACTTTTTGTCTTGCATTCCACCCTGACATTTTGTTGTCTGCTAATCTGTCTGCAGTATCAATCCAGCCTTCTTCCAGTAGTTTTATGGGTAGTCCATGTCCCACAGCCCCACCATTTAAGCTTAAAACCGAGGATTTTGAGCTGGGACAGGGTTTACGTAGCCTTTTGCAGCACTGAATGCTGTATGTGATGTAAATATTTTGTAAATATTAAAATACATTATTTCTAAGTGTTTTGACATCAGAGCTTCGCTAATGCCATTGTGTGATTTGAATAGTGTGTAAATAACGGTATTTATTTAAGAGCAAAAAGGTAGTGCTATATATTAAATAAAGCAGAAATTCTTTGGTGCTGGGTTAATGGGTCATAGACTTTTCAGAGCCACTGTAGATTCATGGGAGATTCTGTAATGCCTCAAAGGAAAGACTCGTCATAACATCCCCGTGTTCTTCCCTTGTAAAACTCATTATTGAGTACAATGCTCTTTCGGCATGTACCTCACAAAGCACATGCGGCAGCTGGAGAGACCACAGAGGTACCGCCCCAGGAGAATCCAGGGCCTCAAACATCTACCCTACACAGATAGGCTAAAGGCCCTGTCCCTCTACTCAGTCTCCTACAGACTCCTCAGAGGTGACCTCTGTCTGGCATACAGAGCAATCTCAGACCCCACCTTGATGGGACTGCTACATATCCGCAAGTCAAGCTCCACTCGAGTGACCCACACGCATGACCTCAGCCTGGTCTGTGACATCAGTAGGACTTGTTGGCGGGACAGATTTGTGTCCCAGAGACTCCCCCTGAATAGAGTCTCTCTCCACATCAATTAGAGTACCTCATTAACCCTTTTTAAGTGCAACTTGGATAACTGGATGGGGAAAAGAAAATACATCCACGGGATTCCACCTGTGCCCTGCTGGACAGGGGCATTGGGTGCTGACTTGTGGGAACATAGGCTAAAATCTTGGCTAGGCTTGTAAGGGCCTCAGGGCCTGTAGCCTAGTAACTTCCTATGATCCTGTTGTCATGAACTGGAGTTTCACTGGAAAGTGTTGTGCCTCAGTCAAAGGTGGTTCCTTATACCAGGAAATGGATTCCTAGAACAGAAGAATGTCTGCATCTGCATAGAGTGGGAATATGTAAATACCATACGCAGCTGTGGGCCATAGTAGGATGCTGCAAGTGTGAACAAGATCCATTTGAAGCCTTCAACAGCTTTGTTTTAATTGGAGCAGAAGTAGGATTTTTATGTGGCCTTTTTATTGAATGGCGAGGAAATCAGTAGGGAAACATTTTCTGTTGGCAAGACAATATTATTTCAGTATGTGCTTTGCAGTGTTAGGTAAAGCAATGTGTGAACGGAATAAAATCTATATTTTCATTTACCCCTGTGTCCATTGTTTTCGGAATACCATTAATATGTATGTTGTTAATGTTTAAAAGAATGTCTGTCATACATGTGATGGGAACCAGGTTCGTTCCTATTAACTAATGTAGGTTTAAGTTCTTCAGTTTGTGAGTAGTGTGGAAGAGGCAAACTCTTTGACAAGTAGGGGGTATTTATACATGATAAGGATCTAAGCTCATCCCCTCCACTAGAGGTCTTTTGTGTTTGCACTCTAACATCCAATGGGTGCTGCCAGACATTTTAAATCAAGGAAGTTATTGTTTTACAGTGCAAACAAATGTTCTTATTTGTACAAACCCACGTGTTACTAGCAAACTATTGGTTGCTTTCATTTGATTCTAGATCTTACACTGGATTTTATAATCAACAGTAAACACATTAAATAGTAATTTTTGTAATGTTAAACAGCTTAGATATCTTTCGCAACACACTTAATGACAACTGCATGTTCTTCATACAGCTGCAATTTTTCACACACTGCATTTCTGTCTGTGTCACTTGATTATTGAGATATGCAGAGAAGTATGAGAATTATTACACCAAAAATAAGTAGTATAAAGATAATGCTCAACATTTCTTTAGCTGCACTGCACAGAGGTCAAATACCAGTACAGATGTGGTTTCCATTATGTAAGCTTTAGGACAGAATTTTCAAATGCTGTGTATTGTGTATAGTTTAGGAATTATTAATGCAAATGTAGACAAACAATATTTGACATCTAGAGGTGTCAGTAAGATGCAACTGTAGAAACACCTGTAGGTGTAACTAGAATGGAATGAGTTAATGAAGGCTCACTACACGTAAGGATGATGTTATTTTTGGTTATGTGCATAAGACTTCTTTGAACTGACTTAGTACTTGGTGAAACATAGCGACTTTACTCCTTATCTAGGAATTATGTTTAGAACTGATTGAGGAACTATCTTGATTATGCTACCTGCTTAGAGTTGTAGAGTATGGATCAAGGGAAAGCCAAGTTGGAATTCTTTAAGAGGTAATCCAAAGCAAAAAGAGCAACCAGTGAAAAGGCAAAAATTGTATCAAAAAAGAAGAAAACTGGTAGGCAGAGAGACATAAAACAAAGTCCGTTTAATAAGACACAAATAATAAACACGGAATAAAACTTTAAAAAACAAGGATGAGCGTTTTCATACCTTCTAGGTACTTCACCAGATCCAACTGAAACACATATAAGAAGCAGCATTTATAAGTCAGTGTCTGAGGTCACGTGACCTCAATACTGGGTTAATAGCAATAACATCATTTGACCCCTTCCCATCAGTAGCTCAGAGTAAATGCATCCATTTGATTTCTACACATTCTGTTTATGCCCTTACATCGCCCTCTCTAGGTCCTGGCACATAAATCCCTAGAACCTTGAATTTAAACCAGTGGTTGCATCCTGCAGCTCTTACATATTTTAACAAAGCATTCCTCTCATCACTTCTATTTATACCATAGAGATACTTTCTAATCTTGCCTCTTAAGGACCGGTTGGTTTTGCCAACATAGAAACATTTGCAAACCTCACAAGAGGCACAGTAAACCACATTTTGGCTACTACAATCAGCATCAAGTTTGACATTAAACACTTGTCCTGTGTCTGGATATATAAACTGATCATCAGTATTAATGCATCTACATACATTGCAGTGACGACATGGGTATGTGCCTATTCTCTCGCTCACAACTTTCCTATTCTGCTTAGT
This sequence comes from Protopterus annectens, assembly GCF_019279795.1. Taxonomy (NCBI): domain Eukaryota; kingdom Metazoa; phylum Chordata; order Ceratodontiformes; family Protopteridae; genus Protopterus; species Protopterus annectens. Next base: position 483,723,267 of record NC_056749.1, on the reverse strand, counting down.
CAAGGATTTATAACACAGCATCTTCTTAATTGACAGACGATTCTTAACGCAGAAAGAAGGGAAGGCACCTAGCAACCCCCTGCATTTTTCATCTGAGGCTAAAACCTTCCAGTGTCTTCTAACTATCTCACAGATAGAACCTGAGTCCTTCGAATAAGTAAGACTCATACATATGGGTTGAATATGGGACAAACTGGGAGAGGTGGACTGTTTTACCCGCTCTTCAAAATAAGGTCTGGTCCGAGTATTTCTCAACAGAATCATATCAGTCTGTGCAACAGAGACTTCTGAGCTATCATATCCCCTATTCAACAAGCTATTTGTTTATGTCTCAAAAGAATCATACATGTCACTGTCCTTAGTATTCAGCCTAGCTGTTCTAAAAATTTGTCCTCTAAGAACATTTTGCTTCACATGTTTGGGATGCATACTCTGAGAATGCACAACATTATTGGTCTTACAAGGTTTTACATACTGCCTCGTGTACAGACCTCCCAAAATTTTACAAACCATTACATCTAGAAATGAGATGCACTCATTCGACCAGTCATAGGTGAATTGAAGAAAGCTAGTGGTACTGTTCAAATACTGTACAAACTGACTGAAAGTCTCTAAGGTATCTCCCCAAACAAAGAACAGGTCATCCACATATCGGCCGTAATATAAGATGGACTCCTTAAAATTATTCAGTTCAGAGAGTACATATTGTAGCTCCCACTGGTGTAACTATTGCCACAAACTGTGCCCATGGCCACACCTGTGTTTTGTATATAAAATTTATTCTCAAATACAAAAGCATTGTACCCCAGTATGAGCTCTAGTAATGTGCAAACCAAGTACACTTTGTTGCTGTCATAGGCAGGGTCTCAACCTAGGAACTGTCTGATGTTGTCAATGCCAGCATCGTTGGGAATACAAGTAAAAAGGGAAGATATATCCATGGTCACCAGTAGAACATCTTCTCTATATTCCACAGCAGGCCAGTCATACAGCTTACTAAGAAAATCCTTAGTGTCCCTCAAAATGCTTCCTACCCCACTGACCACAGGGCGGAGCTGATTTTCTACATATATTGACGTGGGCTCTGTGGCCCACCCTCTACCTGAAACTATCGGTCGCATGGATGGGTTCACTTGATCTTTAAGAGGTACCGATTGTAACATTGCTGAGGGCTTGGATCTTTATTTATGAAGTTGCTGCATAGTAGAATGGTCAACAGTATATATTGACTACATGCTTGTAGAAACGGTGTTTATACACTCCCAGTTTCCTTTTAAATTCATACAATCGTAGGTAAGTACTAGGTTAGCTGTCATTGTGGGCCACTTTAAGCCTAGCCATTTTCCCTTTTGATGTTGGAATTAACCTGCCCCATCTGGTATTAGATTGGCCTTGCCCATCCCATAGTTCATACTTATTGCATTTTACTCCCAGTGAGAAAAATTGGGATCATACCACAGATTATATGAGGGCACCCATGCATGGAATAAAGCATTTAGAAGCTGCTTCTTTCTATTAGTAGTACAGGGGGCAGTCCTAGATTAACTTATCTAGTACCCATCCACAGATCCATGTTGTACTTGAATATTGACATGAATGAACTGTATTTTACATGGATGGGGAGTCTGTTTGGGAGCAGTGGTATCCTCTGTAAGAGACACCTGTCCCTCCAAACTGTTCCATTGATGTTGCAGAAGAGGTTTAGATCCATGGGCTAAGTATTTCTAATGCCATTTGACTTGCTGATGTGCAGTCGGTCCATCAGTATTGGGTCAGCAGATGTCTTGTATATCAGGCATGGTTTGCTTCTTAGCAGTCTGTAAGGTAGTGAGTATAGTGACAGGGCTTTGAGGCAGTCTGTATAGGACATATTGTTTATATCTTGTATACTTTAAGTAAGGTATCTCTGTGGACATTTCATTTGTTATATGTGTCAGGGCAGATCCATACCAAGAGGGGCATTATACTCACTGATTGGCCTAATGAGGGTTGAGTAAATGGGGCAATGACATCTCTAGATATAATCACAACCCCTTTGTTTATAAGCTGCACAATATAGAAAAACTTTATTGTGACAGTGGATGTATCTGTTGAAAGTTAGGTCGCTGTCCATATAAGTTTCCAAATCCGGAACAACTTAGCTCCCAGGGCAGATGACTTCCCAAAGGATACAGTAAAGCATTTTTTTGGCATTTTGTTTCAATTCATGATTCTGATACCAGTTGTTTATTTGGGACAAACTTTCCTTCAAGATGGCTAAGTCATTTGGGGATTCAGTAACTGCTTCTGAGTTAACAGTCTTCTGAAAGTTTAGTCAGCCAAAGCCCTTTTGTATTGGCTATAAATGCTCTTAGGCTGTTGCTACACAGGAGACCATTAAGAACCTTAGCCATATCCGCAGTATTGGAGGGAGATGAATATTGTTCTGCATTGAGTAGATTTTCCCTACATACACCCAGGAGAAAATTTGCAGTCACCATTCAATCATCTGGACTGATTTTAAAGTTTGTCAGGGAAATTACTGTGCTTGACATGTAAATGGAGCATATTTGAGAAGTGGGAGATACACTGAATTAAGTATCTGTCATGCTCTTTGGTATTGTTAATGCATTTTTATATGGTTGTACATTTTAGATGTCTGGAGTAGGAGTTTGGTTTACCACCGATTCTATTTAGGTGAAGTATTTCAAAGAGTATGTGGAATTTATAGCATGGAGCACTAAGCAGAGATAACCTTCTCAGGAGCCTATATAAGACTGAGATAGAAGGATAGGAATTTTAGTGTTATTAGAGTAGCTGATGGTACTAGGACCTAATATTTTTTGATGAGGATTTGGTGAGGTTTGTCTGGATAGTTTGGGTGTTCAGTGAGGTACATGTGAGGGTATTATATTTAATGATAGGCGTAATCATAGAGAAACAAGGTGAGAACACAACTTCTTTGGACTTAGAAGAGATGCCTCAAAGGATAAGTTCTTCAAAGTAGAAGGATTTTCTGACTACAGAAGAGATGTGGTGAGAGAAAAGTTTTTTGTCAGCATATGTATGCAGGTTCCCAATGACTTGGTCAAACTGAAATGGAATGTTAGATGTATGCTATGTGGTGCAGGTGCTGCTTTTGCCAAAGGAAGCTGCTATGTTTCTTAGGTTTGACATCAACCACATTATTAACACCAAGTATTTATTTAGTCTGTCCCCTATTGGGAGAATTTGAATATCAGAATGACATATGGTACCCCCCTCAAGTTGTAATAATCAAATAAATTGGTTAGCCATAGTCCCTTGATGTCAGCTTTCATGTTGAAGTGTATGTCAGATAAAAAGGGGTCCAGGGCAGTGCCTTGTAGACTTTTAGACTTTTTACTGTCTAGAGTAGATTCCACCCCCCTCCGGAATTTAATTAATTAATTAAACACTTTGTTGACCGGGCTAGCCCTTTTGGCCAATAGTCCCTTTTCAGGGGAGACTGAAGGCAGTATTTATACTGACTAGGGGACATTTGGTCAGAGCACCAGAGACTTTCCCCCTTTCATTTGTTTGGGCGTAGCCAGAGGGCTGCTATAGAACAGAGGAAACAAGGTGATGAAGGAGATGAGTGAGAAAGACATGTTTCTCTCTAAAAATGTTACTAATGAGTGTACAACTGATGCATTTCTTGAAGCGGATAAAAATGTGGAAAATTGAGTACCACATCATCAAATAAATGAATTACAGCCTGGTGGTTTAGATAATGCTGTTATGAATAAGATTGTTATGAGGAGGAACCAAGTGATCAAACTGTGCTTTCCTGGTGGTAGTTGATAAACTACTTCTGGAGGAGGATACTTCAACAGTCACTCCTAGTGAAGAGTGGGAAGGAAATGATGTATGAGATACTTGTATAAGTTTTACTGAGAAAAACTACAAGCAAAACATATGCAGCTACAGCAGCTGCTATTGTGGAAATAATGCTGTTCAATGTTTTGAACCATTACTTACTAAACAAAACAGAGAGCTGTATTAAGATTAGAACCAAAATACAGTAAACCTATAAGCAAGTGTTATATGTGGGGTAATATAAAAGTTTTTTAGGTTTTTGTGCTGAGGATATTCAGGCATTTATACATATTGGTGGCGGACCTTTTTGTGAACTTATGTTTGAAACTGTTAGTTTGGCTAAAAAATACTTTTCTGTTTGATGCCAAATCTTTTTGCTCACCTTGGAATTTCTTTCTTATTAAAGCTAACCATATGGTACTCAAAAAATTAACTTTACCGTTTAGAACATCAGACATCAGTGAAAATGAAATAAGATTTTTCTTTCTTTTTTTTTTGAGAGAGATGTAAACTATCCTTTGATATTTATAACATTTTAGATGATAGAAAAATATGGGCAGGTGGATGGCACATTTTTGTTTGTTTAGAGAGAGAAAATAGAAATATCATAGATTTACCTAGTGTTTTTAATTTAAATGGTAAAAAAGGTAGGTCAAAATATTGACACCAACAAAAGTTGTGCTCTTACTGTGGTGCATATGACCATTTGATCAATTATTCCCCATAAAAGATGATGGCAATGTAGTGATTTGGGCCATACAACAAAAGACCATATTAAGCAAAGTAGGAAATGTGGTAGTATGGTGCATTTCTAGTTTGATAATGTTAAGATTGACAATGATACTGTATGAAATAGATACACTAATGATGTTACAACTCAACATAATCCAGACTGAAGAAAATGTAAACATGGATGAAAGTTTGGATCCAACAAGATCATTTGAAAATATGTATGAAATTGTTATTAACAGTTTATATGTGACATTAAATTTAAATAAAGATGAAGATATAGATAACATGGAAGATGATGATACTGCTGTAATAAGTTACATAAAAGAAAAAGAAAGTCAGCACGAAAGAAAAGTGCTAAGAAAGCAAAATGTTAACACAAATGTTATATCCTTAAATGTCAGTAACCTTATTAATGATAGTGGAAGATTAATAATTATACAGTGGTGTTTGCAACAAAAAACATATTATCCGTGTACAAGATAGTCAGTATTTAAATGATACACGGCAGAAACAAACTGAGACATTTTGGAAACTAAAGATCTATGTTTGTCTTTTCCGTCTGGATTCAACCTGTGGGTTATCGGATCTGAGTCCGGCCCTATTCCAAACACTTCTGCCTGCCAAGCTCTGACTCCTCTTTTGATGATCCGCCACTCAACTAAGATTACCCCAGGTCTTGTTTGCCGCCATTCCTGGACAGCAACTTGGTCTTTTGCCCCTTCGGAGCGTATCTTTTATTGCAAATTTTTGATTGTAATGTGGCTTATTCCTATTCTCTACTCTAGTTTTTTTGTGTGTTTTTCTTGTAGAAGGTAGCGTAGGTTGTTAGAGTTAGGTGTGTTGAACTTGTTAGTGCTATTTTCCCACCTAGTATTTTTAGTGTTTATTTGCTGTCTTATTAAGTGTTCGGCTTCTTTTGACTTAGCAGTATGGAAAAGAGTTTTATAAAGGGTGTAGCTTGTGGTCTCAAGCTCCCTTCTCAACGTGCCCATGACAGGTGTGTATTATGTTTGGGGGCTGCTCACCTCGAGCCACCATGGTCTACTTGTGAGGGCTTTGGCATTCATGCAGTTAATGAGAGATGGGCTGAATTCGTCCTAAAAGGACTGTTGCCATCTGCTGACTTCTCTTCCAGTAAAGGTGATAAGGATGACTGGGTTCATAAGCAAGTCTTTAAGGATCCCATACTGAAGGGGGATCAAAACAGTTGGCCCGCTCTTCTTCTGGTCTGCAGGATTTGAAGGTCCCAAAACCCTCAACTCATTTGAGGGTTTCGACTCTGTTATCAGTTCCGACACCTAGGACCCAATTGCCTTCAGCACCGACTGTGGGTTAAGCTCTGTCTGCCTCTCATAGTGTCCCGAACCATTTCTTGTTGAAAGGAGCTCCCTTGGGCAGGTCTTTTTCTCACTTATCTGCTTCTACTCCATGAGAGTCCTCACCAGAGTTGTCTCCTTCTCTGCTTGGACCTGTGCTTCTCCAGTATGGATTCAGTCATCAGTACCATAGTCCAGCACATGAGCCTCCAAGCCTCCATCTGTGGCTTTGTTGACACATATGTCATGTTTGTTTGGGAGTTTAAGACCTGCTGACTTGGAGTAGCTGATGTGGTACTTTTTACAAGCAGAGATGCAGTTAGGAGTGATCCCCTTGGCTTCAGGTCATTGACCCAAGATCTTGGCTCCATTAAGGTGGTTTCCTGTTTGGGGCTGATTTTTGGCTCCTACCCCTTTCTTGGTTTCGTCAACTCCGGCAACATTGGAGCTGAGTGACCCTCAGAACCAGCAAGTATAGACGAGGGTTTCCAGGTTGTGTTTGATTCCAGTTTCAGGATTGTCCCTTCCACTCAGTGCATCTGCTCTTGACACTTTGGCTTCCGTCTCTACGTTGGGGGAGGTTGGATTGGCTCTGCAGTTCAGTGAGACCTTGGGATCTTCAGATCCTAGGTCCCTAGGCTGCAGGTGTCCTGCTTCAATTTCTGACGTCATAGAGATTATGCTCTTCCATCAGAAATATTTGGTCACCTGCAACCAGTATCTCTCCATCTTTGATATCTGCGCTTGTGGACATGCTCCAGTCTGCTTCAGGATAGTCCATCCCAGGTGGTCTTCAGTCTCCCTGCCATCAAGGCCCCCCCCTGCCTCTTCCATCCCCCCCCCCAGATTCTCCAGGGTGGGAAGTTTTGGGCAAGAGGCAGTGTAAGAGGAAGCACCTGGATTCTCCTGAAGAACCCCTCACTGAGGGTACTTACCTCAAGGAAGGAGAGGGGTCCTCTAAATCCCCCTGTCAGATGCCTCATTTGTTGATCTTTTGGATGTGCTTCTCCAGTGTGGGGGATGGACTGTTGAGGGCCCTTCTCTGCAGGAGTCAGTATATGTGGAGGCCTTTGAGGTGGATTCATCCACCTCTTGGGGTGGAATTCACCCCCCAAGACAAGATTTATGCCACTACTAAGGACCGGCATCACTGGAATAAAGGTCCAGCCATTGATACAGTTATGATGGCGGAGGCCACAAAGAAGGATGTTTCGGAAGAGAGTTCCTCTGTTCATCCCCCGAATAGAGAGTCTCAGGAGATGGATCAATTGAGGAAGTGCTCTTATACTTCAGCCGTGTTCACACTAAGGGTGTTAAATTATTTCTCTCTCACCTGACCAGACTTCAGCATGACATTGTGTTGGAAATGTAAAGAATAGTTAAGACACAGCAGACTCCAAGACATGTCACCCGCTAATGCTGCTGGCATTGCGGGTCTATATTAGATCAGCGAACGCTTAAACAAGCGAATGCTGATTGATCGACCTTATTTAAATGAATGTTCAAAATATCAAAGCAACAGAAACCCAAATTCTTTCCTAGGGAAAAAATTTGGTTGTCCGTTTCTGTTGCTTCGGTATTTTCAGTGCTGTGGTGGAAAGGTACGGGTCGGATTCAGGTAAGTGTGCTATTGTGTGGATGTGAGTGTTAGGGTGGGTTAGGTGAGTTAGGGTTAGGGCTCGGGTTAGGTATGTGTGCGATTGTGTGGACGTGAGGGTTAGGGCGGGTTTAGGTGAGTTAGGGTTAGGGAGCACGTGAGGAGTGTGCGATAGTGACGGACCTTAGGGTTAGGGTTTGGGTTAAGGTAAGCGGATAGTTAGTGGTGTGTGCATAGTTTAGTGTAGGGTTAGGTGTCAGATTTTAGGTGTGTGTGTGGATTTCTGTTGGTTTGGTGTACTTGTGTTGTGTGTATGTGTTTTGGATCAGCAATTTTTTTTCCCCAGGAAAAAAATCACTGATCTGACAGTTCGAGATTATAAGGTTTCGCTTACATAAGGTCAATCAATCAGCATTCGCTTTTTTAAGAGTTTGCTGATGTAATATAGACCCTGGCATTGCCATGTGTCAGCATGCTTGGATGAGGCTGTGGAATTTTGTGAACTGCTTCAAGGTGTCCTTTATTAGTGCCTCCTTTGAAGGCTCTTCACTTTTTGGCCCAAGGGTAAGGTCACTTTGGCCATTAGTGAGCAGGATGGGGAGATGCTGTATGCCATTCCAGTATGTATTGCTACCCCTCAATGGACCTTTTCATAGCACCAGAAGGAGGAAGGATGTCTCTCTTTTCGGAAAGCATATTTGCAGCCTTTTCAGGAAGCTCCTTTGAGATTTCCCCCATGGCGGGGGTAACCACAGTGGGTGCTGTCCACACGGCAAAGGTGGTCCTCAGAACCAGGACTTTTGCAAAGCCTTCTCCAGGATGCCCTTTCAGTGACCCTCAGGAGTTGCCTGACTATTTGGCTCTTGAGGTGGTCAGGGATCATTTGGATGTATATCCAGAAGCTTGAGAGGCCATCACCTCGGATGCATGGATGTTGAGTCATATCCACAGGCTATGCATTTCCACTTTTGGAAATTCCAAATTTAAATCCCAGCCATCTTCCAAACATTCCACCCTGCCAGAGAAGGAATGCAGCCATCAAAATTCATAAGCTGTTAGTTAATCAAGTCATCAAAGAGGTCACACCATACCGATGCAGATATGGGGTCTATTCAGGTTTATTTTTTGGTTCCAGCAAAGAACAAGGACCTCAAGCCAATTCTGGATTTCAGCAAGTTGAATTGTTTTTGTAAAACAGTTCAAAGAGCTACCCTTTGGTCTCACCACCACCCGTAGGTGTTCACCAAGTGTATGTCAGTCTTCGCATCCTGGCATAGGCTGCAGGGGTTCCAGGTTTTCCCCTTACAGAGACGATTGGCTCCTAACCACCTCCACAGGAACATATTTAGTCAGATTCAGAGACACCTTACTCCAGCTGTGCAATTCCTTGGGAATCATGATCAACTACCAGAAGTCCTACCTGTCTCCTTTTCCAGTGCTGGAGTTTATAGTTTGCCACTTGGATACACTGTCTCAAATTGCAATACTTCCAGTTTCCAGAATATTAATCCCACGAGGTGTAGCCATTTCCTTGCTGTCTTACCAAAAACCTCTGCTTCTCTTGTTCTCAACCTTTTAGGACACATGGCAGCTACCATCTGCTTGGTTTCCCCTAGTGAATTACCACGAGAGTTCTGCAGTGGACACTGGCAATGTAATGGTCCAACTTGACGCATCTAATGGAGTTCCCCAGTGGGTTGAGAAATGTCTGTTGAGATTTTAGTTCAGACCAACAACATCTCTGTTGTTTTTGTGTCTCAACAAGCAGGGAAGGACCCATTCATATCCTTTTTGTCAGGAGTCCATGACAGTGGGAAATGTCATCTCAGCAATTTCCGGTTGCAGTGCATATCCTGGGAAAATCCAACATATATTAGATATTTTGAGCAGAAACACTTTCTTTCTGCATGAGTGATTCCTGAATCCAAGAGTTGCCACTCAGATGCACACTGTGTTGCGATCTGTTCCCATCCCTGTCCAACACCAAGTGCAACAGCTGTTATGTCCTAGTCCCTCCTTAGCAAGTCACCCAGGGATGCTCTTTTGTAAACTTTGCCCTTGCATCTCCTGTATGCCTGTCCTGCGACCCGCTGATAATAACGTTTTTTCAGAAGGCAGTCCATTGCAGAGCGACTGTAATCTCATTCCCCCCTTTTGGCCTTGCATTGTAAACCAAACAGTCATTCTATTGGAGCTATGGCTACTTCTGCAACTTTCTTCACCAGAGCTGCTTTGGATGATGTTTGTACAGCTGCTACTTGAGTGAGTCCTTACACGTTGTGTTACACTACAAATTGGACATTCAGTTGACGTCTAGAACCTTGTTTGGTTCCACGATATTGTGTAATATCCTTCCATAAGACCTAGCTAGGGTCTTACATGGCTGGGGACTCTGTCCCATAACTTGAATCCAAATAACATCCAATATGGAAGTTATGTACTTACCATAACAATAGATCTCTGTTCTCTCTTTCTGTCTGGTTTGACCTTTTCTTCTCCCTCCTACCCCCACCATTGTAGTGAGGTTCTTGATCATGAGATGACCGAGTCAGGGAGATTGATTTCACTCTTTTTTTGCCATCCTTAGAAGCTTCTTGCTGGGATTGAATGATGTCAGTTTGGACAGAGAGGGGCAAACACAAACCGAGGTAATCTTAGTTGAGCAGGGGATTATGGGTAAAGGATACAGAGCTTGGAAGGCTGAAATAGTTGGAATATGGCTGATCTCAGATCCAAGTCGGATCTGTTAATCCACCGGTTGAACCAGACAGAGACAACAAGGATCTGGCATTATGGTAAGCACATTAACTTTCATATAGTATGCTGCATAGGTGCTGATACATGTTCTAGTATTGCTGTTCTTTAAAAAAAAAAACAACTTGGGTGCTACTTGCTGCAATACATGTTACACCTGGCAGACTTTTGATATAAGACATTAGAGACAGACCACAAGTATGGAGATTATATATAATGTATGCTAGCCTCCCAGCAGTGCGAACCTTGTCTGTAGATGATTGTCACTGCGCTGAAGTAACACCCTGACTCCATGTGTAAAAATGGGCAAAAGGAGTTGTGGATGGATAAATGGATACATAACCACAAAAATTACAAAATGTGAAAAATTATTTAATAAAGCTATATCACTTTTTTCATGGTACATGGATATTATTCTTATTGAGGATTTTAATTGCAGTCTAAGAAAACTGTAGGTAAAATAGGAAATGATCTCAAAATGTGTAAAAGATTAATGCAATGTGGACAGTCACAGATAAGAAATAAAATGTCATATACGTGCCAAAGTAGTAATTTATGTACTGAGACTGATTGTGTTTTATTTTCTGTAGGGTTCGTGGAAGCTTTTCTTGATACAAAATATGTTGCATTCTCTGACCACTGTATGTTTAATACTATTATTAGCATCATGGACAGATGTAGGGAAAGGGGCTTAAAAATGTGATGGAAGTTGTTGATACCGATGCTTTTAAGGGTACCATGAGCAATTTATGGAAGCATCATTGCTCTATGTTGGCATTTTATACTACTTATGAAAGATGGAGGAATGTGCATAAAGAAAAATATAAACAAGAGTACTTACATGCTGAAAAGATGTACTGGAATAAAAAAAAAATGAACTATCATAGTACTATAAAGGATTACTTGGGTAATCTTAGTAAATTTATTTATTTATTTTTATTTTACATTTGTTGACCGGGCTAGTCTAGCTGGATATATTTCCATTTTCAGTAGAGGCCCGGGGAGAAAAGCTCCACACAAATTTTAACAAGTAATCAAAAAACAAAACAAAACAAAAGAACCAACATCACAGAAGAGAAGATAAATAAAATAGTACCTAACAAAAATTGTTTACACATGAAAAGAAACCCATTTCTAGGATAACAATATTAGCTGTAATAACATCAAATACAGGGGACAAAACAGAGAACAAATTGACTTATAATGTTACATAGAAATTAAACTTTATAAAAAAGGAGAAAAAGAAACACTTTAGTGGGAGAGGAGGAAAGGAAGCAGTTTAAGAAAAGTGAAGGTAAAGTTAAATGAAACAGATATGAGCAGGGGGAAAGCAAAAAAATTTGGAAAGGAGATAGATTGAAACAAGACTCACTAAAAAAGAGAGAAAGAAAGTAGAGTAGTAGAAAAGCGCAGAAAGGGTAAAAGATTAGTCAGGTTTTGTACAGGAACAGAGCCAGTGACTTTGGAAGTAATCTTTGATTTTATGTTTAAAGAGAGGCAATGATGTGATAAGTGTTATATCGCTAGGAAGCAGATTCCATTTCCTTCCTACAGTATTATTGAATAGAGAGTCACCAGCAGAATTATTGGTCTTTGTTAAAGTAGCCAAAAGTTTACTGGAAGAGCGAAGGGAGTTTAGGTTATTTTAAGGGATTAAGAGTTTAGAGAGTATAGGGGTGTTACTGGGTTGGTATAGTATTTTATGGGCAATAGTGAGTTGAGGGATTAACAGAAGGTTTTGGAGTTCTAGCCAGCCTAGTTGTTTCAGGTTGAGGCAGTGGTGAGTTCTAAAAGGGTTACCAGTGGCAAAACGGGCAATGTTGTTGTAGCAAGTAGCCAGTTTGTTAAGGCTGGCTTTCCTAAGGTTGGTAAAAATTGGTGAGGCATAAAGAAGAGTTGACAAAAGGTGGGAGTGGGCAGTCTTGGCTCTGGACGATGAGGTTAGGAAAGGTTTAATTCTATATAAGGATCCTATTTTTCTGTTGACTATTTTAATGGTGTTGTTAATATGCTGATCAAAGGAGAGGTTATTGTCAATAGTTATTGCTAAAAGTTTTGTTGTTGGATCAGGTGTGATGAATGTGGCATTATTTGAGGAGATGGTGAAGTCTAAGGGAGTGGACCGTGTGGTAGGGGAGAAAAGGAGAAGTTTAGTTTTTTTGGCATTGAGAAGGATGTTACGTCTGGTGAACCATGTTTCTACTGTGTTGAAGACATTTTGAGTAATAGATGAAAGTTCATTTGGAGATGAAGCAGAGCAGATAAGGGTGGAGTCATCTGCATATTGAATGCAGGTTGCTTGAGGGATTGCTGAATGGAGATCATTGATGAACAGGGAGAAGAGAAGAGGTCCTAGAATAGAGCCCTGAGGTAGATGATTTTCACATTGCTCAGAACGAGCAGAATATTTTTCTTGAAAATATTAAAAATAATTAAGACAATATTGTGTAGACAAAAATTTCTAGTACAAGAGTGAAGTGAAATTATTTCTCTGTTTCTAGGGAAAATACATAAAGATATAAAAAATGGAAATTTGGTTTATAAAAGAGAAAAAAAAATACAACTATACAGATGTATGTTGAAAATCAATATACAGCAGTATTTTCTGAATATAATATTACTTGGAATGTACTTAAATTTGATGAAGAATCTTGGCAGTGTGTGATTAGACTCATTACTAGAAATGAGATTCAAAATGTCTTGCAGACAGCTAAAAGTTTGAGTACACCAAGACAAGGTCTTATCTCTGCCTTTTATAAAAGCATGAAGATTAATCAATTACATGTATTTTAATGTATTAAATGAATGGTTATCTCAAGGAATGTCAGATAAAATTACTTTTAGTAGTATTATCGGATTTATTTATAAAAAAAGAGAGGGACATGATGACCTTAAAAACAGAGACCATTAGCATTAAATAATACAATTTATAAGATTTTTATGAAAATACTTCATTTTTATAGCAGTACAATATTTGCCAAACTTCTAGCAACCTGACTTTCATTACTACACCAATTATTGAGGATGGATTTTATTCAGTCAAAAGAAAAGTAACTTAAAGATTTGTTATTGATAGTTTAAAAGATAATACATAGCATTCTACGTCAACAACTGAATGGGACACTGCTTGCTGTGGACAGCACATTGAGAACAGTAGGTACTGGCATTGCCATCCAATGCTATGCCTGAATGCGTCTGCCTGACTTTGCGGAAACTTTAAGATGTCATTTTTGTGCACCCTTTTTTACTTTCCTTGGATCTAAGGTTAAGATACTCTTACCACCCAGAAAATGTCTTTTTCCCATTACCAGAAAGGGGGGAGGGGGGCTTGTGGTTCTGTAAGTCCCAAAGGTTTGCCCCGTGCACTTCTGGAGGCAGTGCACCCCAGGGCAGAGGGAAGAATACCATCAGACATTGCCCTAGAGGCAGAGGTGGTCGACAGCATCAAGGGTTTTGTGGGGTCCATTTACTGACAGACCCTTCACCATTCCTGAATGTTTGCCTGAATGTCCTGCTCTGGAAGCATTTGGGGTATTCTTGTCTCTGCACCCACTTGTCTAGTAAGCCATCACTCAAGATTCATGGGTGCCAAAGAATCATAGCCAGAGGCTATTTTATTCCCTTTCTGTCTCCCCAGACATAAGCTTAAAGTTCCTTCCAGCTGTTCCATCCCCGCAAGTTCGGGCGCTCAAGAAATCTAAAAACTGCTAGACAACCAAGTGATCTAAGAGGTTCCACCTGACCAGAGAGGATCTGGAGTCTACTCAAGGTTCTCTTTAATTCCAAAAAAGAGAACAGAGTCCTCAGGCCAGTCTTGGACCTCAGTCAGCTAAACATCTTTGTAAAACAGACATCATTCCAGATGGTCACAGTGCAGTCCATATTGCCAGTTCTGAGAAAGACAATTGGATGTACTTGGTCGACCTCAAAGACACCTACTACTGGATCAAAATAGTCAGGCAGTTGAGGCGGTACCAACTGTTTTAGCTGGGAGCCAGTCATTTTCAATTAGAAGCACTGTCATTTGACCTCACTGCAGCCTTGCAGGTGTTTACCAAGTGCATGGCAGTGGATGCTGCAGAGCTCAGATTGAAGTGGTTCTGGATGTTCCCCTTATCTAGATAACCGGCTCATAATGGCCACCATGAAACACTCCCTCATTCTAGCCAGAGACTCTTTATTCCACGTTTGCTCACCCTGGGAATCACAGTCATTTTGTAAAAATCTGTACCATTTCAGGCATTAGAATGTATAGGGTGCCACCTGGACAGTACCTATCAGATAGCCAGACTTCTGGCAACCTGACTTTCATGACTACATCTGTAAAAGTCTCAGGTGCTAATGTACTAGCATCCTTCAGTTCTTGTATTTCTTCACCTGTTGGGATCCATAGCAGCGAGGTTTATGTGCTAACACATTCAATAGTTTCTTCACAGAAACTATACAATCCCTGGCCACACAATTCAAACAAACAACCAGCCCACTCCACTACCCATGCCAGCAGAATACTACAACTACATCAGATCATCTATTTACCTTCGATCCAGTACCCATATCCTTTATAACATCTCTTCTTAAAAAACTAAAACTCACTAAGCTAGCAGCTGACCTTCTCCCAGCTGAGTTTCTGCAAAAAGCAGCTGAGGCCATTTCCTATCCCGTCTCCATAATCATAAACCGTACCTTGTCAGAAGCCTTCATCCCCTCCATATGGAAAATGTCCCACATTATTCCTCTCCATAAAGGTGGTAGCTCACTAGAGCTAACCAACTACAAACCTATAGCTATACTCTCACCCTGGCCAAAATTATGGAAAAGTGTGTCCACAAACAACTGATGGAACACCTCACCAAAAATAAAATTCTAGCTAACTCCCAACATGGCTTCAGGCCAAATCACAGTACCACATCAGCCCTACTATCCTTTTCTAATACCATCAATAACTTCAGAAACAATAATAAACTATCATCTGCTCTTTTCTTAGACCTCTCCAAGGCCTTTGATATGGTGAACCACATTCAACTCCTCCATACATTAAAAAAACTATCACACAGCAATTCCACGCTGAAATGGTTCCAATCCTACCTGTCCAATAGGCAACAGGCTGTTCCATGGCAGGACAAATTATCTACATGCCTACCTGTTACACTTGGAGTTCCCCAAGGATCTATTCTTGGCCCTCTTCTCTTCACCATCTTTGTTAATGACCTGCCCACAATCACCCCCCATGCCACATGCATTCAATATGCAGATGATTCGACTATCATCAGCACTGCCTCCAACCTGGCAGACCTCACTGCTTCAACCCAGGACACCTTCAACCTAATAGAAAAATGGTTCTCAAGTTGACAACTAGTTCTCAACCCCAACAAAACAAAACTACTTACTTTCTCACCCACTAACAAGACTCTTCCCCCCACCTTCTCTATTACATCCTCCAATGGAATCACTATATCACAGAAGCTCACACAAAGCTATTAGGTGTTACCATTGATAACTCCCTTAAATTTGACACCCATTTCAATCTTACCATCAAAACCGTCAATAAAAAGCTTGGCTCTCTCTATAAAGTAAAACACTTTCTCACTCCTCACGCTAAAATTACAATTGCCAGCACACACCTACTATCAACTCTTTTCTATGCCTCCCCCCTCTTTACAAACCTAAACAAGACAACCCTTAACAAACTTGCTTCTTGTTACAATCACATAGCTAGATTTGCCACAAATTCCACCTTTAGAACGCACCACTGCACTAACTTGAAGCAACTAGGTTGGTTAGAGTTTTCCAGCCAACTCCATTTCAACCAACTCAAAACGGCTCACCAGATGCTGTATCACCCAGAGAAAACACCAGCTCTGAAAAACATCATTAACCCCTATATTAACCTGCAATCTTTACGCTCCTCCAATAAGATCTTAGCTCAAACTACCAAAGCCAATAATTCTGCTGGGGATTCTCTATTCTCAAACTTTGTAGGTAAAATGTGGAACTCCCTACCGACCATGCTCACCTCAGAACCCTCACTCCTACAATTCAAAAAAAAGCTTAAACCCCATCTCAATACTCTCTGGCAATGTCCCTGTTCCAAACCTGATTAACCACTATCATTTACCCTTCTCTTACCTCACTATCCTTAACCGCTTTTTAACAAGGCGCCCCGCCTTTGTAACTGACCTATGTTTTTTTTTTATATGCTGCTGTTGTTTTTTTTTTCCCAAGATGTGATGTATCTTTATATTGTATTTAGAACTCAACTATCTTCCTTTTTTTACATTAACAATGTTCATATGTCTGTTATGTACTTGGAGCTTTTCTCCCCGGGCCTCCGCTGAAAATGGACATGTATCCAGTCGGACTCTCCCGGTTAACAAATGTAAAATAAATAAATAAATGTGGGGTGTCCTTCAGTGGACCATCCTCCATCAACCAATGAACTACTCTCTCAGACTAATCCCAATTTACAGACAGCATATTCATGGGTGGATAACATCCTATTTGGTCCCGTTAGGCCAACACTTTGTATTTCCCCGACTATGGGCCATGGTGACAACGGATGCGCATTTTGAATCGAGAATAGTCCAGGGCACCTGGTCCAATGTACTGGAGATGAGGGAAGTTCTCCTTGTGTTGCAAGCTATTCAGGACGTCAACAAGCAAGGCAGAACCCATTTATGTCCCCACTTTCGAGAAGCCATGAGGGTTTGACAGTGAACTATGTCTTCTTAGTCTCACAACTCACATCTTGGGGAAATCCAGTCTTCTAGAGGGGCGATTGAGCAGATCGGTCCTTCTGCTACAAGAGTGGTCTCACAATCTGTTAGTGGCATCCAAGATTTTCAGCCACTGGAGCCAGCCCTCATCCACTCTGTTTGCAGAACCATCTTGTCCAAATGCAGTAGTTTTTTTTTTGCCCTGATCCCTCAGGAGAGACAGTTCTTGAAGGACAGTGTGGTCCATACTTGGCCCCTGGGGACTCCGTTATGCTTATCCTCAAACCGCAGTCATAGCCAGATTCTTCCAGAAGGCAAGAGTGAATCTTATTAGCCCTTTTGGGCTTGTCAGGTTTGGGTCCCCTTTCTTTGACCTCACTCTGGTCTCCCTCCTTGGGTCTTAGATCCCATATGGATCTGATCTCTCATCCATCCAGCAGGCCTCACCTGGACATCAAATCCATTAATCTGACTGCTTGATTTCTACACTTCCGATGATGGCAGAAATTCCAGGCATTCTACTGATGTTCAGATCTTGGCCTCTTCTGAAAAGTCCTCTACCAGAAAAATTTACAGAAGAAAATGGAAGAGATTTTTAATTTGGGTGTGCTCCAAAGGACTGGATCCCTTTGTTTCCCTACTTCTCTCTATTTTGGAGTTTTTGGTGGGTTCTTTTCAGTTGGAGGCCAGTTAGTCTACTATTAAAGTCCTGTTAGCTGCTATTTCTGATTTTCATGTGGTAAATAATGTATCCCCATTGCTTCCTTTAGACTTTCAAAAGCCTTTTTAAGGGGTACTTTTTGGTATGTCCACCATTGAGAGATATGGTATCTTGCTAGGGCATCAGTTTTACTTCAAGTCCTTACTTTCACCCTTTTGAGCCTGCAAGTACTGCTGACCTGAAATGTCTATCCAGTAATTTTTTTCTCTGATAGCTGTTATGTCTGCCAGGAGGATTTCAGAGCTGCAAGCACTGTCATGTAAGCTTCCATATCTAGTCTTTCATAAGGACAAGATATATTTCAGGGATAATCTGGATTTTCTGCCCAAGGTGGCCTCAGCGTCTTCCATGAATCAGATTATCCGTTTGCTAGTCTTCTTTCCATTTTTTCAAACAAAGGTGAATACCAGTTGCACTCTCGATGTTCACCGCAAGCTGTGCTTCTTCTTAGAGCATACAAAGAACTTTCAGAAGTGTGACCAACTCTTTGTCTCCCTCTCTCAGTCAAGTTGGGTTCCAGTATTTCTGAGGTTACCTTTTCCAGGTGACTGAATTTATAGCTTTTGTTTCTAAGTCTAGAGGATTGTCCTTACCTTACAAGCCAAAAGTGCACTTTGCTAGAGTGGTTGCTGCATCTAAGGTTTTCTTCAGTAGTGTTCCTTTTGATGATGATACTGAAGCCATTCCACATGATGTACAGTTCATACTTTTATTTCCCATTATAAGCTTGTTCTGCAGTCTAGATCAAGAACTTTCTCTAATTCCAGCCATCCTTTGGAAGATCCTTGCATAGTAAATCCCAGAGTTTATGTAGCTGAGAACTCTGTCCCATTTGTTAAAGCAGACAGAAAAGACAAACATTGAATGCAAAAGTTATGTACTTAACATAATGCTAGATCCATGTTGTCTTCTTCCATTTGAGCTTTAAGATGTTGTGTAGGACAGACTTGATCTGAAGGACTGGTGAGGTGGGAGTGCATTATGGGAAGGGTAGAAGCCTGAGCCTTGGAGCCAAAAGTGTAGCCTAAAGTGCTTTACTCGGAGCCATTCGATCTGATAAAACCAGTTGTTGGGATGGATGGATGGGAGAAGACAACATGGCTGTAGCATTATAGTAAGTACATAACTTTCATTTTAGTGTCAGGAAGTTTTATTCAGGCAGGAACTATTACAGAGTATGTTAATGCTTGTGTTCACTGTGTGACAACTTACTTGCCATTTTTTCTGTTAGACTGAATTTTGAAACAGAGGTTTTCTTACAGAAATTTTGTGTGTTGCTTATGCAGTAGTTTATTTGGAGACTGTATATGTAAGTATGCTGCTTGTGAACATTGTTTGACAAATTGCCTTTCAGACAACTTGTTCCAGTAGTGTACTGCATTCAAGACAACCTTCTCAGTCACAGCATTGGTACTTACCCACTCCAGGAGGTCCATCTCCTGCTGTACTTAGAAAGAAAAAAAACTTACCAAAGAGCCCTTGCCAACTTCGCAGGCTCAGTCAGTGCCTCAGCCATTGGTGGGTGGCTGCAGTGGCTGTTAGCCATTCCTCAGACCACTCACTTACCTCTCTGGCTTCCTCTGGTGTGGTCCATTCGGCCACCACAAACTGAGGTTCAGCCGCTTTCTCTTCTACTGTTCCATTTTCCAATCTGGGTATGAGAGAACCATTTTTCTGGGTCAGGAAGACACTTCAGGAGATGTTGTTTGACGTAGCTGGGAAAGAGACCTTTTGATGGAACAAGTACCTTTTCCGAGTCAGTCTTCAGTTAAACTTGTAAAGAAAAAACAAAAGGTTATATATTGTTCATTTGAAATCATGGTGTCTGTTAGGAAGGGATGATTTTCTTACCTTAACTGTGAAATTGTTACAGGATGTTAATCTTGGTACACAGAAATCCTTACCTGAAAATGATGTCAGCAGAGATATTTCTAAGGAAAATATGTCAGAGGATTCTGATGAACAGTGACAGGGCTTCTTCTCTTGCAGATTCCCAATCCTAAACTTCTTTGATTCTGAGAAAACTTGGTCCTTACAACCTAATTTGGAGGATTGTTTGTTTTCTCAGGCAATAACGAGGATGAGTGAGGTCCTTTATGGGAACAACTGGATGTTTCCCCCAAAATGAGGAGATATTATGATATGTTAAAAGAGCTACTGCCATACCTCCTGTAGTGCCAGCCTTGGAGTTTCAACCTTCAGTTCTCAAAAAGTCAGATAGGCTTTGCAGAGTTTATCAAAATAACAAGCATTTGTTTTCCATTTCACTTCTGACCCTGCGGCCATATGGGTTCCTATTACTTTGTCGAAGTTTTACAACTTCGAACGTCATATGGTCGAACCAATATGTTCTAAGTTGTAAAACTTCGAAAACATAAAAAAAGAAAAAGAAAAAAGAAAAAAAACTTACCGAACTGTTGTAAGCAGGCCTGCACCCCCAACCACCCTCGCTCTTTAAATATACCAAGTCCGAGACCATAGTACAGTGCGGCAAGGGAAGATTTCCCTTTACTACACTGTTGAGTGATCTCGGAGTTGGAAAATTTTTCTTTTTTTCTTTTTCTTTTTTAGGTATTCGAAGTTTTACAACTCGAACATAAGTGTTCAACCATATGACGTTTGAAGTTGTAAAACTTTGATAAGGTAATAGGAACCCAGCCATATCCACATCTTTGCACAGACTCTGGTTGTCCTCTAATCCTTCTCTTGTGAACAAAGTAGGAAAGATATTGGATAGCTTTGGTAAGACAGTATTTTCTTTTTCACTTTGGCGTATGTAATTCTTAACTGTCAGACTCTTGTGTGGAACTTTGTTCTTTATTGGACAGTGTGAAATGATTATCTGCTGTAATTATACCTGAAGATAATGCCTGTCTGAATTCTATTGTTTCTAACATTTCTCAAGTATCAAAACATGCCTTGAAGAGTGTGTATGGTTATATAGCTACTGTGTTTAGGGCTACTGCTGCTGCTGCAGTATGCCTGGGTATGTAAAAAGTTTTCTGATGAGGTAAAGTCAGAAATTTATCTTTAGATAACTAGTTTTTTTTTTTGGCCCGTCTGGTACTCAGGTCCTGTAACAATTTGATGAAAGAGGGAAATTAATACAGTGAGTTTCTAAGAATTTTTATCACTCCCACCCCATTTGCAAATCTCCCAAATCCTTTTTTCTTTCTAAGAAGCAAAACAAACAATCCCAGTCTACTTAAGCCAAAGAGGAAACTAAAAAGAGATGGCAGAAGGGGAACAGCAAGCAATAATGACCTTTTCAACAAAGGGACAGTCTAATACTTCAGAATGATTGTACCAGCATTCTTTCTTCCTCCCCAACCTCTCTTTCCCCTCTAGCTCAAAATTTTTGTCCCAGAAACTGGCTCTGTACATTCCCCTTTGGCAACTGATTGTTTCAGACTCTTGCGTGTTAAAAGTGGTTTAGGAGGGAAACAACTGCCACTTGATACAAGCACCTTATTGTTCATTGTCATCAGTTTTACAGTACTTTTTCTTGGGACTTCCTACAGTGCAGAAACATGCAGCCAGTCTGAATACAAAAGTCTTTCACCATCCCTCAGCTGTTGGATGCCCACTGCAGACCATCTGGATGCTGGTTGCAAAGAGGGCATCGGCAGGCACCATCTTCTGTTTATGTTTGCCTTTTAGTCCAATGCTCCACAATGTGTTTCTTAGCTTGGTCAGTCTGTCGGTTTGCTTGAATTACCAGAAGATTAAAAAGCCTCAGATAAGTACCCCCCCGGGGGACATTTTATATCTACTTTTTGTTCATGTACAAGAAAGTTAACAATTGCATTTCTTACAGGAAGTAGAAAGTAGATTCCCCACAAAGATTTTCATTCCTAGTGCCTTTTTTACGTAGGCCTACAACACATTTCTAACCATCCTTTCTGTTCTAGGTTTAATTTTGAAGTTATTAAATGCAGGGCCAATTTCCATGAGTAGTATATGGATTCCAGTAAGATGACCCTTCACATACTTTGGCATCCACTGGTTCCCAAGCCATCATCCCCAAGAAGCATAAGGATAAGCTTCTGAAGGAGATGGACATCAGAGTCACAGAGAATGTTTTTCTGCAGACCCTTAACAAAAGCTGATATCACTTATGTAAGTGATAGAACCTTTTCAGCCCCATGGTTCGACACCTGTCAACCTGCAGTCTTGTGGCATGACCCCTTTGAAGGCCACCAAAAATCAGGCCCGCACTTCGCAATCTGACTCCAGACTGACTTGGGTTAGGTCTGAAGCCACTGAGCAGACCTTGGCTTCTGACAGCCAAGTGCTGGTGTCCAAGATTGAGAGTGGTATCTTCTTGGTTATTGTGAGGGGAGGATGTCCCTAGCAACCAAATAGAGGTCACAGCCATGGATGCTTGCAACCTGAGGCCTTCAGTTCACCTAAGACCCAGGCATCCATACCAAAGAGGCCTCCAGTCTTGCCCCAGCTTTGACTGTGTCAGCCCACTGCCTCATTAGCCTAAGTCTTTTCACAGGACTTGGTCAGGCGGGCCTAGAATTATGGATTTCATGAGGACCAGGCAACCTTCCTTGCAAAAGGATCCTGTGCCAGGAATGTACCCTAAGAAAAGAAAAAGGGACATATCGCCCTAGGAGATAATGATTATTCAGTATCAGAGGATGAGGAGGAATTAGCCTATGTCAAACATCTTCCCCCTTGGACTTATGAAGACGTTGAGTCACATGACAACACCCTAGCCTCAGATTTACCTCCAGAGGATTTCACATTTAGAGACACACTTCACATAATGAAGGAAGCCTTTAACTGGGAATCTAGTGGATTCTTTAAGGCTCAAACTCATTACAGGGAGCTTCTGAACCTTTCCACCCCTAGATATTTGGTCATCCTTCGTATGACTGTATTCTAGGGTGATGTGTTTGAAGCCATATGATTGCACCCTGACTCCCTTCTTTTTGCTCCTAGGAATCCTGACCACTTCTGTAGGGTGCTAGAGTCCCATAAGCACCTCTATAAAAACCCAGTAATGGACACCACTGTGGTGGGTACACAGTCCCCTAAGGGAGTCAGTGGACATGCATCCAAGAACCCCTGAATAGGTTTGGAAAGAGAACTTAACATTTAGCCATCCTGGCCATGCGGGCTCTTAACTGCCAGTTCCACATGCTCATATACCTTGAGTCACTGCAGGAATAAATTAAAACCAAGGCAGAGGGGATCCAGAACAAGAGCCTCTAGAGGAATATCCATGACCTGTGTAATATCACCAATATCTACAGGTATCCAGGCATGCTCTCAAATGTGGATGTGATGCTTTAGATGTATCATGCAGGGCTGCTGCCACAGGGTCAGTCAGTCAGAGACCTGTCTGGCTGAGGACATAACTTCTCTTACACCAGGTAAAAGCTGAACTCCTTGATGACCCCTTGGACAAGAAGTTCCTTTTTGGGCCTCCAGTTGAGCAAGTGTTAGACAAACTAGATAAGAAAGGGAAACAGAGTAAACCTGTTAAGACATTTTACCTGTATCCCACTCTCAGATACAACAGGAACTACCCTTTCAAGTCTTGGCCCTTTCTGTCTAAACATGAAAAGTTAATTTTATTTATTTAATATTTGTTAACTGGGTAAGTGGACTGGTCTAGGGACCTTTTTCAGCCACTAGTGTAAAGGTGGAAAAAACAAGATACATATATTAAAAACATAACAGTAAATAATGAAGTACATTGCTGTAACAGTACTAATGCAATAGCAGACTTAACAAAATACATTAAATACAGAAGGTATGTTTGTCTTAAAACTCAGTATTTAGTGTAAAGGACATTTACTAATAAATGTTCAAACATACTGGAGAATGGTACAATTAGAGGGGATTGTTTGCAATGTCATAGGTGTGAATTAAGCACAAATCAAGAAGTTTATTAATGGAAAGTACTTATCAGAGCTGTGATATTCCTCCCCTCTTAAGGACAGCAGAATGAGGAAGAAGTAGGTGAGGGATTCCTAAGATTTTAAGATAAGGGGAGGGATACAGAAGGGTAAAAATGAAAATAGAATAAAAAGTATATAGAACAGGAGGGGGTAGCTTGGAAAGGCAATTGCTTAAACAAGTGAAAGTGAAGTGACTCCTTGAATGATGGGTTCAGATAAAGAGTTCCTGCAAGCTGGAGCAAGTTTAGAAAAGGTTTAGAAAAGTATCTTTCACAGATAGCAAGAGTAAAGGAGGGTCTGGAAAGAAGGAGATAATTGGACTTCCAAAGAAAATAGTTGGAGTTTTTGATATGCAATTTATTGACATGAGCAGAGGGGGGTAGTATCCTTCTCTGAGTTTATATGTAACTGTATTAAGGAAGTAGGGAAGCTCTGTCATTAACTGGTAGCCATTTTCTTTTGGTGACAGTGGTACTGTGGTGTTCAACTCTACTTGAGAGTTTAGTAAATCTGAGGATTTGATTTTTCTGCTTTTTATAGCTTGGTGGTTTTGTATGGTGAGACCAGGGCTTTTATTTGCAGTCCATAAGTTTAGGTAGAAGAACATTTATGGCTTTGGTTTAGCATGCTTTTCAGTGAGAAGATAAGAGACTGTATAAGATAGCCTAAGTTATGCCAAAAAGTTTTGGATTTTGCATTCAACGTGTTTGTGAAAGGAGAAATGCAGGTCAAATAGAAGGACTAAATATCTTTGTTCAGAAACAACAGGGAGATGAGACCCAGTATGGTCCATGGTGACAATATTGAGTGGGGGATTAATCTTTTGATGAGTGCCAAATAGCAATGGGGAGCTTTTATGAATGTTAACAGTTAATGTTATGTAGTCCTATCTCGCTGTAATTCTTGCTGGATGGGTTCGGAGCCGATATTCAGCTCCGACTCAGCCGATACTAAAGCTCGAGAGCTTTTATTGGCTCGAGGCTAACCCCTATCCCATGTTGCCTGACGGCAATTCCCCAGAACTCATTTGCCATGAAAGTTTTGAGGTTGTCTCCTTAATGGCTCATTGGCTAAGGAGAAGATTTTTTTGCTAAATCTTGTTTTTTTCACCACCTTTTTCTTCATCTTTTACTCCTTACATTTAATACCTTTTCTTGTATGATAGTATTGAGTGTTTGATCCCTATTTCCCCCCATAAGATTGTATGGCCCATTTCAGTTAGAGGGCCGTAGTTGCCCGTTTAAATTAGAGGGCCTTTCCTCCCTGAGTGTTTCTTCCTAAAAAAAAAAAAAAAAGTATTTTCCAATTTTCTATCTTTACTGTTTGCTGGTATTGTTATTTCAGTAGTATTGTTAGTATAGTTAGCGTTGTTGTCTTTTTTCCTGGTAGCTTTAGCTTGTTCTTGCTGGCATGTCTAAGGAAAAAGACAGAGAACACAAGGATCATCGCCCTTCGGGGTTCAAAAAATGTGATAAATGCTCACAGAAGATGTCATTGACAGACAGTCACACTAGCTGTGTGTACTACTTAGGCGAAGCCCACTTACAAGAACCCTGTACCTTTTGCCATGCCTTCAGTACTAGGGTTCTTAATGAGAGGAAATGCAAATTAATAGATAAGGGGCCTA
The DNA here is from genome assembly GCF_019279795.1 of Protopterus annectens. Lineage (NCBI taxonomy): Eukaryota > Metazoa > Chordata > Ceratodontiformes > Protopteridae > Protopterus > Protopterus annectens. The sequence goes on along the minus strand of NC_056749.1, from coordinate 483,698,073 downwards.
TGACCAGTTCCTTGCAGGAATACCTGGAACTTGGTCAGACAGCTGCCAAGACTACTAAACGAAAATCTTCGGCTCCAGCTTCGGAACCGTCATAAAATTCCAAAGCAACGGAGCGAAGGAGTTCTGGCTGCTATTCTGCTTTTTCTGTCTCTGTGCCATCAGTCTCTTAGGTGCCGTGGCAACCTTCGGCACTGAGACAGTTACCTGATATCGACCCTGTTTCACCTACTTTGAGATCTTCCATTTTGGAGAGGAGGAGATCTCTTTCTGTCTCCACCCGATCCTCCAGGACATTCTCAGATGAGGACATCGAGCGGGTGGTGAAAAGGTTGCTCTCTGACCCGGCTCTGGCAAGAAAATTGGCCCCTCCAGACCCAAAGACTTTGGAGCCGACCCTTTTGCAGTCCACTGCTCCCCCTCTGACTGCTTCGTTCTCGGAGCCAATCACTTTGGGTTCCTCGATGTTGGATCCTTTGGTTCTGAGAATTCTTCCTGCTTCCTCAGAACAGATAACTCTATCCTCAGCGGCTCAGTCTGGAGCCGAGGGATCTGGGAGCCGACACTCTTGAGTCGACTCCGAGGGGGATAGTCATCCTGGGTTTTCTTCAGAACCAACCCTCCCTCTTGGTGCTTTGGCTTGAATCAGCTCAGTTCCCATATCTGCTTCGGAGCCATTCCCCCTTGCTCAGAGCCGACCATCCATCTCCTCGGAGCAGAGGTAGTCTTCGTAGCAGAGGGGAAGGCCTTCGAAGCAATAGAGAAGGCTTTGTCTTCTGCAAAAGCCATACCTTTTGACAAGATATCCCACCAGCAGCTGGCAGCAACCTCTTCTCCCCTTACCACCCCCACAGCGTAGGGAACCAGAGACTCAAGCAGCCCCCATTGGAGGTGACCCCTCTTCCGAGATCTCCCCAAATGATGCCACTGGAGAGCTCCCTCGGAAGAGACTTTGTAAGATGAAGCATGTTGACTCATCTGAGTCTGTCACGTCTGACACTGATTTGGAAGAGTCAGAAGGGTCCCCCTAGATCCCTCTCTGAGGATGTCTCCTTTTCTGACATCCTGGAAATCCTCAGACAGAGGGGTGATTTGAAGACCTCTAACCCTACTGAGGACGAATCAGTGTATCTTGAGGCCTTTGGTTCCCGACCTTCCACCTCCTGGGTGACACTGCCTTATGACCAGCTCTTAGGGGTATTATCATGGAAAGCCTGGACCTCCCCAGACACAGTGGAGCCTGTCCCGAGGAGGCCAAACAAATTCATAACTGCACCAGAAGATAAGTCTTTTCTTTCCAAAGGGGTTCCCATTAATGCTGTTGGTGGTAGCAGCGGCCACCAAGAAGGAGTTGTCCGAGACATCTTCCAATATATAACAAGGAGCCCAGGACGATGGACAGATATGTAAAGCGTACCTTCTCTTCAGTGGCATTTACCTTAAGATCGCTGAATTACCTTTCCCATTTTACTTGATTTCAGAGGGATCTCCTGAAAGAGTTGGGAGATACCCTTCAGGGTTCAGTAGCTTTGGGATCCACAGATAAGGTTTCTGCGCAGCTGTCTACCCTTACATTGATAGCTAACGCCTCCATGAGGCTGATTTCCTATGCAGCAGATGGAGTGAGCAGGACAGCCACAGCAGGAATCTCTCTTAGGAGACATTCTTGGATGCATCTCTGTAACTTCATGGAATCCTTTGTCTTCCTTCACCAACATCCCCTTTGATGGTTCAACTCTTTTTGGGCCTCAGGTGAAAGAGATCTTGACCAGGTGCGAGCAGGAAGGGAAAACCTTATCTGCTGTCAGAGTCCATTTCTCTCTTCTTTCTAGACCTTCTAGAAAATGTGGTTCCATAAATCCCAAAAATGTTTCCCTCAGGCACAAGGTCAACCCTCCCCTAGGGGCAGAGGGGGAGGATATAACCGAAGATGCCGTCCTCGCGGCAGAGGAGGTCCGCAACAACAGAGAGATAGAGAAACTTTCTCTGATCTTCCCTTCCATTGCCCCTGAGGGGTTGCCCGACTGTCTGTCTCTGGAGGCAGTCGGGGGCTGTCTGTCGCTGTACCCAAGCACCTGGCTAAACATTTCACAAGATTGTTGGGTACAAACCATAATATACAGAGGTTATCTGATTCCCTTTGTTTCCGATCCCCCGGTAAACCGGTCTCTACCAGACGTGCCACCCATTCAACTAGACCATGCAACATCAGAGGTAATCTCGTTGCTGTGAAAAAGAGTCATCCAAGAAGTCCCCACAGAGCAAATAGGATCAGGAAATTACAATTCTTTTTAGTTCCAAAAAAGACAGGGGACTGAAAATCAATTCTAGATGTCAGCAAACTCAACAAGTCTGTAAAGAAATCGAAGTTCCGAATGATCACTCTGCAGTCGATATTTCCCTTTATCGGGAAAGACAATTGAATGTGCTCAATAGATCTTCAGGACGCATACTACCACATCAAAATGGACAGGCACTGCAGAAGACACTTGCGCTTTCGGCAGGGAGCCAGTCATTTTCAGTTTCGAACACTGCTCTTTGGCCTCACTACAGCCCACAGAGTGCTCACCAAATGCATGGCAGTGGTAACGGCTCACCTGAGATGTCAAGGATTCCAGGTGTTTCCGTACCTAGACGACTGGCTCCTCACTGCTACCACCAAGCATCAGCTGATCAGAACCAGGGACGAGACTCTATCCTCGTGTGCCAGATTAGGCATCACAGTAAACCTAAAAAAATCAGCCTTACCTTCATTGCAGCACATTGTATTCTTAGGATCAGAAATAGACTCAACCACCATGACAGCAAGACTAAACACCAGAAAGAGTAGAATCATTGTGCAACCAAGTCATATCCTTGCTAAACAGTCACAAAGTTCAATCCAGGGTAATCCTTCAAGTCCTAAGAACTATGGCTTCCTCCATTTTCTTAGTTCCTCTAGCCCATCTGCACATGAGAGTACTTCAGTGGCTACTATTTGCCCAATGGTCAATGCAGGATCTTCCCCTGTTGCATCAGACTGTCATCACATACTCATGCAAGAAGGATCTGGCATGGTGGTCGCATATGGAATGTCTTTTAGGTCGTCCACTTGTTCCTCCCCAAGAAAATGCAGTTTTGACCACGGACGCTTCCCAGATAAGGTTGGGGGGGCATTATCTGGGAATGACAGTCCAAGGTACTTGGCAGAACCACGAGAACCACTTGCACATCAATGTTCTGGAGATGAGAGCGGTACTTTATGCGTTGCAAGCACTTCACAGTTCTCTTACCACCAGGACAATTGCAATTCAATTGGACAAACATGTCTGTCATGTGGTACATAAACAAGCAAGGGGGAACCAAATCTTACCCGCTTTGTCGAGAGGCCTTAAGAGTTTGGAAATGGGCGATGGACACTCAATGCTTTCTGGTAGCAACGCACATCCCGGGGAAGTCCAACATGATAGCAGACAAACTCAGTCGAGTAATTCTCGTGTCACACAAGTGGTCCCTGAATTCAGAAGTTGCGAAAGAGATCTTTCACAGATGGGGCCAGCTTTGCTGTGACCTATTCTCCACTCACCTGAACACCAAATGCAGCAGCTAGTTTGCCCTAATTCCCCATCCAGGTATGTCACCCAGGGATGCTCTAGTCCACGATTGGCCTCCGGGACTCCTTTTTGCCTTACTTCCTTTTCCTCTCATTCCAAAAGTGATACAGAAAGCAAAACAGTTGAAGAGTACCCTGATCCTCATTGCTCCTTACTGGCCTCATCAAGTCTGGTTTCACTTCCTGTGGCCCTACCTCTTGGAGGAACCATGGATTCTGGAACCATCTCCAGACCTCCTGATTCATCAATCGGGGCAGTTCCATCCTTCTATCCAGACCCTGAAAATGACAGCATGGCTGGTGTTTCCCTCTCACCTTCAGTCAAACACATTCTGATTTCTTCCCACAAGCCTTCCACTAGGAAATTATATTCCAGCAAATGGAAAAGGTTTTATATTTGGGCTGTTAACCAAGGCTTAGATCCCTATACAGCTCCTATAGAATCCATTTTGTCCTTCCTTGCCTCCATTTTTCATGAAGGAGCTGTGGCTGCTACGGTTAGAGTTCAGTTAACTGCCATCTCTAATTATCATTTTGGCTACATGGGAAATCCCATCATGTCCCACTCTTTGTGCAAAACCTTTTTGAAGGGAGTTCTCCTTCTCAGACCTCCAATCAAACAGCCACCAGAACCATGGGACCTAAACTTAGTTCTCACATCCTTAATTTCTTCCCCATTTGAACCCTCTTCTTCATCGGATCTGAAATTATTATCTTGGAAAACACTATTTTTAGTAGCTATAACTTGTGCTAGTAGAGTCTCAGAATTGCAAGCTCTTACTATTCAACCTCCTTACATTGTTTTCCACGAGGATAGAGTCTCACTAAGAAGTAACCTTTCCTTTTTTCCCAAGGTATGTTCAGAATATAATCTTAACACTGATGTTGAGCTACCAGTGTTTTTTCCAGATCATTCTAATAAATCTGAATACAGGCTACACCAGTTAGATGTCCACAGAATTCTCAGGTTTTACCTACACAGGACTAAAGTATTTAGAAAATCAGATCAATTATTTGTCTCCTTTTTGGAAAAAAATAAAGGCTTGCCTTTTTCTAAGGTTACCCTATCAAAATGGCTTTCAGATTGCATTTCCTTTGCTTTTCAGACTGCTTGCAAACAGTTACCCAACAAAGAAAAAGGCCACTCAACAAGGGCAGTATCAACTTCATGTGCCTTTAGATCTAGGCTCCCAGTTGATACCATTTGTGCAGCAGCTACTTGGGCAAGATCACATACCTTTGTCACTCATTACAAATTGGATTTGGCCTTCCGGGACATGTCATCCTTTGGGTCCATTGTGCTGAAGAGTCTCTTCGCTAGAGCCGCCCAGGATAAAGGTGCTAGGGACACTGTCTCATCCAGCAAGAATTACGGTGAGATAGGACTACATAACATAAGGAAGTTATGCACTTACCATAACGTTCCTTGTTTGTAGTCCATCTTGCCTACATTCTTGCATCCCTGCCTCCTGCCCCCTTCCTGTTCCTGGAGGACCTGTTGGACTGTACTTATGCTGTCTGACTTGGTTGTAGTTGTTGTCCACCTGGCATGGATAATGTTGCACAATGTTCTGTCTGTATGTATACAGTTATTGATAGTTTCATAACTATTAGGTACTTATTGCTTTCTTGCAAACAAGATCTGGAGAATTGCCGTGAGGCACCATGGGATAGGGGTTAGCCTTGAGTCAGTAAAAGCTCTCAAGCTTTAGTATATAATCGGCTCCGAACCCATCCAGCAAGAATGTAGGCGAGATGGACTACAAACATGGAATGTTATGGTAAGTACATAACTTCTTTTTTTGTGAAGCCAGTTCCAGATAGCTGTGAAGTCATCCTGAAGTTCTTTTTGTAAATAGGAAAAGTACAGTTTTGTACCTACCATAAATGTAGATGTTCGAAGATCCACATTGCTGCAGTCCTTACACTTGGGTAGTCCGCTGTCCTCGGTCGGCCCGAATATCAAAGTATAAGGCTGACGTCGGTCAAGGCGCATTAGACTGACATGGACGTCAGGGTACAAATGCGCATGACCAACGTCATATCCTCAGTCTTTTCTTGCCCCAGATGTCAGAAGACCCTAAAAGAAAGGTCAAAACCAAAAGACAGCAAACAACCAACCAACCACCCTTGCACTAATAATATGTACCATATATACAATATACACAATATATACAACCCAACCCACACAACCGCCTCTAACTACAGAGGGGAAGGAGGGAGGGTAAATTGGACTGCAGCAATGTGGATCTTCGAACATCTACATTTATGGTAGGTACAAAACTGTACTATGTTCTTCATCTCACATTGCTGCAGTCCTTACACTTGGGTAGAATCCCAAAGCAGAGGTAAGGGAGGATGGCAAAACTATAAAGAAGCAGGAGCTGCTAAAATGCCCTGTAAAAAAGCAGTGGCAAAACTAGCCCTAGATTTAGAGTAAAGTGGAAGGTGATAATGCTTAGAGAAAGTATGCACTGAACTCCAAGTAGCTGCCTCCAAAATATCTTTAGTTGCCACCCCCCTTAAAAAAGCTGTCGAAGTGGCAGTAGCCCTAGTGGAATGAGGCCTAATCCCAGCTGGAATCTCCTTGCCATGATGGGAATAACAGAAAGCAATGCAAAACCCAATCCACTTAGAAATAGTTTGTTTTGACACAGGCTTGCCCTGAGAACTCAAAGCAAAAGAAACAAATAACTGCTGAGACTGCCTGAACCCTTTAGTTCTGCTCAAATAATATCGCAGCTGCCTGTGTACATCTAAAGTGTGCAAAATCTTTTCCCCTTTATTTTGGGGATTTGCATAAAAAGTAGGCAAATGAATAGTTTGGTTTAAAGCCACACTAGAAACCACTTTAGGCATAAAGGAAGGATTAGTACGCAAAGATACCCTATCCTTATGGAAAATTAAGAAAGGCTCAACCGCCATAAGGGCCTGCAATTCAGAAACCCTTCTTGCAGAGGTAATGGCCAACGAAAAAGCAGTCTTCCATGATAAATATTTCAACTCGGTAGTAGCTGCAGGCTCAAAAGGTTGTAGAGTGAGTTTCTCCAACACAAAATTGAGATCCCAAGCAGGAGTAGGAGCTCTACGTAGGGTCTTATATTCTTTGCCCTCTAAGAAATTGCTTGAACAAAGGATGAGAAAACAATGGTGGGACACAATCATAGTGAGCGAAATTGCTGCAGCATGAACCTTAATAGAAGAGAAGGACAAACCTTTGTCCAGTAACTCAGTAAGATATTGAAGAGCCATACTTAAATTAGGCTCAGAAACATCAAAATCCTTTGCTGCACTCCAAAATAAAAATCTCTTCCATTTATCTGCGTACACTTTCCTTGTACTAGGCCTTCTAGCTTCCAAAATAACATTCAAAACTTGCTGTGGAAGTTGAGACCTTCTATGGTTCAAAACAGAATATGCCAGGCTGTTAGGTGAAGAGAGTGAAGCTTGATATTGAGTAAATGACTGTCCTCCTGAGACAACAGGTGTGGAATCGAAGGCAAAGGCCATGGAGGCTCCGTGCCAGACTTCTCAGTAATGGGTACCAGTGCTGTCGAGGCCAATCTGGAGCTATTAAAATCATCTTTGGCTTGTCCTGTCTGACCTTTAGAAGTACCTTTGGGAGGAGAGGCAGAGGTGGAAAGGCATACACATGAAGATTGCTCCAATTGAAAGAAAGAGCATCCACTTTCCAAGCTGTGGGATGAAACCTTTTCGTGCAAAACTTTGGCAGCTGTTGGTTTAGTGGAGAAGCGAACAGATCTATGTCTGGAGTTCCCCATGACACTGTCAATTTCTGAAATACATGAGGATCCAATTTCCACCGTGGGGATCCATAATTGTCTGCTCAACACATCTGCTAAGGAGTTCTGTGCTCCGGCAGAAGCCTTGGCTGAAGATGTAGCTGTAAACTGAGAGCAGTCCCCCACAAAATCATTGCTTGCCTGCATAGAGGATAAGAATGTGTTCCCCTTGCTTGTTGATGTACCACATGACAGTTGTGTTGTCTGTTAGAATCAACACCTGCCCTGGAAGAAGTAAATCCTTGAAAGCTATTAATGCAAACTGGACTGCTAACATCTCCTTCAAGTTGATATGTAGATGTTGTAGTCTGGCAGGCCACTTGTCTTGTATCCACTTTCCATTTAGATGAGCTCCCCAAGCTTTGTCTGAGGCATCTGTCGTTAGAATCTGACTCGCCTCTGGCCGGGTCACAGAGAGTCCCTTGTTTAGGTGACATTCCTGAGCCCACCACAAAAATTCCTTTTGAATGCAAGGTATTATTTGAATGACAGTGTCCAGATCCTGGCAGTGCAGTGTCCATACGCTTTTGAGATACCATTGCAGCTTCCTCATATGCAGTTTGGCATTGGGAAGCACCAGAATACAAGATGCCATGAACCCCAAGGCTTGAAGGACTGTCCTTGCAGTCAGCCTGGACTGATGAGACAATTGATGAAAGTAAAGGGAAAGATTCTTTTTGTTTGTCCGGGGTCAAAAAGGCCATCTGGGATGCTGTATTCAGTCTTACACCCAGAAAGCACATGTCCTGAGAGGGTACTAGACTGGACTTTATTTCGTTCACAGAATACCCCAGGCATCTTAGCACTGCTATCACATATTCCAAATGATGAAGAAGCTCGTCCCTTCCTTGAGCCAGAATCAGGCAATCGTCCAAATAAGGATAGATCTGTATTCCTTTTAGCCTGAAGAAAGCTATCACTGGAGCCAGAACTTTCGTGAACACTCTGGGCGCAGTAGATAAGCCAAAGGGCAATGCAGAGAACTGATAATGAGAAGTCCCAGCCAGCGCAGATACTTTCTGCAACTCAGTCTGATAGGAACATGAAGGTAAGCCTCCTTGAGATCCAAAGTTACCATCCAATGATCTTTGCTCAGCAGAGGTAAAAGCTGTTGTAACGTCAACATTTTGAACTTGGGAATGTCCAGATAAGTGTTGAGGATAGATAAATCCAAAATTGGTCTCCACGTGTTCCCCTTCTTTGGTACTAGGAACAGGCGAGAATAAAATCCTAGGCCCACTTCTGGCATAGGGACCGGTTGTATGGCCCCTATTTGAAGTAACAGAGAAATTTGTTTGTGAGCCTCTATTCTTTGCTGAGGAGGAACGTCTGGCATGCCTTTGAAAGGAGGCAAGGTATGGAAATAAAACCTGTAACCTTGGTGTATGATATCCAATACCCATCTGTCTTGGGTAATTAAACTCCAATTTTCCTTGAAAAGTGCCAACCTTCCTCCCAAAGGTGCTGCCAGGCAGAAGGCTCTGGCAGCTGAAAAGGTAGGTCATTGGGTCTGTTTACGAAAGGACTGACCCCTGCCCTCACCGAAGACTGTGCAGGTGAACTCCCTGTTCTAGGCCTGAAAGAGCCCTGAGCTCTGCCCCTACCACGTCTAGATCTACCCCTAGACTGGGAATCATAAGAAGGATACGTCCACCCCTTGGTAGGCCAATTCCTACTAAACTTTGGAGGCTGAACCTGCAAAAAATCTTTAACAGTCTGCATAGACTTAGCCTTGTCTTCCATTTTCTTTAAGACTGCCTCAACAGGTGAACCAAACAACACATCAGATTGTAAAGGAGCATCTAAAATCCTTGTCTTAACATGGTCAGACAAATTCTGATCCCTCAGCCAGGCGTGCCTGTGAAGAACTGACCCAGTGGCAGCCACCCTAGACGAGGCCTGTACAGCATCAAAACCACATTGCAAAGAATGCTTACCCACCTGTTCAGAAACATGTACTAAATCTTGTAACTCTTTACACTCAATACCTTCCAGAGCATCTACCTTAGACTTCAATTGAGAAAGTAGATAGTTTTGGTATTTCAACATGTGAAACTGGCAATTCAAAGCCCTCATAGCTAGGGTGGAAGAAGTATAGACTTTCTTTCCCCATCTATCCAAAGCCCTGGCCTCTTTATCTGGAGGAACCGGATTTTTAACAACAGAGGCCTTAACACCCTTAGGCCCCTGACTAACAGTTTCTGGGTCCGCCCTAGGACTCTTAAAAAGATACTTATGAGCTTCAGGTACCCTGTAATACCTATCCGGCTTAACAGGAGCAGGAGGCAAAGAATCAGGATTAAGAGAAGCCTCTGCAAACACATCTTCCACAACATCCAGAACAGGAGGTATAGCCAAAGGCCTATGCTGGGGTAAAAACAAAAATTCCCTAAGCCTTTTCCTGGAATCAGAAAAGTCCTGACCTTCCCACTTAAAATGCTCCCTCATGGAATGAAGAGTCTCTGAAAAAGAAAAATCTTCAGGAGGAGAAGCAGAAGGAGTAGAATCATCCACATCAGAATCAGAATAAGGAGAATACTCCTGCAAGTCTTCAGCCGAAGACTCTGAAACATCCGAAGCCTGCTCAAAACTCCCCAACTCAGGTTCCACCCTAGGTCTCTTATCAGGAGGGGGCAAAGAACCTCTAATCAAAGTAATCAAATCTTCTGCCATTTTAAGCATATGCTTCTTGGGCACAGAACCTGAAGAACTAGGGGTGACACCAACTGAAGCTAAACCTGGCCTGCCTCTGGGAGAAGCCTTGGAAACAGAAGGAGAGGGCCTAAACACCCTAGGAAGGGAAGGGAGTACAGTAACCTGAGAAGCCCCTTCAGCCTGACCTGCCTCCTGAGAGGCCACATCCTGCAATAACAAAGTCTCCCCCTGAGACTCCAACGAAACCTCCGGCGGAACCCCCGGCTCCACCGACACCTCTAAAGAACCGGCGTCCGTGCAGGGCGGTTCTTCTTGCCTAGGCTTAGCTGCTTTGTCCTTGCGCTTCTTCGAAGAAGCGGGCGTCGGAGCATCCGACGGCATATTATAATTGCACCGCTTCCCGAAGACTAACCTGGCACAACCTAACCTTCTCTTAATAGTGCGCTTATTGAATCTAGCACAAAAGCGACACCCAACAACGTCGTGCTCAGGCCCTAAACAAGGAATACACAAAGTATGATAATCTCTATGCGGTATCTGTTTCCCACAAGAAATACAGTTATTCACTTTTTCTGACATCCGGTAAACCACTGAGGCAAGAAAAACTAAAATATTCCCAACGGGTACTTAGCCAACTTTGACTCGGTCTGAAACTCCGAATTCGAAAAATTTCAGAACGCCGAACGGCACTTGCAACGCTGCTTCTGCATCGGACCATGCGGCAAAAAAGACTGAGAATATGACGTCGGTCATGCGCATTTGTACCCTGACGTCCTGATGTCAGTCTAATGCGCCTTGACCGACGTCAGCCTTATACTTTGATATTCGGGCCGACCGAGGACAGCGGACTACCCAAGTGTAAGGACTGCAGCAATGTGAGATGAAGAACATCAGACTTACTCCCTTTAAGGAGAACATTATCATCATCATAAAAGAGAGAATGGCTCCCTATTGAAATATCGGCACTCAAAATAAATGCCAAGTGCTGAAAAGCTGAAAAAATAAAAAAAACAAAAACCCAGAGAAGAGCAAAGCCCCCCCCCCCCCAAATTTATTTATATACCACCTCCAAGATCGACATACCTTGGAGAAAAGGGAATATTCCCGAGAAATATCCATCTTGGACATAGTATATGTAAGTCTGTTCTTTTGGCCATTTAGTGTCAACGTTTTGGAATTCACTGTAGTTGGTCCCGACATTGGGGGCAGTTGGTATGAAGGAGATCCCAGGAAAGATCTACAAGAACGAATGAAAAGAGAAGTGGACCCAGTACAAAGCCTGTGGTGAAAAGGCCAGGAAAACAAAAAGTGGAAACCAAACAGTGTTCCAGACCTGGGTGATTCAAGGATCCTGTCCCACCCAGGAAGCAGTTGTGACTATCCTTAGCACCTCTAGCCCTACCACAAATACTTCCCCAATCCATCCCAGCCCCCACCACCTAGCAGGAAAACTGTCTTCCTTCTGCCATTGAACAAATGAGTCTTGCAGACCTTAAAACTGTAATAAAAATGTTTTTCACCCATTCCTAAAGACCTATTTCTTTACGGGTCCATTCAAAAAGTGCTACCTGAAGAAGAAGGCTCATGGTTTTACTCCCGACTTTTTCTTGTCCCAAGGAAAAAAGGTACCTAGAGGCCTATCCTACATCTCTTAAGACTAAACACTTTTCTAGAGGTTCCAAAATTCAAGATGCTAATCCTTCAAAGATTACTACCATGTATTTTCCTAGTGGCTTGGATGGTGACTCTGGATTTGATGGACACCTACCTACATGTTCTTATGACCTAAGAACACATGAAATACTTACAATTTCAGGCAGAGAGATTGCATTACCATTTTTGTGCCTTACCAGTTGGTAACTGGCTTATCTACTTACCCCAGAGTTTTCACCAAGTGTCTGGTACTAGTCATTGCCTTTTGATAGACACAAGAGGTCCATACCTATCTTTACTTGGACTACTGTCTGTTTCAGGTGAAGTCTTTCCTAGAACGTCAGACAGCTATGCAAATCACCAAGGATTGCTTTCAGAAGGTGAATTTTGCCCTCAGCCTTCAAAAATCACAGCAGCACTCAAATACCACAACTGCCTTCCTGAGTACTGCCATAGACCCAGTTCAACAGGCCGCTTGCTTTTCAAAATGCCTCAGAGACCAACTCTCTAAGCACACCCAAGTCAGCAAGGGAATTCATCAGGGCCCTGAGTTACGTGGCCTCTTGCATTATTATGATCCCCCTTGACAAAGCTACATATGAGAAATTTGCAGTGGTTCCTAAAAGACACATGAGTTTAGAATCAGCAGCCCCTGGAAATCATGATCCTTCTCCTTCCATGTCTGGAAAAGGATATCCTATGGTAGTAGGAGAGTGCTTGCAACAACCCAGATGCACACTTCCTCTTGCCTGAAACAGCACAGAGCCTGACAATAGACAGTTCCAACAGGGCATGGTGGAGCCCATCTGGAACACTTAAGAATCCAGAGAATTTGGGGTAGTCATCAAGCAAAACAACCTAAAGAAGTGATGGCAGTCATCATGGCTATGAAAGCATTCATAAACAGGCTTCCTCCAGGACCACTTCATATATGGATAGACTGTACCACAGTTATCTGCTACATAAACAAATTGGGGAAATGCATTCATATCTCCTATGCAGACTGGTTATCGATCTCTGGCTGGTTGCCCGACAACTCAGTCTAACACCTTAATATCTTACATCCCTGATCATGACTATCTGCTGGCTGACTCACTAAGCAGAACTCTCCTAGACCTCAACGAATGAATGCTGAAAAGGCGAATTTTTCCTGGACCTCATACACCACTGGGAGTACCAGAAATAGATATTTTTGCCTCAGCAGAAAAACAGACAGTTAAGCAAATTCTGCTCAAGAACATAGCAGAAAGGGTCATAGAGAATGGATGCCTTCATTTTGAATTGAACAGACCTCTTTTTATATGCCTTTCCACTGATACTCCTCACCCCCAGTATATTTCTAAAGATGGGGGTCAGACATACCCAAACATTATTCTGATTGTGCCCCTGCGGCTAAGGCAACATTGATTCTCCCTTCTCCGGGCTCTCAGCAGGAGAAAACCAGAACATTCCTACCAATCATGGACCTTCTAACTCAGAGCATTTAATTTATCATACATCCCAAGCTGAGGAGTCTCAAGCTAACAATATGGAAATTGCATTCTAACTCCATCCAGTCTGTTTTACCCCTTGGATGTCTTAACAATTCCAAAAGAGGCTAGAAAGCTAAATACTAAAAATTCATATATAGCAAGATGGAAACGTTTTTCTATCTGGTGTCAGTTCAATGGTATTCTTTATTTTCAAGCAAACATAAACCTGTGGTAGTTTTGTCAAGAATAAGTACTGTAACACTGACTATTGAACATAGTACAGTTTTGTCTCTAACTTACCATAGATGTAGATGTTTGAGGAGATCAGTGTTGCAGTAACCTCTCCCAGCCTCCTTCCCCTCTCTCTATCTACTTTGTGTTTTGGAAGGACCCAAATCACATTTATCATCCCCACTCCCTTTCTTTTGTTCCCCTTATGTCAGTGCCCTTGTCTCATAGAAGGGACAGTTGGGAAGGCTGTGCTCCACCCCAAGACCATCAGACTCCTTAGACTGGATAAAAAGGACCTGAAGATGGCACCAGCTGATGACCTCTGTATACTGTGATGTCCAGGGATTGGTCTGCAACAGATGTCTGTTGACTGGAGGATGGTGAAAATCTCTGGTATTCAGGCCAGCCATGGGCTTATGCACGGTAGGAAGTCCTAAGAATAAGTATCCTAACACTGATGTAGTTGAACATCTACAATTATGGTACGTTAGAGACACAACCATACTTCTCCCCACCCTCTGAACCATAGTTTTTTCAGCACTTACTCACCTTACAAGTCATAGAACAGGTGTCATTTAATCAAAGGGTAAAGGCTTCTATTTCAAAATGTTTCTGGTACCAAAGAAAGATTCTTCTTGGAGACCAGTTTTAGATCTTTCCTTTCTAAATTTGCATGTGAAAGTTCCAAAATTCTAGATGTTGATCCTTCAGAATCTGTTACCTGTCATTCCTCGGGGAAGTTTTTTGGTAACATTAGATCTAAAAATTCATATCATCACTGTCTGGGTCACATTATTAGCTATGTGTATTACCGTTTGGCTTAGCTCCAGCTCCAGGGATTATAGAGTACTTAGCTCCAGTCATAGTGCATTGCAGAGTGAATGGCATTCACATATTTCCTTATTTAGACAATTTACTACTCTTTGCAGCACATTTCCCAAATACCAAGAGCCATTATAATGGGTTTATTCTTTTCTGATTGGTATGGGGTTACAGAAAAATTATTAGAAATCCTCTGTAACCCCATCACACAGGTATGTCTTTCTAGGCTGTCTCATAGACACTTTGCTGCAGAAGACTTAACTGGAGAAGATGGATTTTTATGTAGAAACTTTCCTAAGCCTCTCAATTCAGTCTCAGACTTCAGCCAGATAGTATCCCAAGATTCTGGGGTTCATGGCATCTATAATTCTCATAATTCCTCTTGCTAGGCTGCACATGAGAAAAATTTGATTTTTTTAAACACATGGACCCAACATTTGCATCCTCTGGAATTTCAGATTCCATTATTGGGCTTTGTAAAAAGAAAACTGCACTGATGAGGATTACAGATTCTAGCAAATCTGCATCCCTCCTGTCTTCCTGTACTTCAGAGTCAGTTTGTTACTTTATACACCGTAGATTTCTGTTGGGGGTCATTTTCTATGGGGGTAAAGGTGCAAAGCCTGTGGAACTCTTCAGAGAGACCAAAGCACACCATTGTCAGAGAGATGTGGACTGTGATCCATGCTAGAAAATATCTTCATCATATTTGATCCCCGGGATCTCTGCAGGTAATTACAGACAACACCACAGTGATCTAGTACATAAACAAATGGGAGCACCAGATCTTGTGGTTTGTGCAGGCTGGCTATGGTGCCTTAAAAGGTAGTTCTTCAGCATTTCTTAATCCTCCAAGCATCTTACATTCCATCAGAGCAAAACACAGTGGCAGGCAAGCTGAACAGGACAAGGATAGAACCTCACAAATGGAAATTGAAGGAGGGGGTCTTCCAGGAATTGATCTAGTTGTGTAGAGCAGGAGGAGATTTGTTTGCCTCCTTTCAAAACAGAAAACTATAAAACTTCTGCTCCAGCACCTGCAAACAAGCCTGGAAAACAAATGCATTTGTTTTCCCCTACAAGGGAATGTTCTTGTATATCTTTCCACCCATTATCTGATATTCAGGGTAGTGCTGTAGATGCAGAAGGACTCCCCAAAGATCATTGTGGTGACCCCTGGCAACATTTATTCTCTCTTCTTAGGGAAATGGGCCTGGGCAGTTACCACAAACTTCTTCACACTCTGGACCTCATCACACAAGACAGGGGAAGTTTGATACATCCCATTCACCAACATCTTCAACTAACTGCGTGGAATATTCATTTTTAATTCCTTTTGGGCATCTCTTTCCAGAGGATGTTCGTCAGGTACTAAAGGAGGCAAGAAAATCTGCTAGTAGGAAATCTTTTACTGGCAAATGGAAAATATTTTCTAGTTTGTGCCTATTACCAGGGCCCTGTCTGGGACTATGGTAAGTTAGAGATGCAACAATACTTTCCTCCCCAGCCTCCGAACTAGAAAAAAACAAATACTTTTTAGGTAGGAAGAAGTATTTTCCATGACTGTCTTGATTCTTTTATGTACTTTTAAATGTGAGAGCACTTTTTAACTTTTGTGGTAAAAAGTTGTTAAAAGTTGCTTAAGACTACTTTTTCTGTGGAAAAGTTGTATTTATTTTATTTTGGGGGGTGAGAAAAGTGTTTTAAAGTGCTTTTTACTGTGTGTTTTGTAAGGAAAAGTTACTTTTTGCTACATTCCTTTTTAGCCAGTGTTTGCTGCTTAGCTTCCCTGGGAAACGAGTATAATTTTTGGCTTGACCATGGGACAAACAACAAGTCCTTTGGATGGGCCTTCTTCCAATCACAAGGGAAAGATTGTTATGCAGCCGACCATGGGAATAGGGGCAGGGAATATGCCCCTAATATGGTGCTCATACCTGGAAAAGCTGTTGCTGGCAATGCTAGGTATTTTTGACCTAATTTTCATGTCAAAAAGTGACAGAAAGTTAAACATTTAGCTTCTTCTGTGTCAGTTTCTCTGGACAGGAGTAGTTTGCTGAGCTTGACAGAGTCTTGTGCAGGCTGTTGACCCTTCTGGTAAAGTAGTTTCTTGTAAAATAAAAAGTATTCCTCTTTCCCTGAAGAGGTTCAAGAATTGGAATCTGTGGGGGAATGTGAAAGGACAGATGCAGTGTTTTCTGCTCAGGGTTCTGATTCAGATTCTGAGGAGAGTAGTATCTCAAAGTCCCTGTGAGAAATTCTCTTTCTCTGAGACTTTTCCAGAATGAACCATTGCTTTTGGTAGGAGAACACCAAGGTTTTTCAGTCCCTTAGAAAATATTATGAACCCTCACCCATCCTCTTAGTACTGTCAGCATTGGAGGATGTTTTGTCACAGCCTGGTATTTTCCCTGACAGCCAACCTGCTGCCCCTAAAAAGCAGATAGAGTATACGAAGTCCTTCAGTCTTTCAAGTTTTTGTACACTAATCCCAGACCTGACACAGCAGCTATAGCTTTAGTTAATCCAGCTGCTGCCAGACATTTTGTTAATTCTATTTTTTCTTCTTCTGAAAAGGGTGGTAAAGTTATTGATACGTCTGGGAAAAAAATCTAAGCTTCTCCAGCTTTGAGTTTTATATTTCTAATTTGTCATACTCATATGTTAAAGTTTATACTAATTAACTGTAAAAGTATGAGGAATGCTTCATCTTCACTTTCCTCCTCTTGTGAGGAAAAATTGCATTATGTAGTTTAATTTGTTCTGTTTCACAATTCACTACTCATTGCTTGAAGCGCGTTTATGACTCTGTACTTCCAGGTCTTTTTCCAGTGTTCCTGTTTGAAGGAGGTTTGCCTGGCTGCATTCTCAGAACCTCCCAGAAGATGTCAAAAATAAAATTTTGTTTCTCCTTTTGAAAGAGACTTAGTTTTTGAATTCTGTTCTGCAGAGGTTATCAAAAAGTGTAATGAGAGAGGCAAGCTGATTCTCTCAGATTTTTCAGACTTCCTTCTCTAAATTCTCCAAAATATTTTATGCTCCCTTGCCCTATTTTGCCAAGAAAGAGAATAAACAGTTACAGAAGCATTCTGGAAAGCTACTTTTAACCATTCCAAAAAAGCTGTAGGAAGAATATTCCAAAAAGAAAGCAAGACCCACCCCCAGGACAAAGGGCAGTCAAACAAGGCAGAAGGGCTGTATAAGGGACATTGTCCCCTCTCCCACCCTGGTAGTCCATTAACCCTTCCAGAAAGTCTGAATCTCCATTTCTGTCTTTGGCAACAGATTTTTTTCAGACAAATGGGTTCTGAGGCTGATTCATCAAGGTTACAGATGGTAGTGGGAAGAAATTCCTTCTTTCCAGGGACTTAATCCATATCCGCCCGACCATACCCCTGTTGTTTCCTCCTGTCCTACAGCACATACTGTCTCAGTGGGTAAGAGAAACGGTTCCTCATACCCAGTTGCGAAAATGTTTTTATTCAAGAATATGTTTGCTGCAACAGAAAAAAAATGCCTGGAGACCAGTTCTGGAGCTTTCTTTCCTGAAGCAGTTTGTGATAGTGCCCAAGTTCAAAATGCTTTCACTTCACAGCCTGTTACCCGTTCTTCCTCATTTGAGTTTTCTAGTAATGTTAGATTTAAATGATGCATATCATCATATTCCTGTTCATCCAAATTTCAGGCATTTCTTAATATTTTGTGTGCCTGTATCATAATAACAATTATCTGCCTTATCCCTTGAACTATCTACTGCTCCAAGAGTGTTCACAAGGTGTCTAACCCCTGTTACAGCCCATTGCAGGCTACAGAATATCCACATTTTTTCATACTTGGACAACTTACTTATCTTTGCAAAGTCTCTTTCGGAGTGTTAGAAATCTCTATATTGGATGAGACATCTACACAGGCTGTAGACATTCAGAAGTCTTTTTTTTTTCTCTGTCTCACAGGATTGTGTTTCTCGGATGCCTGCTAGACACCTAACTACAAAGAGCTTTTCTTCCACAGACAGAAAAATAGATATGTATCTAGTTCAAGGGTTTTCCACTCGGTCTCCTCTCACTGTGAGGGAATACCTCAGGATTTTGGGCCTCATGGCTTTCACAATTCTTATAATACCTCTTGCAAGACTCCACATGAAAAAGATACAATGATATCTGAAATCTCTTTGGTTCTAACATCAACACCCATTGTCTTTTCAAATACCAGTTCTTGGATTTGTGAAAAAGTAAATGGCAACTATTTTCTCAGTCGGTCATTGCATTCCAGTGACCAAAAAACTCATGTCTGTCGACAAACCTGTCAGATCTGCTGGGCATTGTCTGTACTCATGCAGGATTGCTAAAGGCATGGTACTCCTTCCCTGTATCCATCCGACCAATACCCTCCCACCTTTCAAAACCACTCTGAAAGACTTCAAAGCTAAAGTCTGGCTCTGTTCTTGCTCAAAACCAGGATAAAATGTATCCCTAAATGTTAACAAGTACCTTTTCATTCCTTATTACTCCTTACTGTCCCTTCTTCACTTACTTTCTTACTTCTATCAAATTATTTTCCCTTTCTCTCTAAATATACCAAAGTGTGTTTTTCCCTCACTTCATATTGCAATTCCTGTTTCTATAAGAGTAATTTACCTTTAATTTCTCTACAAACTGTCTAAAATTTCTCTATAAATATGAAATGATTGTCAAATAACTTGCATTGATTCTTAACCAGCATTTTCTTATTATGTCTGATTTGTTGCACTTATTTAAACTGCAGATGTTTTTGTTTTATTTTTGAAGATTGTACAGTTATTTTTCTTAAAATGTTTGCAATAATTTGGAGCTTTTCTGCCCAGGCCTCCTCTGGAAATGGGCTTCTACCTTGTTGGACTTTCCCAGTAAACAAATGTCGATAAATAAATAAATAAATCACTTGGTGGAGATATCACATTTTTCTGAATCCATGTATCCTATTCAAGTTTCATTCACAACAGCTACCTCAGACTTTGCTTGCGGAGCATTGTTAATGGGAATAAAAATGCAAAGTCTTTGGAACAAGAAAGTCAGACCAAAGCACAAAAACTTAAGAGTTGCTAGCTCTTATAAAGTCTCTGAACTCTCTGAACCATCTGTGGTCCCCAGAGCCTCTTCAAGTAGTGACAGTCAGTACCACAGTGATGTGGTATATAAACAAGTAAGGAGGAACTAGATCTTACTATGTGCAGACTAGCCATGAAAGCATGGTATATAGTTTTACAGCACAATGTCATCAACAGGGATCTTACATTCCATCAGAGCAAAATTGGATGACAGACAAGCTGAGCCAAACCAAGGCAGACCTTCAGGAATGGAAACTGAATCAGGGGTCTTCCAAGATTTGTTTTATCTGTGGGAAGCCCTCAGGTAGACCTGTTGTCCTCCTCTTTAAACATGCAAGAATGCCTGGAAGACAGATCTTTTTTTCTTTTCCTTAGACAGGAATGTTCCTCTATGCTTTTCCACCCTTTCCACTGATTCCATGGACACTTTTGAAGATCCAGAAGGATTTCCTAAGATCACTGTGGTGACTCCCTTCTTATGGGCAGCAGTGATTCTCCTTTTTGGAATTGGCCAAGGGCAATTACCACAGGTTTCCTCACGTACTGGATTTACTAACCCAAGTTCAGGATTGTTTGATACATCCTGACCCCCAAACAACTATAACTGACTGCCTTAATACCTTTTAGCCACCTGTTTTCTGAGGATGTGTAGCAGGTGCTAATGGAGGCAAGAAAGCTTTCTGTTAGAAAATCATATATTAGTAAATGGAAAATATTTTCTAGATGGTGCCAACAAAACAACCAGCACCCACCAATTCAGGGCTACTGTTTCTCTGGTTCAACATTGTTTGTGTGAGTTACTATTTTATGGTCTGTTTTACTCCTCTGTCAAGGTTAATTTGTTGGCTATTTCAGCATGTCTGCTCATGGCTCCCCCTCTTTCAATGCAATTTCATGTAAAATGTTTTTGAAGTGGGGTGCTAAATTAAACATCCAAGAAATTAGTGACACTTGCTCCATTTGAACCAACTCTTCTGGCAGAATTGAGAATCTTAACATGGAAAACGGTCTTGCTGATTGCTCTGACCTTTGCAAGAAGAGAATCAGAGTTTCAAGCTCTTATTGTGGGTCAGCTGTATCTTGCCTTATACAGAGACAGGGTTTCTTTGAGAACTAATTCCTCTTCCATATCTAAATTGGTATTTGAGTTTAAGCCAATCTGTCCTTCTGTGTGTTTTCTTTACCTGACTCTAAAAGTTAGGCAGAATGGATGATGCAGGTACTATCGTGACGGAACAAAATCTTTCAGAACATCTGATCAGATGTTCATTTCTTGTTAAGGTAAGAAGAAAAGACCAAATCAAAGAGCACGCACGTGGGACAGAGTGCAAAGGTCCAAACCAATCGTACGAAAAAACAAAAAAACGGACCAGCACAACAATAATGCAGGCAAAAATATTTATTATAAACTGAATACCATGAAACAAAATAAATAGTGAGCAAACCGGTTTCGACTGAGAAAACAGCCTTCTTCAGTGCTGAAACAAAGTTGAGTAATTAGTTAAACAGCTTGAAACATCCTGTTTTTTTATATATACTCATTTAAAGAGATATTGCCAAAAAAACTTTGTGGATTGTATATGATGAACCCATCTCATAAAAATTATAAAAAAGAAATAATAAAATAAAGATGAAGAGATGAAGAAATATTTATAAAAAGTTATGAAAAACATTGCATAAAAACATTGCATGAAAAACATAGCATGAAAAACATAGCATGAAAAAGCAGGTTAACAATTATACCATCTCATTTAATCCAGGTTTGAACAAAGCCCTAGCCTGGTTATCCACATAGTTTCCATATTATTAAGTTTGTTGTGCCAACCTGCTTTGTAATTTCTATGCATTTGAATTTTATCAATGATAGTAAATTTAAAGACAGCCGTGGGATGTTGAATAGTATGTTTGTAAAGAGCATTGGACAGACAGTGGTTTCTAATGGCACTGAGGTGTTCACTGATCCTCAGCTTAAGTGGTCTGGACGTTTGACCAACATAAAATGATGAACAAGTGCATGTAGCTAAGTAAATGACCCAATCTGAACTGCAGTTGCCAAAAATGTTAATTTGATATACTTTAGATGTAATCTTACTTGAAAATTATTTGGTTTTAAGAATATGTTGACAGGCACTGCAGTGCCCACAAGGGAAGCAGCCAAGCAATGGGTCACCAAATAAAGTCGTTTGGACAGGTATTGCTGGTGTGTACCTTTTGTAATGTGTCAACCTTGAATGTATAGTTCTACCCCTCCTATATGAAAAAGCACATTTGTCTGGTAAAATCTCATTCAAAAGTTCATGGGATTTAAGTATATCCCAATGTCTGTCAATGATTTCTCTGAATCTGAATGTATTGTTCCCAAAAGTAGTAACAAATCTAATTGGCTGCCTAGGAATAGAATTTTCATTATGTTCCATATTATGATGTTGTAATAAGGTGGGTAGTGTCACATGTTTAATTTGTTGAATGGTGTGAGAGATCTGATGTTTGGGGTATCCACGATCAATGAACCTATCTGACAAATCTTGTGCACAGGCTTCATATTGTTCCTGTGATGAGCATATGCATTTCATATGCAGAAATTGGGATTCGGGGATATTTTTGGATGATGTGGGGGTGAGAGCTGGATGCATGTAGTAAGGTGTTATACTGAGGAAACTTCCTATGTACATGTGTAGCTAAAGTATGATCCATCTGTCTGGAAACAACAACATCCAAGAAAACAATCTCTTCATATTCAATATTTAAGGTAAACTGTATATCCCAAGGGTTGTTGTTAAGATATTTAACAAATCAGACACATGGTCCTTATCCCCCATACACCATCCAACAATCATCTAGATACCTCCTCCAGATGTCAGGATCATTTATATATAAATTATGATCCACATCATAGATGAATGATTGCTCAAAAAATCCCATAAATAGGTCAGCATATATAGGGGCAAAAGACGCCCATTGCTGTCCCTTAATCTGCCAATAAGGTTGTCCATCAAAGTAAAAATGTTTTTGCATAACACATACTCGGTCAGCTTTACCAGAAATTGTTGAAACCAGTGGAATATAGCAGATTTATTTAACCAAAAAAGCAATCGCGGGGGCTGCCACCAAAGGAACTTGCAGATCCTTCCGTGCCCATCCTCCTAATAAGGACTCTAGGACCATTGACCCAGGTGTAAAGTAAAGGAAAACCGGGGCAAGTACTCTTTCTGCTGTTTTGGAAAGTCGGGGGGGGTTTTAGCCAGCCCCTTTTTTCCTTTACATGCGCCCTTCACAAATTCTCCCTTTGATGGGTCAGCTTTGTTTGGCCCTCAGGTGAAGGAAACCTTGACCAGGTGTGTGAGCAGGACGGCAAGACTCTTTCTGCTGTTGGAGTCTGTTTTCCACCCTTCTAGGCCTTATCCCAAAGGACAGAAGGGTGGGAAGATGTGGTCTCGTAAATCCCAAGGAGTCACGGATTCACGTGGTCAGTTTCACCCCTAGAGGCAGAGGGGGGTAACAACAACAGACGCCGCCTAGAGGCAGAGGGGGTCCGAAGAACCAGGGCAACAGGGAGTCTCTTCCTGAAAAGCCCTTTCAGCATCCCTGAGGTGTTGCCCGGCTGTCCCTCCTTGAGGCAGTCGGGGAAGATTATCACTGTACCCAGAAGCCTGGCATTCCCTCACTCAAGACAGATGGGTACAGTCGATCATATCCAAGGGTTACATAATTCCTTTCGAGGAAAGTCCCTCCCTCAAGTTCCCTTCCAGATGTACCACCCGGTCTAAGGGACATTGCAGAGTTAGAGATCGCAAAACTACTGCAAAAGAGCTTATTCAGCCAGTCACAATAGACCATTCAGAGCCCGAATCTATTTCAAGGTTCTTTTTGGTCCCCAAAAGACGGGAGACTGGAGACCAATATTGGATCTCAGCAGACTCAACAAGTCTGTCAGGAAGACAAGATTCGAATGGTCACTCTTCAGTCAATTCTGCCCTTCTTCTACAGAAGGACAACTGGATGTGCTCAATAGATCTTCAGGATGCGCACTATCACATCAAAATTCACAGACGCCCAGGAGATTTCTCCGCTCGGCTGGGGTCCAGTCATTTCCAGTTCAGAGCCCTGCCCTTTGGTCTCACCAGCCCCAGAGTGTTCACCAAATGCATGGCAGTGGTCACGGCTCACCTGAGACGCCAAGGATTCCAGGTGTTTCCGTGATCTCGACGACTGGCTCCTGTCAGCCACCACCAGGCATCAGCTTATACAAGCCAGGGATTACACAATAGACCTTTGTTCTCATTTGGGCATCTCAGTCAACTACGAAAAGTCATCCTTATCGCCCTGCCAGTCTATTACCTTCATAGGCTAAACTTAAACACTGTTCGGATGTCAGCTACCCTTACAGAACAAAGAGTTTCAGACATTCAGACTCATGTCAGGATCATTCTGGCCAGCAAAAAGGTACAGGCCAGAATGGTTCTAAAGGTATTAGGTCTTATGGTCATGCCATCACTCTTCTTCCCTGGCTCGATCTCTACATGCGCCCTTCAGTGGATGCTGTTCACACAGTGGTCATACCAGCAACTCCCAATGCGTCACCAGATTCTGGTGACACAAACATGCAAAGAACATCTTGCTTGGTGGATCACATCGCCTCAGATTCACTCAAGGCAGGTGCTTTGTACCGTCCCCGATAGCCACTGTCACCACGGATGCCTCCCTGATCGGGTGGGGGGTCATTATCAGGGCAGGATGGTTCATGCGGACGGCAACCGCTCGAGTACCATCTGCACATAAATGTCCTGAGATGAGAGCAGTGCTTTTAACGCTGCAAGCCCTCAACGACTTTCTTCCCGTGAGGGACAATTGCAGTCCACACAGACAACATGTCTGTAGTTTGGTATATCAACAAACAGGGCGGAACCAAGTCCTACCCCTTGTGTCGAAGCTACCAGACTATGGCAATGGGCGATCTCCTCTCATCGGTTTCTGGTAGCAACGATATCCCTGGGAAAACCAACATTATAGCGGACAGATATAGCAGATGTATTCTCATGCCTCACGAGTGGTCTCTCAAGCAATCCATAGCGGAAGAGATTTTCTGGAATGGGGTCGTCCATGTTGCGATCTTTTGCTACTCCCCAAAACAGCAAATGTCCAGACTTCTTCAGCCTCTTCCTCTATCAGGCCATCCCCCAGAGACGCCTGACCCAGGATTGGCCCCAGGGACTTCTTTATGCCTTCCCTCCATTTCTGATCCCTCAGGTGATCCAGAAAGCTACCGCTTTGAGAGCCAAATTGATTCTCATTGCCCCTTACTGGCCTCGACAAGTTTGGTTCCTTCCTCCATCTTCACCTTTTGTTGCTGCCGCCTCATCTCGACGCAGTGCCAGATCTACTGATTCACCAATCCGTCAGCTGCACCGGTCAATCCCTTCTCTCAACCTCACAGCATGGTTGCTCCACTTCCTTCCTTAGCCAGGCTTCCTTTGATCTCTAACCCTGTTAGAGATATTATAGTAGCTTCACTAAAATCCTCTACCAGGAGGATTTACACAAGCAAATGGAAACGTTTCTCTTATTGGGCTAAGGCCCAAAATATTGATCCTTTTACTGCCCCTGTTCAGGCAGTTCTGGACTTCCTAGCAGAGATTTTCCATGCAGGCTCCTCTTCTTCCACAGTCAGAGTTCAGTTGGCTGCTATTTCTAATTTTCATGTCGGGATAGCAGATCATAATATTATGTCCCATAGACTCTGCAGGGCCTTTTTGAAAGGGATTTTCCTACTAAAGCCTCCAATCAGAATCCTCCTCCTCAGTGGGATTTAAATTTAGTGCTGACATCCTTGATTCTTCCCCTTGAGCCAGCTGTTTCTTGTTCTGAAATATCTTTCTTGGAAAACTTTATTCCTAGTGGCTATTACATCTGCCAGGAGGGTGTCTGAACTTCATGCTCTTTCTGTTCGACCCCCCTATTTGACTTTTCACAAAGACAGAGTATCTTTGAGAACTAATCCATCATTTTTACCTAAGGTCGCTTCAAAAAACAATCTGAATCAATCCATTGATCTCCCTGTATTTTTTCCTAACTTTTCAGATAGTGCCGAACAAAAAGTACATTATCTTGATGTCCACCGTCAGCTTAGATATTATTTGGACAGAACAAAAAAATTTAGGAAATCTGATCAACTTTTTGTTTCCTATGCGGATAATAAAAAAGGTCTTCCTGTTTCTAAAGTGACTTTGTCCAGATGGCTTTCTTCGGTCATCACTGAAATTTATACGATCAGGGGAAAACAGCTGTGCTCAAAACCTAAAGCACATTCAACTAGGAGTTTAGCTACTTCTACAGCCTTTCAAGCTAGACTACCTGTAGACACTATTTGTGCAGCGGCCACTTGGGCCACTCCTCACACTTTTGTTTCCCATTACAAATTGGACTTGGCCTCCAGGGACAGAGCCAGTTTTGGCTCTACAGTCCTCAAGAGTTTGTTCCATTGAGCCACCCAGGATAGAGGTGCTAGACGGTCCCATCAAGCAAGAATGAAGGCGAGATTGACAACTTAATTAGTTATGTATTCACCATAACGTTCCATGTTAGTTGTCTTCTCTCGCCTTCTTTCTGCGACCTCCCTCCTTCCCTGGCCTGGACAGACCTTTGTATAAGAAACTATAATGCTAAAGACCATTAGACCTGGTCCTTTTTTCCATCTGTAAGTTTCTTCTTCCTTTGGGAAGTATTGTTTATGCTTGGTGTTATTGCCCTTTTGTCAACAAACGAGATCTGGGTACTTCCTGCCTTGCATCATGGGATATGGGGCTGCCTCGAGCTGGTAAAAGGAGTTCTCGAGCTAAAGCAAGTGCCGAGTCGGAGCCGAGGGATCGGCTCCGAACCCATCAAGCAAGAAAGAAGGCGAGAGAAGACAACTAACATGGAACGTTATGGTAGGTACATAACTTCTTATTTACCTTTAATTTCTCTACAAACTGTCTAAAATTTCTCTATAAATATGAAATGATTGTCAAATAACTTGCATTGATTCTTAACCAGCATTTTCTTATTATGTCTGATTTGTTGCACTTATTTAAACTGCAGATGTTTTTGTTTTATTTTTGAAGATTGTACAGTTATTTTTCTTAAAATGTTTGCAATAATTTGGAGCTTTTCTGCCCAGGCCTCCTCTGGAAATGGGCTTCTACCTTGTTGGACTTTCCCAGTAAACAAATGTCGATAAATAAATAAATAAATCACTTGGTGGAGATATCACATTTTTCTGAATCCATGTATCCTATTCAAGTTTCATTCACAACAGCTACCTCAGACTTTGCTTGCGGAGCATTGTTAATGGGAATAAAAATGCAAAGTCTTTGGAACAAGAAAGTCAGACCAAAGCACAAAAACTTAAGAGTTGCTAGCTCTTATAAAGTCTCTGAACTCTCTGAACCATCTGTGGTCCCCAGAGCCTCTTCAAGTAGTGACAGTCAGTACCACAGTGATGTGGTATATAAACAAGTAAGGAGGAACTAGATCTTACTATGTGCAGACTAGCCATGAAAGCATGGTATATAGTTTTACAGCACAATGTCATCAACAGGGATCTTACATTCCATCAGAGCAAAATTGGATGACAGACAAGCTGAGCCAAACCAAGGCAGACCTTCAGGAATGGAAACTGAATCAGGGGGTCTTCCAAGATTTGTTTTATCTGTGGGGAAGCCCTCAGGTAGACCTGTTGTCCTCCTCTTTAAACATGCAAGAATGCCTGGAAGACAGATCTTTTTTTCTTTTCCTTAGACAGGAATGTTCCTCTATGCTTTTCCACCCTTTCCACTGATTCCATGGACACTTTTGAAGATCCAGAAGGATTTCCTAAGATCACTGTGGTGACTCCCTTCTTGTACGGGCAGCAGTGATTCTCCCTTTTTTTGGAATTGGCCAAGGGCAATTACCACAGGTTTCCTCACGTACTGGATTTACTAACCCAAGTTCAGGATTGTTTGATACATCCTGACCCCCAAACAACTATAACTGACTGCCTTAATACCTTTTAGCCACCTGTTTTCTGAGGATGTGTAGCAGGTGCTAATGGAGGCAAGAAAGCTTTCTGTTAGAAAATCATATATTAGTAAATGGAAAATATTTTCTAGATGGTGCCAACAAAACAACCAGCACCCACCAATTCAGGGCTACTGTTTCTCTGGTTCAACATTGTTTGTGTGAGTTACTATTTTATGGTCTGTTTTACTCCTCTGTCAAGGTTAATCTGTTGGCTATTTCAGCATGTCTGCTCATGGCTCCCCCTCTTTCAATGCAATTTCATGTAAAATGTTTTTGAAGTGGGGTGCTAAATTAGAAGCATCCAAGAAATTAGTGACACTTGCTCCATTTGAACCAACTCTTCTGGCAGAATTGAGAATCTTAACATGGAAAACGGTCTTGCTGATTGCTCTGACCTTTGCAAGAAGAGAATCAGAGTTTCAAGCTCTTATTGTGGGTCAGCTGTATCTTGCCTTATACAGAGACAGGGTTTCTTTGAGAACTAATTCCTCTTCCATATCTAAATTGGTATTTGAGTTTAAGCCAATCTGTCCTTCTGTGTGTTTTCTTTACCTGACTCTAAAAGTTAGGCAGAATGGATGATGCAGGTACTATCGTGACGGAACAAAATCTTTCAGAACATCTGATCAGATGTTCATTTCTTGTTAAGGTAAGAAGAAAAGACCAAATCAAAGAGCACGCACGTGGGACAGAGTGCAAAGGTCCAAACCAATCGTACGAAAAAACAAAAAAACGGACCAGCACAACAATAATGCAGGCAAAAATATTTATTATAAACTGAATACCATGAAACAAAATAAATAGTGAGCAAACCGGTTTCGACTGAGAAAACAGCCTTCTTCAGTGCTGAAACAAAGTTGAGTAATTAGTTAAACAGCTTGAAACATCCTGTTTTTTTATATATACTCATTTAAAGAGATATTGCCAAAAAAACTTTGTGGATTGTATATGATGAACCCATCTCATAAAAAATTATAAAAAAGAAATAATAAAAATAAAGATGAAGAGATGAAGAAATATTTATAAAAAAAGTTATGAAAAAACATTGCATAAAAACATTGCATGAAAAACATAGCATGAAAAACATAGCATGAAAAAGCAGGTTAACAATTATACCATCTCATTTAATCCAGGTTTGAACAAAGCCCCTAGCCTGGTTATCCACATAGTTTCCATATTATTAAGTTTGTTGTGCCAACCTGCTTTGTAATTTCTATGCATTTGAATTTTATCAATGATAGTAAATTTAAAGACAGCCGTGGGATGTTGAATAGTATGTTTGTAAAGAGCATTGGACAGACAGTGGTTTCTAATGGCACTGAGGTGTTCACTGATCCTCAGCTTAAGTGGTCTGGACGTTTGACCAACATAAAATGATGAACAAGTGCATGTAGCTAAGTAAATGACCCAATCTGAACTGCAGTTGCCAAAAATGTTAATTTGATATACTTTAGATGTAATCTTACTTGAAAATTATTTGGTTTTAAGAATATGTTGACAGGCACTGCAGTGCCCACAAGGGAAGCAGCCAAGCAATGGGTCACCAAATAAAGTCGTTTGGACAGGTATTGCTGGTGTGTACCTTTTGTAATGTGTCAACCTTGAATGTATAGTTCTACCCCTCCTATATGAAAAAGCACATTTGTCTGGTAAAATCTCATTCAAAAGTTCATGGGATTTAAGTATATCCCAATGTCTGTCAATGATTTCTCTGAATCTGAATGTATTGTTCCCAAAAGTAGTAACAAATCTAATTGGCTGCCTAGGAATAGAATTTTCATTATGTTCCATATTATGATGTTGTAATAAGGTGGGTCGTGTCACATGTTTAATTTGTTGAATGGTGTGAGAGATCTGATGTTTGGGGTATCCACGATCAATGAACCTATCTGACAAATCTTGTGCACAGGCTTCATATTGTTCCTGTGATGAGCATATGCATTTCATATGCAGAAATTGGGATTTCGGGATATTTTGGATGATGTGGCGGGGGTGAGAGCTGGATGCATGTAGTAAGGTGTTATACTGAGGAAACTTCCTATGTACATGTGTAGCTAAAGTATGATCCATCTGTCTGGAAACAACAACATCCAAGAAAACAATCTCTTCATATTCAATATTTAAGGTAAACTGTATATCCCAAGGGTTGTTGTTAAGATATTTAACAAAATCAGACACATGGTCCTTATCCCCACGCCACACCATCCAACAATCATCTAGATACCTCCTCCAGATGTCAGGATCATTTATATATAAATTATGATCCACATCATAGATGAATGATTGCTCAAAAAATCCCATAAATAGGTCAGCATATATAGGGGCAAAAGACGCCCCCATTGCTGTCCCCTTAATCTGCCAATAAGGTTGTCCATCAAAGTAAAAAATGTTTTTGCATAACACATACTCGGTCAGCTTTACCAGAAAATTGTTGAAACCAGTGGAATATAACCCAGATTTATTTAACCAATATGAAATAGCAGTTATTCCGGCATCATGTGGTATACTTGTGTATAGAGATGACACATCTAAAGTACATAGCCACCAATCGGCTTCCAGTTGTGAGTCCTGAATGATATTCAGGAACTCAGTAGTATCTTGTATTCTGGATCTAACATGAACCAAAAGGGGTTTCAAATAATATGTAAGGAAAGCAGAAAGTGGTTCTGTAAGAGAGCCTCTACCCGAGACGATTGGTCTCCCTGGGGGGTTAATAGAATCTTTGTGGATTTTAGGAAGTAAATATAAATACTGGGGCATGGGTTCAGCCACTTTGAGTTGTCTGCAAGTCTGTCTACTAATGATCCATTCTTCCATTGCTAAATCCAGTAGAGAATCTATTTGTGCCTTAAAATTGGGTGTAGGATCCACAACCATCTTAATATAAAAACGAGTGTCGGCCACCTGTCTATAGGCCTCATCTTTACATGTATTATGATCCATAACCACAACACCACCCCCTTTGTCAGCCGGAGTAATAACTATTGAATGGTTAAGTTGGAGTTCAGTTAATGCATGTCTCTCAGCTTGAGTAAGGTTATGATGAACAGGTGAGTACCTGTTAGAAAAATGCAAATCTTTAATGACACATTCCTTAAAGATAGAAACATGTTTATCCATAGGCGGTGCAAAGTCTGATTTACAAAATTTAAACTCTGTAGATCTTTGAGTAGAGTCTTGGTCTGAAAAAAATATCTTAAGATTAACCAATCTACAGAATTTATTAACATCATTTAACAAACTGAATTCAGAAACAGGAGCGGAGGGCACAAAATTCAGACCTTTATTCAGTACTTGAATATGTACAGGTGATAGTTCAAAAGATGAAATATTATATACATTGTTCACTATTTCACCATCTGTTGTAAAAGTACCTGTAAACTGGATGTTCCCATGTCTGTTTCTATGCTTTCTGCCCCCCCCTGCGTGTCTTATGTCTAAAGGGTCTAAAGGGTCAGACACTTTTCGCTTAGCAGCAGGGGACGCCTGGTGTGAAGGTACATCATAATCAGTAGCTGAGGAATTATCATCCTCTGAAGTCATACTGACTGAAGAATCAGTCCTTCTTAAAATTGTCCTGGGCCTTTTTCTGCCTTGATTGCTTTTATTTTTAATTGCTCTATCCGTGAACCTGACATTCTTTGATACAACAAATGGTTTACCTTTCTCATAATCAGACAAATCCCGATTAAATTTCTGTGTTTTTCTCTTAATCAGTTGTTGTTCTAAATTAGCCAAGTCTTTGGCCAAAGCTGAAGTATGTTCCTGGAAATAGGTTTCAGTTTGAAATGCCTGAGCCTCCATACAAACTTTATTAATTTCAACTATTTGTGATTCAATAGTTCTTTCATAATACCCAATCAAGGTAATTACAAACAACATGGCTGCTTGGTGTTGTGCCAAGGCCCAGTCTTGTGATAACTGAGCATCAACATTAGACACTAGAGGTTGTAAATGGATCCTAAGACCTCTAGGAGTAATATATTTTAATTTATAGGCCTTGAATAACTTCAAATGCCAGATGTTAGACCTAAGATGTTTCATATTTTTGGCCAAATTATGAAAGATGAATCCACATTTTTTTTGGAGTCACACTCAATGTTGTTACTATTAGTTGACCCCCTGTTATGGAAGCCAAATGGTAAGGAGAAAAGACAATATGTGTCAAAGCAGATTTTTTCCAAATGGTTGTCTCAGTCTTTTTTCTTTTGTTATTCCCACCACAATAAAACACTTCCAGGCAGGGTCAAGACTCATTCTGTCAGGGCCTTGTTTTCATCCATAGATTTTTGGAAAGGGATGGACTCTAGAAGTATTCTAGAAGTAGCAACCCAGTCCTCCCTGCATATTTTTACAAAGCACTATAAGCTAGATTCCTTCTCCAGGTCTTGGACAGCCTATACTAGGATCATTTTCCAGGGGCTTCTGGATGTTTACCCCTTCCACCTCCTAGTTATTTTAAGCTATGGTAATATACCAGTGTAGTTTAGGCTACAGCAGCAGTGATTAATATGAAGAATATAATATAGTTGTGTAAATAAATTTACTATAACATTAGATGTTCATATAATCACTGCTGCAGTAGCCTCTTCCTCCTTCCATCACTCTTGGTGTGTGTGTGTGTGTGTGTGTGTGTGTGTGTGTGTGTGTGTGTGTGTGCGCGTGTGTGTGTGTGTCTGTGTGTGTGTGTGTGTGTGTGTGTGTGTGTGTGTGTGTGTGTGTGTGTGTGTGTGTGTGTGTGTGTGTGTGTGTGTGTGTGTGTGTGTGTGCCTGTGTGTCTGCGTCTGTTTATTCCAGTGTGTGAACATCTATTTTTTCCTTTCCTAACAATATCTTCTCAGGGCTCAGTCTCCCTCTCTCCGTTGTCATGATAGCTGAGAAGGGCTGAATGGTCCAAACCTGCCTTTTTAGTCATCTCGGGCACATGGAAGGTTCCCTGAAACTTTGGAGGCTGCATGGCTGTTATATCCTATACAAGATATAACCCATGTAGCTTATGTTACTGTAGCAGTGATCATTCAACAATGTACTGTTATGGTAAGTATACTTATGCCGCTGTACTACGTTCATCATATTGATCAGTGCTGCAGTAGCCTTAGCTACATGGGTTATATCCTGCCAAGGATATAACAACCGACGAGCATCTTCCACGTGCCCAAACTGTCAAGCAGCTCAAGCTGAGCTGACTAAAAGACAACTTTGGGCATTAAGCCCTCCAGAGCTTTACTGCTGCAGGAGAGTACACTCTTCTGAGGTTTTTGAGGATAGATGGCTGGCTTGTGCTTTCCTTTGCTGGGCAGGTAAGTTCCCCTTGGGTGGAAAAACTTCCATTTTCTTAATTTCATTGTTGTTTTATTACTTCCCTCTTCAGGAAACTTATTTGAAAGTTAGGAGTGTTGTGTTTTAATGGACTGTCTTGGGACTGTAACATACTTTTAAATAGAGCATTTTTTTTCTGTCAGTTTAAAAGTAGTGTAAACTAACTGAAAACATATTTTCTGTGGATAAACTGTTTTTATATTTGAGGAGTTGACATAGAGTTGTAAAGTGTTTTTTACTATGTTTTTTCTGTTAAAAGGGTAACTTTTGTGGGCTGGTAGTTTTACCAGCTATTGCTGCTCGTCTTCACCAGGGAGGAAAAAA
Source organism: Protopterus annectens (assembly GCF_019279795.1). Classification (NCBI taxonomy): domain Eukaryota; kingdom Metazoa; phylum Chordata; order Ceratodontiformes; family Protopteridae; genus Protopterus; species Protopterus annectens. The sequence goes on along the minus strand of NC_056749.1, from coordinate 483,665,079 downwards.
GGCACCACTTCCAGTTTGACCCCTGAATAGACTACCAGTCCTATAGTCTTCCTTCTTCCAGCAACAAAAAGTTAAGCAAACAGCCTTCACCACCTCAGTAGGCTAACAGTTTGCCTCAGTCATAGGTGGGTGACTCTGCTGTGACCATTTGTTGTACCAGAGACCACTCACTTTTTACCCCAGATCCCTCTGGTTTAGCACCTGCAGCCACTATGGACTGGGGGTTAGGAACATCCCATATGGCTAGTGGAGTCCTCTCAGTGGGCAAGAGAGCCACTCTTGTCAGTTATGGAAAAGGGAACAGGGAATGTTACCCTATTGTGTCAGAATGTTGTGCCCATCCCTGGGGAAGCAGCTACTGCCATGAGTAACACAGTTAGTCCCATTTTTCCTGTCAAAAAGAAACAGAAAACCAAAGATATATCTGTTCCTCTTCAAATTTATTTTAATATGAGTTGTTTACTGGGTATGGCTCAGGGTTTAATTCTTGCAATTGCTCCTTCTTGTAAAGTAGTTTCTGGTTGAAGGAGGAATTCTTCTTTTCCTTAAGAGATTGAAGATTCTGAATCTGAACCAGAAGTTGCAGGGACAAATACCATTTCTTTTCTTCAGATTTATAACTCAGACTCAGAGGAGAGCTCATTGTCTGATTCTCCCTGTTGGAGTTTCTCTTTCTCTGAGACTGTTGCCAGAATGTGTCAGTGTGTTCAGTAGAACACTGAGGTTTCTCTTCCTCAGAAAATAATTTGAGCTGTTACAGAAGCATTTTCCAGAACCCATGCCCATTTCTCCTGTTCTTTCTGCTTTAGATGTGTGTTACTGCCTGCTGTTTTCCTGATAGTCAGCCAGCTGCTGCTAAAAAGGAAGATAAAATATATAAAGGTCCTCATCTTTTAAAATTTATACACTATTCCCAAACCTGTTCTAGCAGCTATAGCTTTAGCTGATCCCAGTGCTGCTAAGCACTTAGTTAATTCCAATCTTACTCTTTCTGATGAGGATGAGAAAATCTTTGAGAGATATGAGGAAAAAGTGTATACTTCTACAACCTTCATTTTCAAAATTTGGAATTGTCGGTCTCATATGTTAAAGTCCATTCTAACAAATTGTGAAAGCATGAGGGATGTTTTATCTGCAGTTTCTTCTTGTGAGGAAAAAAAACCCTGCTTTAAATAACTTAGTTTCTTCTTTTGCGCTTGTCATTACTCATTGTTTGCAGTGTGTGAATGACTCTGTTGATATTTCTTACAGGTCCGTAGCCACTGGTACTGTTTTAAGGAGGTTTGTATGGCAACATTCTCAGAACCTCCAAGATGATGTTAAAATGAGATTTTAAATTCTCTATTGGTCAGAGATTTAGTGTTTGGCCCTTCTGCTGCAGAGGTGATCAAAAAGTGTGATGAAACGGTTAAGATGATCCAGGGAATCTCAGCCCTCATTTTCCAAATTGTCTAAGGGATTTTCTATCTCCAAATCCATTTTTGGCAAAAACTGATTAAACGGTCTCAGATGCATTCAGGTAAACAGATGTTTAAGAAGTGGCAAGGGGGTTCCAAGAAGAAGTGCCCAACTTCCTGAAACCAAGGAAAGTCTGGTGGGTCTGGTTATTCAAGAGATCTTGTGACCTTCTCCCACCTTGGCCCCATTTTTTTCCAGAAAGTCTGAATCTCCATTTTTCTCTTTGGCAACAAATTATTTCAGACAAATGGGTTCTGAAAATCATTCATCAAGGCTACAGATGGCAGTGGGAAGAAATTCCTCCTTTCCAGTGGGTCACTCTTCTTCCCCCAGATCAGTCTCTTTCATTTCCACTTGTACTTCATCACATCCCTGTTTATCTAGACTTCAGACATTTTGTTAAGGTTTTGTGTGTATGGATCACATTATCAGTTATTTGACTTTCACTTTGGATATCCATTGCACCAAGAGTGTTCACAAAGTGTCTAACTCCAAATTATAATGCATCCAATGCAAGCTACAGAGTATCCACATTTTTCCATATTTAGAAGATTTGCTTATCTTTGCAGCGTCATTTTTTCAAAGTGTCAGGAATCTCTTTGTTCGGTGGGAGATCTCTTAAATAAGCTGGGATTCGAAGAGAACATTCAAAGGTTTTTCTTGACTCCCTCACACAGGATTGTGTTCCCCAGATGTCAGCTAGATACCTCAGTTCAAACAGTTTTTCTTCCACAGGAAAAATAGATCTTTAATTAGGGCTATTTCTAAGGCTTTACCCTCAGACTTCAGTCACTGCAAGGGAATACCTCAGGATTTTGGGTCTCATGGCATCTATGATTCCTATGACACCCCTAGCAAGATTGCACATGAGAAAGAGTGGAATCTGAAATCTCTTTGCTATTAGCATTAACACTCTTTTATCTTTTCAACTCCCAACTTTGGATTTTGTCAGAAAAGAGGTCTTTTGGTGGAGACAACACATATCCTTGAATCCAGCTCTCTCCTTCTCCCTCCATGCTCCAAAGCAGTCAGTTAACAAAGATGTTTTGTACTTTGCTTGGGAAGCAATTTCAGGAAGGATAAAAGTGTGGGGGTGTGGAACACCAAAGACATACACATGCACAGAAATATCAAGGAAATGCTTGTCCTGATCAAGCCACTCAACTCTGTGAACCATCTTTGGCCCCTGAGACCTCTTCAAATGGTTTCAGACAATACCACAGTCATATGGTACATCAACATCAAGGGGAAACCAGGTTGTACCCCCTTTGCAGAATAGCCATGTTAGCTTGAGATATAGCTTCACAGCATAGTCTCACTCTGCAGGCATCCTGCATTGTGTCAGAGCAAAACTGTGTTGCAGACAAGTTGAGCAGGACCAGGACAGACCCTCATGAATGGAAACTGGATCAGTGGGGTCTTCCAAGATTTGATCCATCTGTGTGGAGTTTTGCAAATAGAGCTGTTTACCTCTTCTTTGAATAATCAGCTGACAAAATTCTGTTCCAGGACTCTGTGCAAAAAGGCCTGGAAGACAGATGCCTTTTCTTCTCTTTTCTTTGGGTAGGAATGTTCCTGTATGCTTTTCCACCCTTTCCACTAATGTCCAGGGTACTACTGAAGATACAGCTGGAATCTCCCAAGACCATTGTGGTGATTCCTTTCTTGACAAGCAACCATGGTTCTCCTTTCTTTTGGAAATGGCCAGGAACAATTACCACAAGCTTCCTCACAAACTGGATCTACTCACACAAGATCAGGGGTGTTTGATACACTTCGTCATCAGTCATCTTCAGTTGACTGCCTGGATGATAGGGTCTTAATTCCTTTTAGGCAGCTGTTTAATGAGGACGAGTAACAGGTACTAATGGAGGCAAGAAAGCCTGCTAGTATAAAATCATATTAGCAAATGTAAAAGGTTTTTAGTCGGTGCCAGCAGCATAACCAGCACCCATTCAGGGTTAGTTGTTCCCTGGTTTTACAGTATCTGTGTGAGATACTATCTTATGGTTTTTCTTATTCCTCTGTCAAGCATCATTTATCTGTCATTTCAGCATGTCTGCCCATGGGTCGTCCTCTTTCAAGATAGCATCATGTCAGAATTTTCTTGAAAGGGGTTTTGCATAAAAAGCCCCCAAGTAAACTGGTGGCCCCACCTTGGGAGCTTAATTTTGTGTTAGAGAAGCCAACACTTGCTGCATTTGAACCAGCTAATCTGGCTAACTTGGGATTCTTAATATGGAAAACAGTTTTGCTGTTTGCTCTGACTCCTGCAAAAAGGTTATCTGAGTTACAAAATCTTATTTTGAGTCATCCCTGTCTCATTTTCCATAGGGCTGGGGTTTCTTTGAGAAGTAATCCTTCTTCTATGCGTAAAGTGGTATCCAAGTTTTCTTTAAGACAAACTGTCCATCTCCCCATTTCCTGAATCTAGCAATGATGGGTAAAGAATACTCTATACCTTGTTTGTCCACGACAGCTCAGGTACTGTCGTGACCGAGCTTAATCTTTCAGGTCTTCCAATCAGTTGTTCTTTTCTTGTGAAGGTAAGAAAGAAGGGACAGCCTGTGGCAAAACATATTATTTCCAAATGATTGTCTAAGGCTGTTACCTTTGGTTATACTCACCTTAATAAATCTATTCCAGGCAGGGTCAAGGCCCACTCCACCAGAGCCTTGGCATCATCTGTGTTTTTTTGGAATGAGTTGGATTTTAGAAATGTTGTAGAATCTGTACTTGGTCCTCTGTACATACTCTTACAAAGCACTGCAAGCCTGATTCCTTCTCTAGGTCCAGATCAAGCTTTGCTAGCACCATTTGCCAAGGGCTCCTGGACTGTTCTCCTTCAACCTCTCAAATGTAGTTAACTGTGGTAATCCACCCATATAGACTACTGCAACAGTGATCAGTATGATGAACCATTGCTTTTTTGGTGTCTTTTTTTGCCAGGCCTATTTTGTTCCTAGCATTGCTCTGTCAGGGCTTGGGCTCCCTTTCTCTCTGCTGGCAGGAAAGGTTTGAAGGATTTTGCACCTAAACTTGTCTTTTAGTCAGCTCAGCTTAAGCTGCTTGACAATTTGGGCATGTGGAAGGTACCCTGAAGCTTTGGAATCTGGCCATATTTTTGTATCCTTGTATATATCTAAGGCTACTGCAACAGCAATCATTCGAACATATACTGTTATGGTAAGTTCATCTTGCATAGTTGTACCTTCTCATTTCTATGACATTTGCAAGAAGAGTATTTGAGTTGCAAGCTGTCGTTTTAACTGAACCCTGTGTGGTCTTCCATAGATATAGGGTCTTGTTAAAAACAAATCTCTCATTTATGCCCAAGGTTGTTTTGGAGTTTACTTGGAATCAAGATATAAGTCTCCCAGTGTTCTATCCATAGCCTCAAAGCCAATGGAAAGGGATACTGCATGCTGCATAGGCATCTGATGTACTATTTTGCCAGAACTAAGTTCTTAAGAAAAGCTGATTAGCTATTTGTTTTTTATGTTGGTGCAAAGAAAGGAACAGCCCGTGCCAACACATATTATTTCCAGATGGTTGTCCTCAGCTGTTGTCTTTTGTTATTTCCACTATGGTCAACCAGTTCCAGGCAGTATATAGGCTCATTCTGCTAGAGCCTTGGCTTATTCAGTGCCTTATTGGAAAGGGGTGAACTCTAGAATTATTTTAGATGCAGCTACATGGTCTTCTGCACATATCTTTATAAGGCATGATAACACCTACCCTCCATCCCCTTTTTTTGTATATAGTTATTTGTTGGGATTTAAATTATTTGATATCTTAAGTTTTAACGATTCAGAATGAGTGTGCTTTTCCTTAACTTTTAGGCAAGAAAGTCCTGAAGAAATCTTCACTCTGACTATTTATTTACCTCCACATGTTTGTCCAATCAGTAGTCAGATTGAAGGTGTGGGAGACAGCCAGAGGTTTTGGAAGCTGTCTGGTTGTTATGTCCTAGACAGGACATAACCCATATAGCCAAAAGAGTAAAGGCTACACCTCACCAGTGAGGTATTCGAACATCTAATTTTATGAATAAGTGCAACTTAAATGTACTTTTCCTCCTCATTTGGATCTGCAGAAATTTGTGACATTTACAGTTCCTTTTTCATTCTTTGGTATGTTCTTATATAAATCCTTCTCCACAAGACAAGAGAATACAAGCTGTTTCAGGACAAATTGGGCAAACAGGTTGATCCTTTTCTAGCTTGTAGTCTTTAGCCCGCAGGTAGATTACAGACTAAAATGTAAAGTAGTCAAACAAGGTGATCATCTCAGGCCTGCCACTATGAGACTAAAAATATCTGGAAATACTTTTCATTGTCAGTTGTTTAGATTTCACTAGTGCTTGGAATAGTGGAAGTTTGCACAATGTAGATATTGTCTTAGTGCTGGCTTTGAGCTAGGAATACAGCATGTAGAAGCTGAAGTATATGGTCAGAGCCAGGATTGACACTGTCTTCCGAAATGTAGTTCTTCCATACTCCAGAAAGTGATGGCTTAAGCAAAAAACCCACCCAGCCATCCAGCCATTCTGAATAAAAAATCCTTTAGCAAAATACATAACATTAAACCATGATATTCCACATTTTAATTTGAATTTAAATATATCTGATGGCAGAATATAAATACATTCTTTTTAAAATGTATACTCATAGTGTATGCCTTGCTGCACCCATGTTGTCATGAACAGAATGGCTGTAACAGAAGCACCAAAAGCAGCCATCAAAAGAAGGAAAGCAGGAGGTGGCTGTTCACAAGAGGCTCAATGAGATCTCTGGTCCTGAGCAAGTAAAGAGATGAGAAAAAAACAGAGTAGAGCAAGTCAGCAGTCTAAGAGGTGTAGTAGCCAAATCAACTAAACCTGCAAAGCAGTCACCAACAAGGTCTGCAGTCACACTGAATCAAATTTCTGAGATAGTGCTTTGATGTTGGACAGATTGTGTTCATAGGAGGATAGCACGGCTTTGTTAACAAGAAGCTGGCTGTGCTGCAATAGCTCAGTGGAAAAAGTCTAAAAGCATGGTGGAGCAGATGCCTACTGGTATACGTTAGCAAAGGGAAGCATTTTAAGAGATGACCAGTATCAGGCAACTGCCTTTGAAGACAGTCAAGAAGGAGGAAGTTATAGACAGCATGTGCTGAAAAAATAAAGAGAAGGGCTCAAGGCACGTTAGCAAAATAAAAGGTAAAACAGCAAACCACATAGCCTTTTCAGGTGGCTATTATCAATGTCTTCAGTCACACAGAAGTGCTCACTAGTACTGATTTATTAAGTAAGCAATAATGCCTGACAGGGTGTGTGTTAATGTGTAATTAACGCCCACCCAGAGTGGGTTATGAGGCCCAACGCCACAAATAACAGAGAAAATTAATGCCTGGGTTTTATCTGTTGTCATTATATTTGTCAGTACCAAACCATGGTCTATCACACTGGATCTTCCAAAGGATGGTCATAAGAAGTGACAGAAAGGCAAAATGGGAAATGTTGGTTGGACATATGTGGAACCTGCAGAACTGGAGCACTGGAAATTTAAGTCAGGGAGTCAGCACCCTCATTGAAGGAACTCATTTAGTAGTTCTGCAGTCTGCTAGGATGAAATGTGCATGGTTGTGGCAGATGACTACATGAAGGACAGGTAAGCAGTAAGTTAACAAGCAAGCAGGAAAAAAGAACATTGGCAGTGGTAGTTAAAGGTAGATGGGATAGACACACGTTAGAGGTGAGAGTGATAGTGGTAAAAAACAGATAATTAGAACTAAGTCTCTGGGGCTAAGTAGCTAGGTGGTTAGAAGAAAAAGGAATCAGAAGCACAAATAAAGGAAGAATTAGTGAAACTTAAGGGATCACACAGAGTAAGTGAAGCCACATGTGCAGGAGAACAGACGAAGGTAGCAAGGTCAGGGAATCAGGGAGAACAGAATAGATTAGAATACAGTGAAAGGGTAGTCAGGTGGAGCTGGAAAAGGAGAGATGGATCACTGCAGGAAGGGTGAATGCAAATGGGATGGATAGTAAGGAACATCAACAGTAAAACAATTTGGAGTACAGTAGGTAGACCAGGCAGGGGAGCAGAAAATGAGACCTAAGTTGGCACAGTAAGCTCCTGCTACTTTATGTCTAAGCAGTCTTTGCCTCCAATGCACAAGGTATAAGGTTCGATACTGACCACTGGCCAATACCTGAATGGCATTTGCATGTTCTCTCTCTACATCTTTGTGGGGTTCCACCCATCTCCACCTCCCAAAAGCATGCAGAGTATTTCACCCTCAAACTCATCCAAGAATGATGTTGTGGGTAGCAGCACAGAATATAGATGGTACCTGTAGGGAGGAAGAATTGTATAGACCAACCACTTCAGGGATCAACTATGGTCGACAGTATTTTCAAGAGAGGACAACATGGCTCACAAATTGTGCACGGTGTCAGGGCTAGCCACTTGATGGTGTAAAATATGGCCCTAGATGACGCAGTTGTGTTGACTAATGTCACCAAATGGGCATAGGTATTTGTCAGTAATAAGTGGGTTGAGGACCTGGCCCACCTAGACATATGCCAGGAACCCATGCTAACGGTTTGAAGGGTCTGTGTGCCCTTGTTGTCCACCATAAAGCCCAGCAGCCCTGGTTCAGTAAGCTACTGGCTGGCCAGTGTTCACTTGTCCAGCTTTGGTTACCTGAGATAGCTCTGTTTAGCAAAAGCTGGATGTAAAACCAACCTGAGAAATATGAACTAAAAATTGATACACTCGTTATAGGTTTGCTGACATGATGCAGCTTGAAACTGGGTGACCTGATGGTAAGGAGAAGGTTGGATATTCTATGGATCCAAGAGATAAGATGGAAGGGCAATGCAGCAAAGCCACTTTGTTTGGGATGCAAAGTCTACCACTGAGGAGGACAGACTAAAAATTGTGTGGGAATTGTGGTGAGGGAGAGACTTCAGAAGGCTGTGATAGATGCCATCAGAATTAGTGACAGACTCGTGGCAATCAGACTCCGGTGTAAGGATAGGGGACTGCTCATAATTTCAGCCTGTGCCCCATAGCAGGGCTTTGATAGTGAGGAAAATGCATTTAGGCAGCAGTTGCAATACCTAATAAATAAAGCAGGACAATATGAATTGGTGTTGATAATGAATGACCTGAATGCATATATTAGGACAGACAGGATATGAAGACTGCCTGAGTCCACATGGGTGAGGTAACAGAAGTAAAGAAGGAAAAGCCATTCTTGACTTCTTTCTGACAAATGGCTTTTTGATGGCCAGCACATGGTTCAGCAGGAGAGCGGCAGTCACAAGATCACATACAAGAGTGGCCATCATGTAATTCAGGTAGATTTCTTTCTAGCAAACAAAGAGCACTAGGGTAGAATCAGTGATCGCAAATTCACCCCCAGTGAAGCAGTCATACCACAGTATAAACCACTGGTTGCCACAATCAACTGTAAGCAGTGGTTACAGAAGGCTCTAAGGTCAACAAGAGTATAAGCTGAAAACCTAGAGGTTGACTGTAGAGAAAGCACAAGAGTTCAAGATGTACTGAGGACGCTAGCACCTCAGGAAGAAGAGGAAATAGACGGAGTTAAAGAAGAGTGGCAATGTCTCAAAACAGCATATGTGAAGACTACAGAATAGATATGTGGTTGAGTCCAGTATGGAATTAAGGTACATAAGGAATGCTTGTGGTTGAATGAAGAAGTCTAGGAAGTCTTCAAAAGAAAGAAGGAGTGCAGGAAAAAGTGGGAGATAGAAAAGATGGACTAGCCTAGGAAGGAATACTGGTTAGCTAACAAAAAGGCTAAGTGAGGAGTTACAGTAGCAAAGAGCAAGGTATTAGAGATACTATACCAGCTTCTGGAAAGTGACTCAATAGATGGCACAAAGAAATCCTACTAGGTTGCAAGACAAAGACAGAAAGATAAAGAAGATAGTCATCAGACAACCTTCATAAAGAATGCCAGCAGCAACCTGCTCACCAGTCCACAAGACATCAAAAGCAGTTAAAAGGAGTACTTAAAGCAGCTTTTGGATGAACGAAAACCCCACAGACACTGTACTGCCCTAGGCAGAGCCTATGATGAAAGAAGAGGAAGAACTCACCCTAGAAGAAGAAAGAGCATCACAAATGAAAATGAAGTCAGGAAAAGCAGCATGCTCAGATGAGGTCACAGCAGATATGATAAAGATGTTGAGTGAGATAGGGGAGAAATGTCTCTTGAGGGTACTCATAACAGTATGGAGAGAATGATGTGAATAAACATACTAGTGCCTCTGTTCAAGAACAAAGGGAACATTTACAACTGTGGGCAGTGCAGATGTATCAAACGTCTGTCACACTGCATGAAAGTTCTTGATTGGTAAAAGAATACACAGAGTAGTAGAAAGTAAAATGGGAAATGAGCAGTTCAGTTTCAGACCAGGATGCAGCACAACTGACTCGATGTTTTCAGTGTGGCTGATAGTTGAGAATCTAGTGATAAGGAGCGAATGAAACTGGGTATTAGAGAAAGCATATGATAAAGTCCCAAGAAAGCTGATTTGGGCAATTCTGTGGAGGCTTGTAGTCCCTGAAACCTTGGTATAATTAGTACAGACTATATACAAGGACCCGGTGACTCAAGTAGAAACAGTGCTCGATCTCACAGAGGGGCTGCCATTTGGAGTGGGCGTGCATCTGGGTTCAACTCTGAGCCCACTGCTGTTCATACTAGTGATGGATTACATTAGCAAACAAGTTGGAGGGGTAAATCAACAAAGTTGTTGTATGCAGATGATGTAGCATTATATGCAGCCTTTGAGCAAGAACTTCAGCAAAGGATAGGGAAATGAAATGCAAATCCAAAGACATATGAGATGAAACTGAGTACAGATAAAACAGTTCTAATGGCAGCAAATGAGGGAAATCAACAGAAGAGAATTAAAATATATGAGAAAATAGTGAAACAGGTTAACAGCATCTGGTATCTGGAAGGTTTGGTTGGAGCGAAGGGAAATCTGAATGAGGAGATCAAAGCTAGAATGGGAGGGGGGTGCAGCCAATTGGAACAGACTGTCAAGTGTAATGTATTACGAATGCCAAAGAAGCTGAAAAGTAAGGTGTACAAAACAGTGGTGTGACCAGTACTGTCGTATGATACAGAAACCTAGATAGTAAAGGCAGAGTGATTGAGTAAGCTAGGGGCGATGGAGATGAAGTGCCTAAGACTGGTGGTAGGATGCAAACTGTGGGGCGGATGAAATGAGCACATCAGAGCAGAAGCCAGATTAGCTCAAATTGCAGAAATGGTCAAAGAGAACATATTACTATGGTTCAGGCACATGTGCCGAACAGCAGAAGACAATCTGCTGAAGAAGGTGAGGGACAAACAGGAAGAAGGAAGGTGCAGAAAGGCCATCCAGCAAAGATGCATTGTATGAGTGGAGACCTGCAACAGTCAGACATAAGTGTCAAACAAAGTAAGAGAGTGGTATTGAATTGAAGAGATGGAGACAGTTAACATGACACCCTGACCCCATGTAGAAAGTGGGGAAAAAGGGGGTTGATAATGATGATGATGATATAGATGATTAGTTACTCAAAAGTAAAAGGTATTATAGTGTCTCATAAAACCACTATCCAGGCTCAAATCACAGACTGCCAGATTGAATAGCTGACTTAACCTAATTTCCATTGTTCTTCTTTCACAATGTGTGCAGAAATGTCCTTTAAGAACCATTAGTGTCATATCAGATACAGAACGATCAGACATGAAAAAGTGTGGCGGCACGGGCTTGTCAGTCATTTTATTTTTAACTGTGTGTCTAGGGGCATTCATCCTAGTTATGAGTAACTGGCCTATCCCTCCTATGTAACCTAACTGTTCTGATTATTTCCAGCATTTGATTAGGTAAAACACATTTGTGGAAGTGCACTTAAATTAATGTTGTACTTTGAAACTTCTGTTCTGTGAAATTATGTTGGAAACTGTACAAATCATGTGACATGGCTCGCATCTTGGATGGTTGCGGGTTTTGTGCCATTCAGGATTATGTTCTCTTCAGGTCTTAGGATGTCATAATCTTATTTTATGCAGTTTTAGTCTCTTTCTCTCTCTCTCTCTCACACACAAACACACACAGACACATTCTGACACACACACACAGTGTCTGTCTCTGAGGTGTAGTCCGAGCTTCATTTTTTTCCACTGTAGCATTTTTTAAGATATCTTTGTTTAGCTGATTGGAAGTAAATGATGTACATCCCTTTCTAAGAGCAAGTGGATATTTAAGTAGCACAATTAACATCAGTAACCTAATTTCTCCTGATGAAGGGCTCAACTAATTGCAAAACCTATGTTGGTCCAATAAAATGTGTAATATCATGTCTGTGTTGCAGCGTCTTTGTGTTTTTATTTATGGAATAAGGAACAGGGCTGTTTACTGGGGAAGACCGAGGTGATGTCTGGTATACAGATGAACTGTATACAGAAGATAGGCTCTGTCTTAGACCAGAGGGCAAGATCTTGCAAAAAGCAGACTACAGAGGGGAAAATCTTGCAGAAAACAGGCAACTCTCCACTTGCTGGTTTTCTGGACTTAGCCTATTTCACATTAAGTAACTGGAATATATGTTATTACTGCATGTTATAATAAAACAGTATGTTTAATTGTTAGCATGTATTTTATCATAAGACATGTTAAGATAGAAGCATACTCTTGGAGTCCTGTTTTAACCCCCAGATGCAGTATATTATATAGTTCCTCTCTCAATGTCTGCTTACCTTACTAAAGAACACTGTAAGGGGCATGTCTGATAGACCACTGAGACCTTTGTCAAAATCATGCTTCATCAGGTGAGTACACCCCGGCTTACCATTAAACATATCTCCAAACTCCTGTAGTATCTCCTAATCCTGGGTAGGAGATGGCTGAAAATTCCTCATTGTCCCTTCATGCCACAGTTCTTTTTCTCTCTCTCTCTCTCTCCTTTCCATCTACCTCTCATTTGAGTTATACCTTTCTGTCCTTCACATCACATGCCAAGCAATAGTAGACACTGTACTGTATTTTTATAAATTATTTTCTCTATAAAAACATATGATGCTGTTTCAGTGCACAAGTCCTCATCTTACCAGTTTTGCTGACTGAATTATTTTATCATGTTTGTTTATGTTTGAGTTCATTTATGCTGTGTAATATTTTTAGTTTTATCTGTCTGCATGCTTGCTGTTACGTTACCATTGATGCACTGATATAGATTGATGTTTATTGATTCTTTGGCTGTATTTCCACTCTCCTGAACCTGAAAATGGTAATTGTGAATCAGTGTCCTACCTTGGTTAACATACTTTAAATAAATAAATAAATAATATATTTGTAAGTTAATTACACACTTCACCATCTTTGGTAGGTGTTGCAGGCAACACCAAGCAGACCATGCAACTAAGAAGTAGGCACATTTTTGAACACATTGTAATTCATGAGAATGAAAAAAACAGTAATAGCAAAGGCAGCCTATCATACATACTTCAAACACTGCACGTTTAATATATACGTACACGCACATATACTCACATGCCATACTGGACCCCAACACACACACACACTCACACCACATACACTCCATTTCTGTGTGTATGTGTTGTATCTTCTTATGTAAAGATTGCTGTGATGGCTAGTAGTTGTGTTGCAGCAATTTTGAATTTTGAAAATATTCATTAAAAAGTTTTAATTTGGGAACAGTATAACTTTTTCTTTTCTAAAATTAATTTGTCCACTTAATGATTAATATTGTATCTTTGTGAAAATAACGTTATATTTTTCTTTTCTAGGACTTTGACTCTTGGTTTGATACTAACAATTGCCTTGGTGACCAGAAACTTGTAGAGCGTCTTCATGCAGTAAGTCTCTGTTTATCTTGTCATAATCAAGTAAATGTAATGGGATTTGAACATAGATGTTGAGAGTTATGTATTGTGTACATTCTATTACAGTAATGTAATTTGTTGTTCATTATTTGTAGTAGGTGTTTCTCCAGCACTTGAGCATTTTTGATAATCCTCATGTTGAAATGTTGACAGTCAATTGTTTCTTTAAATATTACCATTTCAGTTTATGTACCATTGTTGTAAATCTTTATCTGTCTTATCTACATTCTGTCTTGACTGTGTGTGAATTACTGTGCGTCATTTCCTTCCCCAGAGCTGCTGCTGCTGTTTCATATGCTTTACATCTGAAAAATGAGGGATGTTGGTTTTCCATGGTCAGAAACACATGGATGACACAGTTGTACTGGTCTTTATTCCATTTGGGAGTACCCCTCTTTTATTTTTCATTGGAAATATGCCAGGACTTTTGGTGAGGTGTCATTTTTTTTGCAACCCTACTCTACAGCTAATAAATGAAACCGAAAAACTTAAAAACTTCAAACTGAAAACATAAAACAAAAGTTGAAACCAACACCACGTCCCAGGAAAGCACAGACACTATGACTTAGCTTTCATTCACTTTAATAACTCTGAACTTCCTCAGAAAACATCCATCTACCCTCACAAACACACTTAAATAATGGATTGAAAAATCACATGATTAATTAAGCATTGAGCATTACTAAAATTAAATACACAGTCCATATATATTCAATACACAGCATTTAAAAAACATATTTAAATACTAAAAATATACATTTAGTTAAAATGATTTACATATATTGTAAAAAAACATTTTAAATTAATAATGTCATTGAGACCTGGTGCACTATCAGCGCCTAAACAGATTTGCCATAAACTTTCATTACATTCTAACCTTGTTTTGTAGTCCCATGAAAATATCTCAGAACTGACACTATTCAACACTGAAAAAACACATTTCTTGAAACTCTTGCAAACAACAGCATGTGTAGCTAAGGCATTTTTTTCTTCACCTTTCCTTATGGCTAACAGATGTTCATAAATACGTCTTTTCAGACATCTGGTAGTTTTTCCAATGTAGTAACACGAACACGAAAGGCACTGTGCCACATAGACTACCATTTCACTATTGCATGTATAATAGCCACTAGTCCAAAGAGTTTTTTTATTATGACTGAAAAAAAACGAGGATGTATTGCTCATATACCTACACTGTCTACAATTTTTGCAAGCATAACTACCTTTCTTTTGTATTAAATTCATGTTTGTATTACTCCTATCATTTGATCCTTGTTCCAACAAACTTTTCATATTTGTAACTTTCTTGTAGGTGAAAGATGGACTTAAACCAATAATCTTAACCAAATCAGAATTTCCTAAAAGAATCTTCCAATTTCCTGTTATAATATTCCTTATAAACCACATCTGATTAGTGATAGGTAATGGAAAGGAACAACTATACCTTTGAATAGAACCTGACACTATGTTGTTAGTGTGTCAATCATCCTGTCCCACTTGTCCAATAATACCTTTCAAAATTGGAACAGCCTTTCCACTTCTTAACAATAAAACTTCCTTCTCTATCCTTTGTAGTCGTACTTTTTTGTAACCTCTAGCTTCAAAAAACTTCTTAAGGTGTCTACTTCATTTAAAAACATATCATCACTAGAGGTTAATCTGCTTAACCTAATCAATTGCTCCTTCACCACTCCTTTTTTTCATATGGGGTGGGTGAAGGCTGTCTCTATGTAAGTATTGATTAGCGAATACAGATTTCCTATAAATGCTGCTAGTAAAATTCATACTCTGAAAATCATAAGTAAAATGCAGATCCAAAAAATTAATACTTTGTCAAAAACCGCTGATGACAAACTTAAAAAAACTAGTAGAATTGTTTAAATCTGAAACAAAACAAACAAATTCATTATAATTGCCCTTCCATAGGAAAAACAAATTGTCAATGTAACGACGTTATACCAAAACTCTGTCAGCCAACTGGTGTTTGACCAAAAATTTATTCTCCCAGTTGGCCATTACTAAATTCGCAGAGGCAGGTGCTACCTTTGCCCCCATCGCTACACCCGAAGACTGTTTATAGAAATTACCATTAAAGAGAAAAAAGTTATTGTCTAATACTATGTCCATAAGTGCACATATAGTGTTGATTTTCGTGCCAGTGAAATCAGTACAGTTACTTAAATATTCTCTCAGATATTCAAGTCCTACTTCCTGATCTATACTTGTGTAAAGTGAAACTACATCTAGAGAAGCAAAAAGAAAACTACATTTGTCAAGTTGCAAATCCTTTAAAATTTCAAGCAAATGCCATGAATCCTTTAAATAATATTTTGAATTCTGTGTTACAGGATTCAGGATGCGATCCAACCAAATGGACAATGTTTCAGCCTTTGACTTTGATGCTGAAATGACTGGTCTAAAGGGGGGATTGTGACAATTCTTCTGTACTTTTGGAATCCCAAAGAGCACCGCCATCTTTGGAAATTCCACTTGTAAAAAGAAAAAGCCTGATGATCTATCTCCCCCTGACAGAACATATCAAATAATAAAGTGTCCAGTCTTAAATAACAGTTTTTTTTATAAATAATGAATCAACTCTTCTGCTAACAATCTTTCTAATGACAAAAATAGTCTTTTTGATTCATAATCACTATTTTACCCCTCTTGTCAGCTTTCATAACTCGTAACTGTTTGTTGTTACACAAACATTTTAAAGCTTCTTGTTCAAGCAGTATCAAATTGTATACATTATTGTCAAATTTTAAACACCTAAAACCTGACTCACAAATGTTCTGAAAAACTTGGTGCCCCTAAAAGTGGGGGATTATAAGTACTCTTTTTCTTCGGAATCTTACTGTCCATCACTTGACTGTCTACTTTAATGTCATTCAATATATAACTCAGGTTTAATTTTCTCAGAAACAGTCTAAAGTCAACAATAGTTTTAGCAATGTTGACAGAGTTCCCCTGGTATAAAAGAAAGGCCCTTTTTCAGTACATCACAAACATATTCTGACAAATGTACATCGGAAAGGTTCAAGACCTCTATACCAAACTGTGTACTTGCAGAATGTACTACCTACTCTACAGCTGTCTGCCTAGTTACACAGCTCTGTTGCATTTAAGGTTTTATTTAGGGACTCTAATGGTTTTCATTGAGTGTTGACCTCCACAAACCAGGAAAAGAGCACTTTCCTATTCCCATTCTTGCTGGCTGTTTTGCACCCAAATGTCTCTCTCAACCTTGCCAACCAGCATTGCAAATATGAATCTGACTGATTGGCTGATGGTTTGGCAGCATGTTTTGCATCTTTGTTAAACAAAGTATTGTTGTGCTAGCCTCCACCATAAGAGTGATTTTATCTTCTTGTCACCTTTTTTTTTCCGCAGCTGAAATTATTCTGATTGTGACTGCTTATTGTGTTAAGGATGGAGTGAACAGTGAGGGATATAGCTTATAGGTGATACAGTGATGTTTTCCATTATGTCACTAAGGGTGTGTATGACTATTTGCATCAGTCTTATGTATGGTAGGGTCCTACTCCACAATCTCTTCTGTTTCCATTTAGGGAGTGGCCATATTTTTACAATGTCTTGTGAATGGCAGCAGAGCAGTTCTGTGCAAGTTGATTTAGAACAGTCCACACCCTGTAAGTGCAGCTTCATGGATACTACATCTAAGCGAATTGCTAGTTTTATATAGGGAACTTTATTGTAGTGTTGTTTAAGGTTATGTGGTCTGTGTACAGTTTTCATTAAATATTGCTGCATTTAGTTTGTGGAGAACAGTTGCAGCTCCTTGTTTTCCCTAGAATATATAAAAAAAGTTTTTGATACCTGGTATGCAGACACCCACATGATTAACAGTCATGTGATGAAAAAGAGAAGAAACAATTTTTTAATGGGGCCACAACAGCTTTGGTTGACAGAGCAGTGTGTAGTATTGCAGATATGTTTTTGGATTATATGTCTGTCATTCAGCTGTGTGTGAGAGAATTAATTTCTGACCAATAGATGTTACACTCATTTTCCTATTTTGTTTTCCTTTTAATACAGCTTTTGTACCATTTGTTATCCTGTATCCTTCTTGGAGTTCAATTCCCTGTAAGTTTTGAGCATGAAAAAAATTAAGAAGTGACTGGCTGCCAATAGCCTGTTGTGACTTGGTGACAGAAAGCCGGCTCATGCATATACTGCATATACTGCAACATTTAAAATACCTAGTTGTGAATGTTCCAGTTGTTCTTCCTGTAGAGTTGTAACCAAAAATTGCTCAGGCATCAGGCATATACTGAAAACTGTAGCAAAAAAAAAAGAAAAACACACCACACCTGAAGTAGAGTATACACACTGTTTTCCTCTTATTGTCGAGCTCTTTTATCCTTTATTTAAAATCAGGGTTGCCAGATTTCTAAATGGACAGGTAGGGACCAAAAAAAAAAAAAAAATTCTTCAAACAGAAGTGCCTCCGCTTTGCGATTTATGATTGGCTCATATACCAGTATACAAGCCAATCAAAAATCTCACAACAGACCCTCTTCTGTTCAATGCAGAACAGCCTGCTGTTTCGCATTGAACAGAAGTGGCTCTGCTTTGCAATTTATGATTGGCCCATATGCTGGTATAAAAGCCAATCAAAGATCACAAAGAGGAGGCTGTTTATGGGATTTTAACAGGCAGTGTGGGACTTGGGATTGGGCTGCTGATCTCGGGACAGTCCTGCTGAAATAGGGATGTCTGTCAACCCTATTTAAAATGGATTTCATCAGAACAAACAATAATACACATCACTTCCTTTCGAAACTATGAACTAAACACAAAGTCCACGGCAGCAGAGACAGGACAGCAACAAATCGATTCACTCAAAAACGCACTTTATTCATGATAAAATAAAAAATTGTTAAATAGCCTTTTTCAAGATAACAGCACACTATCAACAGTCACTTTTTAAATGTAAAAAAACACCCCTAATTACTGTACACCAATAAGATTATATTTATCAATTAAAAAAACTCATAATATATTCAACAGCTAAATGTCTTTTTTTAAAAATGTATATAAAAATATTGAATCTAATACAAATATAAGTATCACTCGATATAAAACATATAATACATAATATAATACAGTAAACTTCCATCAGAACATTTGACCAATGTAAAATAAATGATATACATATATATATATATATATATATATATATATATATATATATATACAGACGCACACACACACACACACACACACACACACACACACACATCTTTTCTTATCTATCTAATGCCTTCAATTTTAGATAGCACGCTAAAGACAGGGCATCATTGATACCTGGCCAACTAGTTGCATTCATTCTAATCTGCCACATGGCCTCCTGTTTTTCTAGTTGGAGTGTCCATGGGCCACCCCTTGGGTCAATTTCAACTCCACCCAGAATCATAAATTTAAAAGTGTGATCAGGAAAATCATTGCAGTGCTTTGCGAGGGCATTTTTGTCTCTTCTCAACCTTATATCTGTAAGGTGCACATAAATTCTACATTTAAGCTTCCTTTCGGTTTTTCCAATATAATAGGCGGGGCATTTGGTGCACAGGGCACAATATACCACTCTCTCAGTCTGACACAATCCTTTATTTTTTATTTTAATCATGGTCCTATTTATTACAAAGGAGGGTCCCTCTATGACATGTGTGCACATTGTACATGACCCACATTTTTTCATATAACCTACCATAGGTTTCCTAATTTCTGCTTCAAGAATATTTTTAAGGGTACGCCCCCTCCTGTATACAATGTTAGGTTTTTCACCCACCCATTGTCGAACATCATTGCATGATGTAACAATAGCCCAATTCTTATATAGGATGTCTGCAATCTTGTTACTGGACCTATTATAGGCTGTAACAAATGCTGACCTGGAGTATGCTACTCCTATGGTCTCTGCTTCCACCTCCACCATCTCCTTACTGGACCAATAATAGGCCATAGCATCTACCAGTCTAGCATCCATTACCCCTATGGTCTCAGTCAAATTATCCTGCTCACCTATCTCAGTATATCCACTGAGGTCGTCCATCCCCGTAAATAAGTGTGGTTCATTTGTATCTTGATTAAGGATGGCTTTAAAATGTCCTCTTTCCCTTTTATTAACTACTTCAGTCAGTAACTCACTAACTAAACTAGCAGGATAACCCCTTTTCACAAAGATTTAGGTTCATAGGTTCATAGCTTAGAACTAGGCTAACTGCCCTTGTCAGCCATTTCAAGCCTAGCCAGTTAACCCATGTGAGAATCAAACCCTGCACCTTGCATCTGTAAGGTAAGCACCTTAACTCAAAACAAGTAGTCATAGGGCAGCTCTTACAAATTGCCCCTTTATGACAGCCTTTTTCTGTTTGTAGGGGTGAGCACTATTAAAATGCAGGAAGCTGTTATAATACATTTCCTTGCAAAATATTTCAGATTGGTAAACACCCAGAGAGCTATTCTTTACCAATCTAACATCCAAGTATGCAATTTCACTTTCTCCCAAGGTGTGGGTAAAACTTAAAAATTGGGTAGAACCATTAATATAGACTAAGAACTCATTGATCATCTCTTGCAGGCCAACCCAAAACACAAAAATGTCATCCAAAAAATGAATATATAGTCTACAATACTTATAATAGACTGATTCAATTAAAAACTTTTTCTCCCATTGGAGCATAACTATGTTTGCATACAGGCCCCCGCAAGGTGAGCCCATAGCAACCCCCTTGGTCTGAAGAAAATATTCTTTGTTGAAAAATATAAAATTATTCATTAGCACCAAGTTTAAAAGTTGTTCATAAACATTAATTTTTGGTTGGGGTATTTCTCTCTCATGTAAGTACTCACAAAACCATTCCACACCTAGATCGTGGGGTATCACTGTATATAGGTCCTTGACATCTAAGGTTATAAAAATCCCTGCTTCATTAAATTCCAACTGGTTAATCCTCTCCAGTAAAATCCCATGAATCTTTACATAAGGAATTTTCATTGGTTAACAATGGTTTTAATTTAATGTCTAAAAATTTCGCTAGTGGGTAAGTTATAGAACCTCGACCATCAACAATAAGTCTCATAGGGGGTTCCTGTAAAGATTTATGTATTTTTGGTAATCCAAAAATGCATGGTGTCTTTGGGTACAATACTGTTAAGAAATTTAGTTCATCTATAGAAGTAGAGCCTTCAATGAACAAGTTATTGAACTCATTACGAATTTGGTTATATGCTGCATTCAACTCATTTAGTGAACTATTCTCATAGATTCCACTCATCAATACATTTCTCATTCTCTGATTATAATCCATAATATATATCCATAATCATAGCCCCTCCCCCCTTTATCTGGTTTAATAATTCTAAGACTAGTATTGCATTTCAAATTCTGTAAACATTCTAGTTCGTCAGCATTTAACTTGTTGCTCCTTTCATTTCTTTTGCGGTTCCTTAAATCAGATTCACATAACTTCTCAAACATTTGCAATGTAGGATGCAATGCGGGGTTGTTTGTGCTGGAAATATGCAAAGGATTACTGATATAGTCAGCAGATTTAAATAAAACGTTAAGGTTCAGCTTTCTTACAAAATATTTTAAATCTGTTATTGTATTAGCAAGATCACATTCAGTCTGTGGTACAAAAGTACTGCCCCTTGATAGCAGATCACAGGCCGTTTCATCGATAGGGACTGAGAATTAATTAAAAACATTAAAATTCAAAGTGTTATTCTTTAGTATACGACATGGGGGACATGTGTTTTCATGGATTATCTCCTGCCCTGGTAGCCACCCCTCTAAGTCCCTCTTCGATTCATTGTCTGCACCCCTCGACCTCTGTTTGCCGTATAAGTCCTTTGTCCTGTGGTTTCCATATTGTACTTCTGTTGGAGCCTTTCGGACCTCCTCAAAGGGTGATACTGCTCCTCATCTAAAAAAAATTTCACATCATTAAAATCATTTCTGGACCCCCAGTTTTGTGATTTGGGTGGTTCAGGATAAGCAATGTTCTGGTTATATTGTACTCTGTCTCGTTCCAGTTTCTTAAGTTTCCTGTTTTTTTATATTATTAATTTGGTGTTCAATTGACTTAAACACATGGTTATAATCAAATAAATTCTCTTCATGTGCCTTGTCCTGCACAATCCTTTTATCAAGTTCTGGTGGATTCTTTGTTAAATTAGTCAATAAAATATCATTATGTTTAATTAATATATCCATATACTCATACCCGTGTCTGTCAAACATGGAGATTAACTAGGGAATCACCACATACATAGACCCTTTGGCACTCTTTTCAATCTCAAACACTCCCTAAAATAGGAGTTATCAAGTTGTAATTTTTTTATCTTAAGTAGTACATAATCAAGCTTTTGTAAATCTGTATTATAGTCAGTCATACTCACGGTGCCCTCCATTGACAAGGATGGATAATGCTTTAGCCATTCACCAATATCCACTTGTTGCAAAGCACCGTTTAACTCATTATTCCTTCTACTGTATTCAAGGGGGGTTGAATTATTACAATTCTGCTGTTGACCAGAATTTCCACTGTTTCCTGGCTCTTTCGTAGTTAGATTAACATTATCTTACAGCCGTTGCATTGAATTAGAGGTCCGTACCACACAGACTTCTTTTGTAGTGCTGTTTACACCCCTCTCTGATGATGCAACATTGGTCAGATGTTCTGATGGTGGAAGTTTATTGTATTATATTATGTATTATATGTTTTATATCGAGTGGTATTTATATTTATATTAGATTCAATATTTTTATATACATTTTAAAAAAAAGACATATTCAGCTGTTGAATATATTATGAGTTTTTAAATGATAAATATATCTTATTGGTGTAGATTAATTAGGGTTTTTTTTTACATTTAAAAAGTGACTGTTGACAGTGTGCTTTTATTTTGAAAAAGTCTCTGAATAAACAGAGAGGAAAGCACTTCATTAATTGCTGCCATTTAACTATTTTTTATTTTATCGTGAATAAAGTTTTTTTTTGAGTGAATCGATTTGTTGCTGTCCTGTATCTGCTGCCGTGGACTTTGTGTTCAGTTCATAGTTTCGTATTGTTGGATTTGTTTGTGAATTGAAATGACTGCAGAAGGGCAGGACACTGACTCAAAGCAGTTGCTGTTTTCCCAGAGTTTTGAGCAATCAATACAATAACTTTTAAATAAAATGGAACAGATGTCCCAAAGACTTGATAGAATGGAGCATGCCCAGCTTGCATCATCAGAGAGGGACATAAACAGCACTACCTATCTGCCCTATCTGCTCCTTTCATAGTGTAGTAGAACACACATGATCACATACTTTGTATTAAATATATGAGTGTAAAATAGAAGCTGGAATAAGAATTCAGCAATAAATAATAAAATATGAACCCCAACACATCCAAATTGTATTAAATCTCATTTTCAGCACACATGCAATGGATACCTCTTCATTAAGTCCTGGAGACTTATCAGCATTGAATACCAGCTGCCACTGCAACCAACAGGCGTCTAATAACAAGTCCCACATTCCTCACCTTAGACTCTTATATACCTTGTCAATGCCACAAAATAAGAATCAGTGAGGAGAAAATGCAGTAATGTATTTTGATAGTGTATTTTCAAAATGTTTTCTGATATCATATATATACGCTCATAAATCTGCTCTCTGAAAGGAATTCAGTTTTTCCAATTAAAAAACTGTTACATCCTTGACATAATGCTGCATAAATAATACCTTTTGTGTCGCATTTAAAAAAAAAATATTCAACTTAAGCAGACTTTAAGAATGTATAAAAATTACTTCACCTTGTAATATAAATGCACACTGGTTGCACATGACACATTTATATGCCCCTTTTTTAGTTTCATAGGTAGGTACTAGGCTATCGGCCCTGGGGCCTGTACAAGCCCAGCCAAAAAGGTACCCTGGCTTTTGCCACCCAAGAAAATTATTTTCCTGTGCCACTGTCGAGCAGAGCCACAGAGGTGATCCTCGGGGTGAATTTCCTATTTCCCATCGAGTCATCAAGTTTTTCTTGAAGAGTGCTAATGAAGAGCTTTGTTTGATATAGATAGGTACTTTATTCCAGAGTATGGGAAGTCTCTGGGACAGGAATCTATCCCTCCGGCATGTTCTGTTTATTGTGGTGACAAGGTTTAGGTCCCTACAGCGTGTAGCTCGGAGGGATTGGGATTTCTTTCAGTGTAGCATGTCCAACAGCTCTGGGTTTGACATAGCTTTGTATGCTAGGCAGAGATCACCTCTGAGTAGGCGATATGCAACGGAGTAAAGCTGGAGTATTTTGAGACGGTCTGCATAGGGCATCTGTTTGAGGCCGGTAATCCTCTTTGTGAGGTATTTCTGTGGCCTTTCCAGTTGTTGTAGATGTCTTGTGAGGTACATACCAAAAGGGGCATTGCACTCTATAATGGGTCTAATGAGTGATGAGTAGAGGGGAACAATGACCTCTTTTTTTCTGGATGAGAAACCTTTTGTGATGAGGTGTGCCACGTAGAAGGATTTCCTGACCACTGTGGCGATGTGATTATCAAAGGAGAGACTACTGTCCACCTGTGTCCCAAGGTCTCTTATCACACTTTCGTTGTTAAGTATACTTCCGCCTATGTTGTAGTTCATGGGTACAGAGTTTTTACCAAAGGGGATGACAGTGCCCTTTTTGGCACTGAGCTTGAGGCCATGGCTTTGGCACCAGGCATCTGTCTCAGTGAGGCCCTTTTGTAGGATGTCCACATCGTTAGGAGTTTCGATTATGGCTCCTAGTTTTCAGTCATCTGTGAACTTCGTTAGCCAAAGACCTTCTGTGTTAGCCTGTACTTCAGAGAAGTAGATACCAAACAGGAGAGGACCCAGGACTGAACCCTGTGGTACTCCACTTGTCACTGGTCAGAAGTCGGATTTGGAGTCTGCTACTTTCACAGTGTGGGTTCTGTCAGTGAGCCAGTTGGCAACCCATCTTGTGACATAGGGATTTATACCTAGTTTTGTGAGTTTATCTATAATTCCAGAGTGGGCGGTGGTGTCGAAAGCCTTGGCAAGATCTACGTAGGCTGTGTGAACCACCTTACCCTTGTCTATGGCATTGGTGACTGCTTCAAAGAAGTCTGTCAGGTTTAGGAGACATGATCTGCCTTTTACAAACCCGAACTGGGTGGGGTCCAGAGTTTAGAGATTACCAATGTCTTTGTTTATAAGTTCCATGATGATACGTTCCATGGCCTTGCAGACCAGGCTCGTCAGGCTAATGGGGCGGTAGTACCCAGGGTCCGTGGTGGCTTCCCCCTTGTGGAGTGGGATAACCGTTGCTGTGTGCCATTCAGCAGGCACAAAGCCTGAGGTGAGGCTATGATTGAACATGGTACTTAGGTGGGGTGCCAGTTCGTTCTGTAGTTCGTGTAGAATGCAGCCTGGGATGTTGTCTGGTCCCATGGATGCTGTGTTCTTGGCTTTGGAGAGTGTGTTTTTACCTGTGCAGCCGTGATTACAGGAACTTTGCTTTCTTCCGGTATAGAGCTGAGCTCTTTGGGGGGTGAGAGGGGGGGTAAAGTTAGCACTGAACCTATCTTCCAGGATGTTGGCAATATCAGTTGGGTCTGTATATTTAGTGCCACTGTGCTATAACTCAGAGCAGATCTGAGTGTTACCATTGAGATTCTTGACATAGCTATAGAATGCTTTGTGGTTGTCTTTAGAATCAGTGGCGATTTTGTTTTCGTAAACAGCTTTGGAAGATTTTATCAGGGATCGCAGCTTCTTACTCAGGCTGACCAGGGAGTTCCTCCACTCATGGGATTTTACTCTCTTTTGCAACAGTTTCTTCCTTCTGTTGTACAGTTTTGTTTATGGCAGGGGACCACCATATTGGCTTATTTTTTTTTGGAGTATAGCATCTTGGTTCTGTTTGGGATAGCACGATCCATGCACTCATGTAAGTGCTTATAAAGTGCAATTGTGTAGCATTCAGTAGTCGTAACTGTATTGTCCATCTGCATGAGTGTCATGAAGTTCGCCACGTCTGTCTTAAGAATTATGAAGTTGGCTTTGGAGAAATATTTTACCATGGTTTCCTTAATGGGGGGTGGGGCAGGATGTGGATATCTAGGGTAATTAGCTTATGGTCGGATCGGACCAATGAGGCATTGACTTCAGGTGTGGAACACCAGTCACTCATGTTGGTAATGACTAGATTTAAGATATTGTTGCCCCTGATGAGGGTGTGGATAAGTTGATCCAGGGCATTGGAGTTTATGAATTCCAGAAAGCGTTGAGTGAAGGAATTGGTACATGAGTAGTTTTCCCAGTTAATGGGGTAGTTGAAATCGCCCATTATTAGGGTGTTTGGTTGAACCCTAATATTTTCCAGTACATCAAGAAAAGAGGAGCGGGAATCTTGGGGCATGGTGAGTGATCTGTAGCAAGCTACAATTTGGATTGCAGTTTTGCCCAGAGTTAGTTGCACTTGGATAACCTCAGCTGCATTATGCTGAGCAACTAGCCTGGAGGTGTACATATCCTTAATGAATACGGACACACCTCCGCCTTTGGTGTTCCGGTCCAGGTTACATGGCCGAAAAGTGTGGTATAAGTTATAGCCTGGTAGTGCAGGGGTGCTCTCTGGAGCCTTGAACCAGGTCTCAGTCACTGCACAGATATCGATGTTGTCCATTTTAAGGAGTGCCTCGAGTGAGTGCATTTTGAGATTTAAACTTCTAGCATTGAGTAGCATCACCCTCAGTTTTTGCTTGCCTTTTCCTGTTACAGTGGTGAATTTGTCATTTGAACCTTGCTTAAAAAAGGCACTATAGGGGCGGCAAGAACCTTAGCCAGTATCTGGAATCTCAGGGATGACAGGTGCAAGCCATCTCTGGCAAAGCATCGTGGTCTGTCGACCATGTCATCCCAGGCAGACAGATACAGGATCCCTTTAGAATGGCACCAGAAGCTTAGCCAATTGTTGAAGTCAATCATTTTGTCCTTGTACTGCGGCATTATTCTGGGTGATGGCAGAATGCTACTCAGGGCTAGGATCATACCTGCCTGGGCTACAAGATCGAAGAGCTCTTCCATGTCTCTTTTCATGTAGTCCAGGGAGGTACGTCTCAGGTCGTTGACATCAACATGGACAATGACAGAGTCATATTTGTACTTGTTGTGGAGTGACCTGAATGCGTGGGTTATGTGGCGGATCCTGGCACCCGACAGGCAGCTGACAGTAACCTTCTCCTTGTTTAGCCTGGTGAGTGGGACATCAGTGTGCCTGACTATAGAGTCACCTATAACTAGTGTGTTGGGTACGTTGTTTTGCCTTATTGGTTGCGGTTCAGTGGCACACTGAGTCTGTGGGCTATATGTCATTTGGGTTGTGTTGGGGGATGGAGGTTGCTTGCATTTCTGCTTTGGAGGTCTCTGTTGCTTAGACAGATTATTATTGTGCGTCTATTCATAATATTTCTTTTGTTTCTTTCCCTAAAATTCTTAAAAGTTGTACCTCTTTTGTTAACAAATTTGGGTTGATTGCATACCACTTTGGATATTTCACAGTTATAACTTAACAAGCTCTGATTTCTAAAAATAAATTCTGTAATTTGCTTGGTATCTGTGTTGTATGTAATGATCATTGTTTTTGAATACACATTGCCTTTCATATTAACCCCGACTTGGGTAGATATTATTTATTTTCTTTTTGTATAACAACCCAATAAGGGAACATGATTTCCTTCGTGTCTTTTTTCTGTTAACTTCTTGTATTAATTCATCAATCAGTGCTTCCGAGTACTCCCTCCTAATAAACTTCCCTCTTAGTTTAGTAAATTTATATTGAAACATCTCCTTTTTAAAGATCTTTTGCACTAATCTGACCAATTAACCTTTAATCACCACTTTTTTTGGTGTAACGGTTAGCAATTTTGAAAGTGTAACAGATAATTTGAGTGGGTAGCTTTTCTGTAAATTTTTGATGTAAAATTCCTACTTACAAAATCCTTAGTAATCTCAATATCCAGATAGCGCAGCTTTAAATCTAGCACTTCACTAGTGAATTAAAAAATAGAGTTGTAGAACTAATATAGTTTAGATATTCACAGAATTTCTGTTTTGTGTCCTCCATTGTAATACAAATACCATCAATGTATCACATATACAAACTCCAGGATGTTTGCCTACTGTTAAATATAAATGTTAAATATAAATCTCTTTTCCCATTGTGCCAGTATAGTACTGGCAAAAAACGGAGATCAAATCATTCCCATGGCAAACCCTTGCTTTTGTTGAAAATACATACTGTTAAAAAATACAAAATTATTGTTTGTAGTAATTTTCATGAAATCATTTAATAAATTAATACCATTGTTGGAATATGTATCCATATCCACTAGAAAGTCATGAAACCATTCATGTGAAGTTGTTAAATCTTGCCGTTTAATGTTAAGTTGTCTATCTCGCCTTCATTCTTGCTGGATGGGTTCGGAGCTGATCCTCGGCTCCGACTCGGCCTTCTACTAAAGCTCGAGAGCTATTTACCGGCTCAAGGCTTCCCCATATCCCACAATGCTAGGCGACAGATACCCAGATCTTGTTTGCCACTTCAGCTACAAGGTTGCGATTTTACCGGCTCCATGTCGTATAAATCTTTTCTTGTATTTTTACTGTCAATATTCTCTTATTTTGTGATAATCTTCCCTCTTAGTTTAATTAGATTGTGTACCCCTTGAGATCCCACTTAGAAACTCATTTTTTTTGTTGTTTCAGAGTTTCTCCCCCCCCCACCCCCACCCTTTAGGGTAGTGGTAGGCCTTATTAGCTACTTTTACTTAGTCTTATAGTTTGTTCTTGTATTTATATATATATATATATATATATATATATATATATATATATATATATATATTTGTTAGTAATAGGTTGTGTGGTTATAGTTATTATTATTACTGTTAGTTTCACCTAGTGTGTGTGTGTGTGTGTGTGTGTGTGTGTGTGTGTGTGTGTGTGTGTGTGTGTGTGTGTGTGTGTGTGTGTGTGTGTGTGTGTGTGTGTGTGCACCTTGTTTTAAGCACTAGTTACCTGTTCCCTTTGGTATCCCTTTTTTAATATGTCTAAAGATACCAAAGTCTCAGGTTTCAAGAAGTGTGACTCGTGCTGTCAGAAGATGTCTCTGACAGACAGTCACACTTCTTGTGTTTATTGCTTGGGCCCCCAAGACCTGCAGGACTCTTGTTTGGTCTGCCATGCCTTCAGTCCGAGAGTTCTGCAGGAGCGTAGGAACAAGCTCATTTTGAGGGGCTTACTTAAGCCAGAAAGATCCCCTGCTAAGCCTCTGTCGGGAAAATCCTTAAACCCCACCAAACTGTCGGCTCCCTGTTCGGAGCCGTCGCCGAGTGGAGCTCCTGCCTCCTTGTTGGTTCCGTCTGGAACCAACACTTCGAGACCTCAGTCATCTCTTATCTTGGTGTTGGAGCCTTCTCTGAGCCGTAAACGTCCGAGGTCCCCCTCTTTAGAGTCCGTTTGTTCGGCTCTGAGGTCTCCATTGCTTCAATCGGAGCGGAGCCATAGGTCCCACTCCTCTCGGTCCTCCAGGCTCTCCGATCATGACTTGGAGAGGGTGGTCAGTAAGCTCCTAAAGTCGCAGGCACTGTCCAAAATGTTGACCAGCCCTTCTCAACAGACTGTGGCTATCCCTGTGTCTTCAACAGTTCCTCCTCTGACTCTTCCACTGTGTTCGGAGCTGGAGCTCGTTGGGGCTCGAATCGTCAGAACGTCAGAGCCTATACCACACCTTTTGGCTCCGATCTCTTCATTGGTTCTGTCCTTGGAGGGATCCGGGCGCCAAGACTCCCTCGTCGGCTCCGAGGGGGCGAGTGGCATCGGACCCTTGTCCGACCCTTTTCTCCCACTCGGGGCCTCGGCGCAGATGAGCTTGGCCCCGAAATCAGCCTCGGAGCCGTCCCTCTCGGTGCCGGGAGGGGTTCACATCTCTTCGGAGCGGGGACCCTTTTCTCTGCCTAATAGGGGAGCCTTTGAGGTCATGAGGAGCGTGCTGACTCCTGTGTCGGCTCCGCGATCGGCCCCTTCGGCTCCTCCCCCCATGGTGCCTGCATCGGTCTCTGTCCACCCTCCTGACCTCAAGCGTGGAGAACAGACGCTCCAGGTCGCCCCATTGGGTGTATCTTCCTCTTCTGAGCCCTCCACTGATCATTCAGAGGAGCCCCCTCGGAAGAGAAAATTTAAGAGGAAACATGTTGACTCCCCCAAGTCAGTCACGTCTGACACCGACTTGGAGGATTCGGAAGGGTCCCCAAGGTCCCCCTCTGAGGATGTCTCCTTTTCAGACATCCTTGAGATCCTTAGACAGAGGGGGAACTGGACTGCCCTTAACCCTTCCGAGGACGAGTCGGTGTACCTGGACACGTTTGGTTCTCGCCTTTCCACCTCCTGGGTGTCTCCGCCTTTCGACCCGCTCATGGAAGTGGTGGCTCATAAGGCATGGACAGCCCCAGACACAGTGGAACCAACTCCCCACAGGCCCACTAAATTCATTACAGCCCCATCTGACAAACAGTTTCAAACAAAGGGTGTCCCTGTTGATGCCATGGTGGTGGCAGCAGCCACTAAAAAGGAGTTGGCTGACCCTTCGGTGCCTGTCCATCCACCTAATAAAAAATCTAGGACAATGGACAGGTACGGGAAGCGGATGTTTTCTTCAGCGACCTTTTCCATGCGGTCACTGAATTATCTGTGCCATTTCACCTGCCTTCAAAGGGATCTTCTCAAGGAACTGGGTGATACCCTTCAGGATCCATCAGCTGTGGGGTCTCAGGAAAAGATTAACTCCCAGCTGGCGACCCTTAACTCTGTAGTCAACTCCTCCATGTGGCTCATTTCTTATGCAGCCGATGAGGCGAGTAGAGCTGCAGGTACAGGCATGGCTTTGAGAAGACATGCCTGGATGCGGTTATGTAACTTTGCTGACCCCTTTAAGGCGTCCTTCACCAATACCCCCTTCGATGGTTCGGCTTTGTTTAGACCACAGGTGAAGGATGCCCTTACCAGGTGTGAACAGGAAGGCAAGACTCTCTCTGCTGTGGGAGTCCGTTTTTCTACTCCCTCTAGACCATACCCTAAAGGTCAGAAGAGTGGAAAAATGTGGTTTCGGAAACCCCAGGGAGTCATGCCTGACACACGTGGTGAGTTTCCCTCCAGGGGCAGAGGAGGAAACAATAATAGACGCCGCCCGAGGGGCAGACAGGGTCTGCAAAATCAGGGTAGCAGAGAATCTTTCTCTGACAAACCCTTTCAGCACCCCTGAGGGGCTGCCCGACTGTCCACCTTCTGAGGCAGTCGGGGGAAGATTGTCACTGTACCCAGAAGCCTGGCAACTCCTCATACAAGACAAATGGGTACGGTCTATATCCGAGGGTTACAAAATCCCCTTTGTCCACACCCCTGTACAAACAAACGGGTCCCTTCCAGATGTTCCACCCGGTCTAAGGGAACAAGTAGTACTAGAAATTTCAAAACTGCTGGAAAAAAGGGCCATCTAGCCAGTCCCAGCAGACCAGCAAGGATCCGGGATTTACTCCAAGTCCTTTTTGGTACCAAAAAAAGACAGGGGACTGGAGACCCATTTTGGATCTCAGCAGGTTAAACTAATCTGTTCAAAGAACGAAGTTCCAGATGGTCACGCTTCAGTCCATTCTACCCTTTTTGGGTCAGGACAATTGGACGTGCTCCATAGACCTTCAGGATGCGTACTACCATATCAAAATGGACAGACGCTCCAGTAGGTTTCTCTGCTTCCGACTGGGAGCCAGTCACTATCAATTCAGAGCCCTGCCCTTTGGTCTCACCACAGTCCCCAGGGTGTTCACCGAATGCATGGCAGTGGTTACGGCTCACCTGAGACGGCGAGGATTCCAGGTGTTTCCATATCTAGACGACTGGCTCCTAACTGCTTCCACCAGGCATCAGCTACTCTGAGCCAGGGATTATACCATCCAAACTTGCTCCAAGCTAGGTATCTCTGTAAACTTCGAAAAGTCTGCATTGTCGCCTTGTCAATCTATAACTTTTATAGGCGCAATATTAAATACAAAAGAGCTGTCGGCAAAACTTCCCTTAGAAAGAGTATCAGACATTCGCCGACATGTTCAAACCTTACTAAAGTGCAAGAGAATTCAGGCCAGATTTGTACTGAAAACCTTGGGTCTCATGGCAGCAGCAATCACGTTACTTCCTCTGGCTCGTTTTCACATGTGGATTCTTCAATGGATGCTTTTTACCCAATGGTCTTTTCAACAGCTTCCGATGTCTCACAACATAATAATCACCCAATCATGCAAAGACCACCTTTCTTGGTGGATGGTTTCCTTTCAAGTACTTCAAGGCAGACTGTTTGTTCTTCCTCCTCCTGTTGCCACGGTGACAACGGATGCCTCCCTGATCGGGTGGGGGGGGCATTTTCAGGGCAGGACTGTCCAGGGCACTTGGCAACCCCTAGAGTACCATTTGCACATAAACGTCTTGGAGATGAGAGCAGTACTTTTAGCATTGCAAGCTCTTCAGGACTCTCTACCTACCGGGACTATTGCAATTCAGATGGACAATATGTCTGTAGTGTGGTACATCAACAAGCAGGGCGGAACCAGGTTCTATCCCTTATGTCGAGAAGCACTCAGACTCTGGCAGTGGGCGATCTCCTCTCAACGGTTTCTGATAGCAATGCACATCCCCGGGAAGTCCAACGTCATAGCGGACAGGTTAAGCAGAGCCATTCTCATGCCTCATGAGTGGTCTCTCAATCGTTTAGTAGCGGACAAAATTTTCCGCAGATGGGGTCAACCTTGCTGCGACCTTTTCGCAACCCCTCTCAACAGCAAGTGCAATGACTTCTTCACTCTCTTCCCCCTACCCGGCAACTCCCCCAGAGACGCTCTAGTTCATGATTGACCCCGGGGTCTTCTGTATGCATTCCCTCCTTTTCCCTTAATTCCAAAACTGATTCAGAAAGCGACCGCATTGGGATCCAGGATGATCCTCATTGCCCCTTACTGGCCTCGACAAATTTGGTTCCCATTCCTGCATCGTCACCTGCTGGAGCAGCCCTGGAATCTGGACCCAGTGCCAGACCTCTTGATCCATCAGTCAGGCGGGCTGCACTATTCTCTTCAGTCTCTCAACCTCACAGCTTGGTTGCTCCACTTCCAGCCTTAGCCAGGCTTCCACATATTTCTCAGCCAGTGCGTGAAATCATCCTATCTTCGCACAAATCTGCTACCAGAAAGACTTATGCTAGTAAGTGGAAACATTTCTCTTTCTGGGCAGAGGCTGGAAATATAGACCCCTTTACAGCCCCTGTCCATAACGTTGTAGATTTTTTGGCAGAACTTTTTCGAGCAGGTTCCTCATCTGCCACCATTAGAGTCCAGTTGGCTGCTATCGCTAATTTCCACGCTGGCCTGTCAGAGACCAGCATCATGTCCCACAAACTTTGTAAAGCTTTTCTTAAAGGGACTATTTTACTTAGGCCCCGGTTAAAGATCCCCCGCCTCCGTGGGATTTGAACCTGATATTAACTTAATTGATTCTCCCTCCTTTTGAACCTGCGGCTTCCTGTTCCTTAAAATTACTCTCCTGGAAGACTCTCTTCTTAGTAGCCATCACCTCAGGTAGAAGAGTGTCGGAACTTCAAGCCCTCTGTATTCGTCCTCCTTATCTTGTTTTTCACAAAGATAGAGTTTCACTCAGGACTAATCCTTCCTTTTTACCCAAAATACCTTCCGAGACAAATCTGAATCAGGCTATTGATCTAACTGTCTTTTTTCCTAACTATTCGAAAAGAGTTGAACAAAAGTTGCACTATTTGGACGTTCACAGGCAATTACGTTTTTATATGGATAGGACTAAACAAACAAGAAAATCGGACCAACTCTTCCTGTCCTATGCTGAGGGCAAGTTGGCCTCTATTATTACTTTGATTTACCAACTGAGACATAAAGAACTCCCTACAAAACCAAAAGCTCATTCCAGCAGAGCATTAGCTACGTCGGTAGCTTTTCAGGCAAGACTTCCAATGGAATCTATTTGTGCTGCAGCCACATGGGCCACTCCTCATACTTTCATTTCACATTACAAGTTGGATATGGCCTCCAGGAGTCGAGCTGATTTTGGTTCTACTGTGCTCAAGAGTCTGTTCCAATGAGCCACCCAGGGCTAAGGTGCTAGGGGTGCTGTCCCATCCAGCAAGAATGAAGGCGAGATAGACAACTTAACATTAAGAAGTTATGTACCTACCATAACGTTCCATGTTAGTTGTCTTCTTCTCGCCTTCTTTCTTGCGTCCCACTCTCCATCCCCCTAGCCTGGACAGACCGAGAAGAATCCCCTTTGAGGCATTCTTCCTCTGGTTGACTCTTTTCTAGGTTACTTCCTCCTCTGTTTTTAGCACTGTAGGTAAACCTTGTAGTGGGGACAGGTGTCTCCATGGTTTTAGCTCTACCAAACGAGATCTGGGTATCTGTCACCTAGCATTGTGGGATATGGGGAAGCCTCGAGCCGGTAATTAGCTCTCGAGCTTTAGTAGAAGGCCGAGTCGGAGCCGAGGATCGGCTCCGAACCCATCCAGCAAGAAAGAAGGCGAGAAGAAGACAACTAACATGGAACGTTATGGTAGGTACATAACTTCTTATTCTCACTGATGGGTTCGGAGCCGATCCTCGGCTCCGACACGGCCGATAGCAAAGCTCAAGGTTTGTCAGTAGCTCGAGACCAAGCCCCTTATCCCACAATGCACTGCTGGAATTACCTCAGATTTAGTTTGCCGCGGCAAGCGAGATCTCTGTGATCCAGCTAGCTCGGACCATTTTTGGGAAAAAAATTAACAGCGAGTCTATAAAAAGTTTTCCTTTTGTTTAAAATATATAGTGAGTGTTAGTATTAGGTCTTTTTATATATAGTCTATAGTTCAATAGTTATAAATAGTTTAAAAGTTAGGCCCTTGTTGGCTTCTTCGTTTGTGTGGGCTTTAGCCCTATTTACACTTATTAACCTTTATAATAGTCAGGCTTTTTTTTTGTGGGCCTCTTTAGCCCTATATTTGTAATCTATATTACATTGTTATAGATAGTGCCCGGATTGGGCTTAGTTGTTTGCGGATCTTTTCAGTCAAGTAAGGACTTTACTAATTTACCTTTTTACAGTTTACTGTTTGTGTTATTTAGATATGTCGGATGATAAGGAGAAATCCCATCCTAAATCGGGATTCAAAAAATGCCCAGATTGTGGGCAGAAAATGTCCGTCACTGACGGATACATTCAATGTGTCTACTGTCTGGGGACTAAACACCTCCAAGACAACCTGCAGCATTTACCACTCCTTTTCTTCAAGAGTCCTCTTGGCGAGAAGGAGGAAACTTATAGACAGGGGATTGCTACAGCAATCTTTTTCTGAAGTGTTAAGTAGCCATGAGGGTACTAGTATGTCCTCCAAATCCTCAAAATCCAAATCTTCAGATAAAGTCACGAAAAAGGCAAAGATTTCAGAAGGAGGGTCATCAGTTTCACAGTCATTGGAACCAAGTGTACCTTTGATTCGGAGCCAGCTCTCTGTTTTGGAGCCGGTCTCTGAAGTTTCTTCTTCACCTCTGCTCCAGTCAGCACCTTTGGTGCATTCAGCTAACTCCTCAGTCAGCCTTTCAGATTTGGACTTGGATCGGCTAGTGCAGAAGCTTTTACAGGCACCAGGACTTGCCAAATTGTTGTCGGCCCCGACCAGCTCGTCGGTACGAAGACCATGGAACCGGATTTGTCTACTCCTCCTCCAAGCCATACTGGACTCTCGGAGCCGAAGTAAATTGAACCGATGGTGGTCAAACCCTTGGAGCCGATAACCATACCAGTGCTATCGGCCCCATCTACTCTGATGTTCTCGGCGCCAACCGAGGACTCTAGGAGCCGACGCTTTCCCGTCAGGTCCGGAGAGGATAGTCAAACCGATTTGTCGGTGCTGACTCTTCCTCTCGGGGCTTCGGCTCAGATGAGCTCGGCTCCTACATCAGGCTCGGAGCCCAGGGTTTCGGTGCGGGAGGATCAGACGGTACTCTCGGGTCCGTCCACTCCTTCTCATCGGAGCCATGGTGCCTTCAATGCTATGAGGAGAGTTTTGTCTCCAAAGATAACATCAGCATCAGTTCAGCTTTCCCTCTCCGCTCAAGCTTTTGTGTTTGCTTCTTCATCTATCGGTCCCTTTAAGCGTAGAGACCCCGAGCCTCAAGTACCCCCACAGGACGTCCCCTACTCTTCTGAGACCTCCCCAGATCCCCCCACTGAGGAGATGCCCAGGAAGAGATTGTGCTCCCCACAGGAGTCCTTGACATCTCACACGGACTTAGATGAATCAGAAGGGTCCCCTCGATCCCCCTCTGAGGATATCTCCTTTGCAGAGATACTAGAGATCCTTAGTCAGAGGAGCGATTGGCAGTCCAAGACCCTTACTGAGGATGAGTCCGTGCTCTTGAAGTCATTTGGGTCTCAACCTTCCACTTCGTGGGTGTCTCCACCTTAGAACGAGCTCATGGAACTGATTTCTCATAAGGCATGGGAGTCACCGGAGGCCATGGAACCTGTTCCTCGTAAACCTAACAAAATTATGTCTGCCCCAGTGGACATGCCATTTTTGACAAAGGGGAGTGCCTGTTGATGCCATGGTGGTAGCTGCAGCCACCAAAAAAAGAAGTATCTGAGACATCCACCTCTATCCATCCCCCTAACAGAGATTCTAGGGTCATGGATAGATATGGTAAGCGCATGTTTAGTTCGGCGACTTTTTCTCTGCGATCATTGAACTACTTAACCCATTTTACGAGACTACAGAGAGATCTCCTGAAAGAGCTAGGAGATGCTCTCCAGGGTACGGTAGCTGCAGCAGCGGTGGCCGACAAAGTCAGCGCCCAGCTCGCTACCCTAAACTCAGTGGTAAAATCGTCCATGCGTCTCATATCCTATGCTGCTGATGGTTTGAGTAGAGCCGCTAGTTCGGGCATTGCTCTTCGAAGACAAGCCTGGATGTGTCTCTGTTCCTTCGCGGAACCCTTTAAGTCTTCCTTTATTAATACCCCATTTGATGGCTCATCACTGTTTGGGCCCAAAGTAAAAGAAACTTTAAACAGGTGTGAGCAGGAAGGCAAGACCTTATCTGCCGTTGGAGTCCGTTTTTCGACCCCTACTCGGCCCTACAGGCAGCCTTTCAGGACACACGTGGAGAAACTCCCTCTAGAGGCAGAGGAGGTGGTTATAACGGAAGACGCCACCCCAGCAGCAGAGGGGGTCCGCAGCAACAGGGTGACAGGGGTCAGTTCTCCAGTCAGCCCTACCAGTGCCCCTGAAAGGGGGCTTGACTGTTAGGCTCTGGAGGCAGTCGGGGGTCGCTTGTCTTTGTACCCAGAAGCCTGGCTAAACATAACATCAGATACTTGGGTACAAAGCATCATTTCCAGAGGATGTTTCATTCCGTTTTCTTCCCCTCCCATTCCTGTAAAGAGAATCCCAGATGTTCCACCCAATCTCAGGGAACAAGCAATCGTAGAGGTCCACAGATTGCTAGAAAAATGAGTCATCCAACCAGTCCCAGCAGACCAAGTTGGATTCGGAACTTACTCACGATTCTTTTTGGTACCAAAGAAAACAGGGGACTGGAGACCTGTCTTGGACCTCAGTAGACTCAACCAGTTCGTAAAGAAACAGAAGTTCCGAATGGTCATGCTTCAGTCCATTCTTCCCTTTTTAGTGAAATAGCAAACACAAGATAACAAGCCAAAGAAAGAAAAAAAAAACATATATTCTTTGTTCTCTAATAGTTATTTTCACATATATACTATACAATATATAGGTTTCTGCTAAGTTTCTTCTCTTAGGAACTATTAATTACTAATTATCAATTAACAGTATTACCTGACACTATTATGTATTGCCTATTTTGCGAGTTAACTGACCTGTTTGCATTTTTACATGTTTATACATCAACTGCTGACTTGTAAAATATGCATTTTCTTCTTTCTTTTTTTTTTTTTGTAAGTTATTTTTATATACTTTTAATGTTATACATTATATATGTTTTATTAGTGAAATGTATTTTAAATTTGCAGAAGTGATGTATTTTGACGACACCACTCCACTTTTTAAATATTCTGTGTTTTGGCGCCAATGTGTTTTTATTCTGAGGAAGCTACTGATTCGCAGTAGCGAAAACGCTTGTTGTTATCAAAATAAACCTGCGTTAAAGAAGATTTTTGTGGCTTGGGTTTCTAGCCTGTTTGGACTACCTGCTAGACCATTTTTTCTTTCTTTTTAGGGAAATGCGATTGGATGTGTTCCATAGATCTCAAGGATGTGTACTATCATGTAAAGATGAGCAGACGCTCCAGAAATCATCTGCACTTCCTGCTGGGAGTCAATCATTACCAGTTTCGAGCCCTGCCCTTTGGTCTCACCACAGCCCCCAGAATGTTCACCAAATGCATGGCAGTGGTCACGAGTCACCTGAGACGTCTAGGATTCCAGGTGTTTCCATACCTAGACGATTGGCTCCTAATCGCTGCCACCAGGCATCAGTTGACTCAGGAAACACAATACACTCTGCCATCAGTTGGGCATTACAATCAACTTCGAAAAGTCTGCCTTATCGCCATCGCAGCTTACCGTTTTTATAGGAGCAGAATTAGATACCTCAACTACCACTCTACGTCTCCCTGTCGAAAGAGTCTCTCTTCTCCGCCAAAATGTCAGCTTACTGGTGTCAAAGAACAGAGCCACAGTAACAGAGGTATTGAAAGTTCTAGCTTTGATGGCGGCAGCAATCCTGGCTTTACCACTCGCAAGGATGCATATGCGAATTCTTCAATGGCTCCTATTCGCTCAGTGGTCTTACCAGAGACTACCGATGCACCACATGATTCTCATCAGGAGAGACCTTCAGTAGTGGTTGACATCTCTTCATGTCACAATCGGAAGACCCTTTGTTCTCCCCACCCAGTAGCCACTGTGACCATGGACACTTCCCTGATAGGGTGGGGGGGGGCATTTTCAGGGAAAGACTGCCCAGGGCACATGGACAGATCAAGAATCTCATCTGCACATCAATGTTCTAGAGTTGAGAGAGTTACTTTTGGCGTTGCAGTACTTTCAGAACTCTCTTCCTCTGG
Source organism: Protopterus annectens (assembly GCF_019279795.1). NCBI lineage: Eukaryota > Metazoa > Chordata > Ceratodontiformes > Protopteridae > Protopterus > Protopterus annectens. The sequence continues at coordinate 483,626,466 of NC_056749.1, read as the reverse complement.
GAACTATTGCAGTTCAGATGGAAAACATGTCAGTAGTCTGGTACTTGAACAAACAAGGCGGAACCAAATCTTATCCCCTATGTCGAGAAGCCCTCAGGGTCTGGCAATGGGCTGTGTCGCCCCAGCGTTTTCTATTAGCAATGAACATCCTGGGGAACTCCAACGTGATAGCGGACAAGCTAAGCAGGGCGATATTGCTCCGTCATGAGTGGTCTCTCAAACAAAGGTTGCGGAGTTGATTTTCTGCAAATGGGGCAAGCCTAGCTGCAACCTTTTGCCAGCCACATCAATTCAAAATGCAGAAGCTACTTTGCTCTAATACCACCTCCCAGTCACCCCCCGAGAGATGCGCTTCTACACGATTGGCCCCCGGGTCTCCTTTATGCATTTCCTCCCTTCCCATTAATACCCAGATTTTTACAGAAAGCAAAATCGCTGGGAAGGACTGTTATACTCATAGCCCCCTACTGGCCTCGACAGATTTGGTTTTCGTTTCTCCACCATCACCTGTTGGAAGGTCCATGGATCCTGGACCCAGTTCCAGATCTTCTGACGCACCCGTCAGGGGACCTTCATCCTTCACTGCAGTCCCTGAAACTGACTGCTTGGATAATCCACTTCCCCTAATTGCCAGGCTTCATTCAATTTCAGATGATACAAGACAAATTCTCTTGTCTTCTCACAAGCCATCTACCAGGAAATTATATGGCAGTAAATGGAAAAGGTTCTTAATTTGGGCCAACACAAAGAACATTGACCCTTTCCGAGCTCCGCTATCTTCTATTTTAGAATTTTTGACAAAAAATTTTAATGAAGGAGCAGCAGCAGCTGCTACAGTTAGACTTCATTTAGCTGCCATCTCAAATTTTCACCTTGGTTTTGGTGGCTTAAATGTTATGGGCCATAAATTATCTAAAACCTTCCTTAAAGGCGTTCTTCATATGAGACCTCTGATTAAAATTCCCTATTCTCCCTGGAATTTAAACCTTATGCTGTCTCAAATTATTCTTCCTCCTTTTGAACCAGCATCTTCTTGTGATCTAAAATTTTTATCCTGGAAAACAATATTTCTTGTGGCCATTACATCTGCCTGCAGAGTGTCAGAACTTCAGGCATTATCTATCAGACCACCCTGCATGATTTTCCATGCTGATAGAGTATCTCTCAGAACAAACCCCTCATTTTTACCTAAAGTCTGTTCTGAGTCAAATATCAATCAGGTCATTGAACTACCAGTCTTTTTCCCCAACCACTCTAGCAAATTGGAATAGATGCTGCACAAACTTGATGTTCACAGACAGCTCAGATTTTATCTTGACAGAACTAAGGATATTAGAAAATCAGACCATCTTTTTATATCCTTCTCAGAAGCAAGAAAAGGCAATCCAGTGGCTAAAACAACCTTATCTAAATGGTTATCCGATTGTATATCCTTTGTTTATGAAAATGCGAGCATGCCCTTAACACACGAGCCAAAAGCTCATTCTACCAGACCCGTCTCTACGTCTTCTGCTTTTCAAGCTAAATTGCCCCTTGACAATATTTGCGCTGCAGCCACTTGGTCTAAGCCTCATACCTTCATCACACATTACAAAGTAAATAAAGCTTCAAGGGACAGGTCTTCCTTTGGTTCTACGGTACTGAAGAACATACTCCCATGAGCCACCCACGGTTGAGGGTGCTAGGGACGTTACCCATCAGAGAGAATAAACGGCGAGATTTAACAACTTCACATATAGAAGTTATGTACTTACCATAACGTTCCATGTGAGTTGTTTATCTCGCCTTTATTCTCATGTCCCTCCCTCCTTCCCTCTCCTGGCTGACTGTTGACTTAGAGGCTAGTACCATCCTGGTTATTCAATATTTCTTCTTCCCCCTTGGGAAGTGTTCTTCGTAGATATATATAGAAGGGTATGTATATGTTTGTATATATGTATATATATATGTATATACTGTTATTCGCAGCAAACAAGATCTGAGGTAATTCCAGCAGTGCATTGTGGGATAAGGGGTTTGGTCTCGAGCTACTGGCAAACCTTGAGCTTTGCTATCGGCCGTGTTGGAGCCGAGGATCGGCTCCGAACCCATCAGTGAGAATAAAAGCGAGATAAACAACTCACATGGAACGTTATGGTAAGTACATAACTTCTATTTTCCCTTCCTTGTGCTTATTTTCTCTTACTGTTTTGCCATCTTCTTTAGATGCTACTTTTTCCTAAAAGAATGTTATAATTAAAAAAAGATGTTTTGAGAAGAAAAACTTTTCTAAAAAAAAAATAATAATAATAATACAGGGTTTGGACTTCTAAGGTGGCTGTATAATGATAAACACATAACGTCAGTTCTCTCAGTATGAAAACTGAAATTGAAAAAAAAGAAGTGTCACTGAAAATGTTTTTGGTAAATTCAGTTACTGGCTTGTAAATACATTGCTTGGGTGCTAGCAAAGAATAAATTTGGAAAAGCTGAAAGAAATTCTACCAGAAAAGATGAAGAGAAAACACTTTTTGGGAAGGATTCTGCAGCTATTCAGCAAAAATCAGTTCAAGCTTCAGCTTTGGTTCAAGAGAGTGCTTCCAGTAATTTAGAGGAAAAAATAAATCAAATGTATTCAGAGGTGATTAAAATAAATGAAACATTGAATGAATACATCAATTCAAACAAGAAAATGCTGGAAAAATACAAGAAGCTTTAACTTGCCATTCAGATCAACTGATAAAACTGCAAAAAAATAGAGGTTGACATGAAGAAAAAGATGGCTTAATATGAGGTTTCTCAATAAGAACTGAGTTACAAGACAGTGTGTGCAGAGAAGACCTGGGGCCAGATTCAATAAAGTCTACACTAAGTGTACCCTAAGTGTACAAGATATGTATTCATTAAAATTCTTATGAAATTTGTTGTGCTTTCTAGTCACTCAGAAAGATTACACGAAGTGTACATGTACCACTTTGTGGTAACCTTTATGAATCCCTGTCAATATTTAAAGCTGCAATAATATCAGTAGGAAAACTGAAATTAGGAGGAAGAAGGTGTGTGTTATGTCTGTGTTGTCTGCTCACTCAAATCATTGCACACTTAGTGTACACTTACTTTATTGAATCCGACCCTGAGATTTTCTGCTGTACCAGAGAAACTGGAAGAACCGAACTGTATTAATTTTAAGAAAGCACAAACAAGCAACTGGACTGTTGCTCCACAGCAGAATTTGTCAATTGAAAGGGCACATCAAGTTTATGCTCCAAATGTGGCCTTGAGAAAGTAGCCAAGACCTAAATTAGTAAAGATGCAGAAAGAGCTGGTCCTGACAAAACTGTGACAGAAGAGCAAAATATTAAAACTTGGAGACAGCATAGTGTTTGTAGAAAATGTTTATTTACTCTACACCAGGCAGGATAGAAAAAATGAATCCTAGCAGTCAGGGAATGTTAAGAGGCAGGTGTTAGATTCATGCTGCTGTATCCAGCTGTCTTCAAAGTGTTTTTTCCTGGAGGATCAAAGTATTTTTTTGACACAGAATAGGTGAAGGAAGAAATAAAAAGTTTATCCAAAAAGGTGAGTCAGCGAGCAGAAGGGGACTCTGTTTCTCACTCTTCTGAAGGTAAGGTTCGTAGAAAGACTTTGGCAGTGAAACGTTTTACTTTTACCAGTTTTCCAAAGGAAAATGTTTGAGCGACAGAAAAAGCACAGGAGTTGACTGGAAGAATCAGCAGTATCTTGGACATTTACGAGGGTGTGGTGTTGGGAGATGGAGATGAACAGGAAGAAGATCATCAACTCTGAAATTAGTGAATAAATGGAAGATTATAAAACATCTTATTACATTTGTGAAATCTGATTTTGCAAGAAAAAGTGACTGAAAAACACCGGACTATTGTTGACTTTGTTAACTTGTAGGTGGACTGTAAAGCATGTACCCCACTTTGTCATTAATGTTTAGAATGACACTAAGTGGGGTAAATTAAGTCAAACTTTTTTTCTTATTAGTATATGTATGAAACATTGCATTGTATAAACTGCATGTTATTTACAGTAACACAGTTTTATATAGTGTGTAGTCAGGAGTATTTTAAATGTGGAGGGGAATCTTTTCAGTGACTGTTGTATGTGTTAAAGATATTAAAGTAAACAAGTACTTTTTAGTGTTAAGAAATGTATGTTTTTACAGTGTAACAAGAGAACAAAGGCTGGACAAAAGCAAATTTAATCTTCATATGTGATCTTGGGTTGCTGGGGGTGTGGTATAAAAGTGTACTGATTATATTTTATATAGAATTAGGGTATTTTCTCATTTTATTTTACAGGAGTGAATGTCTACATTACTACCTTTGTCTTAAACTGTAAAAAGGTGTTTTTGTAAGGATGTAGGCTTTAAAAGTAGGACAAAATAATGGAACTAGTGAAAATGGTAAGCGTCTTACAGCAGCAAAGATATTAGCTTGTTTGTTTTCCATTGGCAAATGTTCATTGGAGTCGGGATGTCTGCAGATGAGTGAAATTTGCTAAGTACATTTCCATGGAGACAAGCTGTTTGCAGGTGTAAGCAGTTAATTTTGAGAATTGTGTATATTCTTTGATGAGGGAAGTGCAAAATTTAACGTTATAATGGCAAGCAGTTGAGTGAAAAAATTAAGTCTGAAATTATGGGAAGTGAATAAGAGGTAGCAGTCTCCCTAGCAGCCTTACTACTTTAATGCAGTGAATACAACTGTGTACAATTTAGTTTTATTTAAAAATGGCCAGTGCAGTTTTTCTTATGACTAAAAGTTAACACTTTCTTAAAGCATACAAGTTGTTTTTCATATCTGTGAGGGGAAGAGAGATAAGAAAAGAACAGGCAGCAATCTGTGTAAGTGGAAGCACAGGCTGTAGCATACATTTACCATGGATAACCTTACTTTTAGGCTAGATAATGCCTTTAGGTGCAGCCATCAATTTGGGCCAATTTTTCCCTTCTGGAGGGTTGAACTTCATGTTTTGAAGATGTACATAGTTTAATGTGTTTGTTCCAAGTTAATCATAGCCTAAGCACAGGCTTTGTTCCTGCGGAATGGAGAACAACTACAGTTATTCCTGTCCACAAAGGTGGCCTAGCAACAGACCCAGGGAATTTCAGACCCATAAGCTTGACCAGCCTCATCTGTAAGGCTATGGAATGTATCATTATGGACCTCATAAATAAAGACATTGGTGACCTCCAAACCCTGGATCATACCCAATTCAGATTTGTAAAGTGCAGATCCTGCCTGTTAAATCTGGTGGAATTCTTTGAAAGTGTGACCATTGATGAGGGCAGATTTGTGCACACAGCATACCTCGACTTGGCAAAGGCTTTCAACACAATCCCACATTCAGGCATTACCAATAAACTTAGCAAACTGAATGTAACCCCTTTGTTGTAAGATGGGTTGCCAACTGACTTACAAAATGGACACACACTATCATAGTGGGTGACTCCACATCAACCAGCAGACCTGTTAGCAGTGGGGTGCCGCCTACTGTTTGGTATATACTTCTCAGAAGTTCAGGTCAAAAGTAGAAGGTTGTAGCTAACAAAGTTTGCAGATGACTGCAAACTAGATGCAATTGTTGAATCCTCAAATGATGTTGGTATACTCCAGGATGGTCTCACACAGACCAAGTGTTGTATCAGTCAAGGTCTCAAACTGAATGCAAAGAAGTGCATCATCATTCCCTTCAGCACAAACAATGTCCCCTCATACTATCAAATCAATACAAATACTCTAAGTATCCATGAAATGGTAAGGGACCTGGGATCATAGGTTGACCGTAACTTTAACTTCAAACACCATGTGTCTTCCATTGTAAAGAAAGCTTTCCACATAGCTCACTAGATTAGTTAAGGCATCGCCTCGAGAGCAAAAGAAGTTTTACCCCCCCCCCATACTCGACACTTATCCAGCCCATAATTGATTGATTGATATAACACCCCATTTGGTAAGTACTGTACTAAAACCTACAGCAATTAGAGAGACCTCATAGGTTTCTAAAAAAGATCAAGGGCCTCCAGCACATGCCTTACATGGACCGACTAAAAACGCTGTCATTATACTCTGTATCGTGTAGACTTCTTAGGGGAGTCTTATGCCTGGCCCACAGAGCAACCCAAGCCCCAAACCTAATGAACTTACTGCATATCTGTAAATCAGATGGGTCAAGGGCCACCTGTTCCAGGGAGTTAAATATATCCTGCGACTTAAATAGGACATGCTTGAGGGATAGATTTATCTCCCAGTGACTGCCACATCATTGGAACATGCTACCAATTGATGTGAAACAGAGCAACTCTATGACACTAGTCAAGAGAATCCAGGATGTGTGGATGGGACACCGTAAATTCTTACCGGGGACAGCACTCACAAACCTCCTTCACATGGGCAGTCATCACTAAATACAATCTTTGGTATTGACTAGTACCTCTACGGTACTGCATTGGGTTGAAATGGGTAGTCTTAAAATGACCTCCATGTCGATAGCCTAGTGATCTCCTATGATCCTATGAATAGGGGATGGGGCTGTTTTGTATTTAGTTGTTTTTGTTTGAGGGTTTTCATTAAAACAAAATGTCTTGAAAATATGATATAGGTTCAAATGAAAATAAAAGAAACAACAGTACTAAAGATCAGCCTGCCAAACATCAGTATATGCATGTAACACAGAAGCTGAAAATACACATTCAGAAAAACTGTTGTGTATAACAAATGGAAACATGGGAACAATAACTTTTTATCATGATGGCAGTGCTGTCCACATTATCCTCGAATATGAATAGCCTCACAGATGTAGATAAAAAAGCGAGTATTGAATTATATTAAAAAATGCAGAGTGGAAGTAGCAATGCTGCAGGAGACATATTTTAAAAGAAATGACCATGTGAATTTGACAAAAAGAGGACTTCAGAATGGATACTCAGCAGAATATCAGTGAGGAAAAGGGGAGTAATTATACTAATTGCTAGTGGGGCTCCCATAGTGACAGATGAGGGAAAAAATGACAAAATGGTAGATTTGTGGTAGTAAAGGGATATTGGCAAGGGAAGATTATTACAATGGCATTTATTTATATTCCAATGAAAACTAGTATTGTGGAGATTAAGAAAATTTTGGGAGATTTTTATCCTTTCTGTAATGTCTTTAAATGTCAATGTCAATGGTCTCACATGTAAATACAAAAAAGGAGTAGTAGTGAACTTTCTTGGGTGGCGTAAACCAGGGAACCTTGTTGGCTAGGCTTACGCAGGCTCTCGGACTGACAGCCTAGTACCTACCTATGAACCTATGAACTATATTAAAAATGTAGAGTGAAAGTAGCTATGTTACAAGACATACACTTAGAACTGAACGTGTGAATTTTTCAGGATGATTATTCAGCAGACTACCTGGAGTACTTATATTAATTGCAAGAAGACCTCCAGTAGTGATAGAAGAGGATAAAAAAAAGTAATAATGGCAGATCTGTAGTGCTAAGGGGCTACTGGCAAGGGAGGATGATTACACTGGCATGTATTTGCATTCCACCTAAAACTGTTATAATGGACCTTAAGAAAATTCTGGGAGAAATAATCAGTTTCAGCAAGGAATTTTACTTATAGGTGGGGACTGGAATGTGATTTGTAGCAGTGACAATGTGTCTAGGGGGGGGCCCAGAAGGGAAAGTATAAGAAAGGAGGATAGATTTTTGAAGAGATATATGAAAATATTTGGCATGGAAGATGTGAATTCAGTAATAAGAGTTAGGAGTGAATTTACATATCATTCCCCAAGACATAAAAACTGGGCAAAGGCTAGACAAAATGTATATTTCACAGGAACATGTGCATTTCATTGAGGGTCCTGATATGCACTCAATAACTATTTCAGATCATGTGTCAATAATAACTAAAACAAAAAAAAGGGTAATGAAATAAAAGTGAGACACTGGTGCTTTCCTACTTACCTGTTGAAAAGGAAGGAATTTAAGGAATGGGAGAGGAGCTTATTCAGGAGCTATTAGAGAGGATAGAAATGTCTTCTGAAAATATAGCTAGGGAGTGGGATAAAATTAAGGTGGTGTTTAAAAATAGTGTGGAAATAAAAGAAAGGGAGCAGAGTAACAAGAATTATTTAGAGGGACTAACAGATATTAAAGTATTTCATAATAGGAGGAATTTCACAGAACAAGAAGTGGATCAATTGCAAAATGCTAAGTAGAAAATAAGAGATTACCTCGATAATATGCATGAATTTGGAAAGATTGCTGTTAAGCAGCTGTTTTTTGATAATAACAGTAGAGCACAAAAACTTTTAGCACATCGACTCAGGCAACAGAAAGTAGAAAGCGCTGTTGCCAGGCTTAGGGACCCTATAACAAGGAAAGTAACAAGAGATCCTATAGAGGTATAAGAAATATTTCAGGAATTCTTTGAAAGTTTGTATTAAGCAGAGAAATGTGGAAATCAAGAATAGATACAAATAAAAATGTTTATGGAAGAATTAAATATGCCAAGGTTAGCAGTAGATGTGGCTCAATTACTAATGGTTAGGATAGGAGGAGATGAGATAAAAATTGTGATATATAACCAGTCTACAAGTAGGTCCCCAAGAATAGATGGTATTCCTGTGGAAGTTTGGAAGCTAGGAGGGGAAAAAAACTGATAAAGATCAGGAAGGTTTGCTGAACAGTATTTTAAGAGGAGGAGAAGTAGCAACATCCTGGAAGAAAGCAGTGGTAGCTGTAATAACTAAAGAGGGAAATGATCCATCAGACCCAGCTTCATACAGGCCTGTTTCAATACTTTACCATGATTATAAAGTGTTCATGTCTATAATTTCTAAAAGAATGACAAAAGTAATGCCTAAATTGCTAGATATGGATCAGTGTGGCTTTGTGGAGGGGAGGCAAACATTTGACAACATTAACAGAACACTGATGATCCAGAGGGAAGCAGAATGTAAGAAGATACCATTGTTGTTGGTGGGTCTTGATGTAGAAAAAGCATTTGACAGATTAAGCTGGGACTTTATGAGCAGGGCAATAGAAGCATTTGCATTTCCTGAAAAAATTATAAGGTTGATTAGAAGGATATATGAGGGATTGGGGGTGAAAATTAAAGTGTGTGTAGTCCTCTCTGATAATTTCTGCTTGAGCAGAGGAGCCAGGCAGGGATGTCCCCTTTCCCCTTTGTTATTTGCATATATTTAGAACCACTGGCAAAGAAAATAAGGGACTCAGAAATTCAAGGATATAATTGGTATGGTAGTCAAGAAAAGCTGGCTGTATTTGCAAATGATATTATTTTATACATGACAAAACCAGAAAGAGACATTACAGTGTTGTAGAACATTTTGAGACAGTTTCAGATCTTTTCAGGATGCAAAATTAATGAAGGTAAAACAAAGGCAATAGCAATAAATTATGTACCCCCACACAAATTGGTTCAGCAATATCCGTATTTATGGGGACATGATAAAGTGAAGTATTTAGGAGTATGGATTAAAAATGATTCTGGTGTGGCAGCTAAAGATATGTGGGAAGAGACTAAACAAAAGATAATGCAAAAACTGAGAAAGTGAGAGCTTTGTTATATGGATATGGATAGTAAGATACAAGCAGTCAAAATGTTTTCGTCCCTTTAGTCTTATACACAGGTGAGGCATATTTTTATCAACCAGAGGAGAAGTTGTGGATAGCAATTAAGAAAAAGTTGAAGGACTCTTTCTGGGAGGGGATGACGGCAAGAGTCAAGTGGGATAAGCTTATTCTTCCAGTAGAAAAGCGTGGATTGGGATTACCCAATTTGAAGGGGTATTTCAGAGCTACACAGTTAAGGCTGCTATACATAGCAGAAGCAGAAAACTATAATTCAGAGTGGAAAGGGATGATGTTGAAACAGGGAGGAAGCTCAAGAAGCAAGGAGAGACTGGGATTTTGCATGCAAGCCTTTAAGGAGAATAACAATAATCATATGGAATGTTATTTCCATAAAGTAGCAGAGAGTATTCTAAGAACTAAGCCACAGTGGAAATGGAGAAAGGAGATTCTGCCAGTAGGGATGACTGCAATTAGGGATATAGACATTAGGCAAGTTGGGGCTGGAATTTATTGGAGAAAACTGGCAAAGGAACCAAGGTACTGGGAGCAGGTAACTTAAGAGGGAAAGGTAATAGAATTGGAAGACGCCAAAAATTTATTTGGAATGGAGTTTAGAAATTGCCTTCCCTATCAAGGATTGATATCAGAGTATAGGCAAAGAAAAATAAATGGGGGGGGTCGTAAACGAAAATACCAGCACTGGTAGAGTTTTTAGTAGAATTTAGGACAGAAGCTGCCATTAAAAAAGGCATAATTAGTAGAGCATATACATGATTGCATGATTACTATAAGACTCAGTCCGAGGAGGTTAGAAAGGATTGGGAAGAGAGATTGGATAAGCAATTCACAAAGAAACAATAGGAGGATATATATATATATATATATGTATATATATTGTGTGTGTGTGTGTGCGCGTGTGTGTGTGTGTGTGTGTGTGTGTGTGTGTGTGTGTGTGTGTGTGTGTGTATACAATATATATATATATATATATATATAATACACACACACATACACGTCTCCCAAATATTTATTTATTTATTCGACACCATGTGGGTATGGTATTTACTGAGAAAGGTAGGGGCTGAGAAGATAATGTGTTTGAGAGTGGATGAGATGGGGAAGATGTGACAGAAGATGCAGAAGAGGAGGGTGAACTGTTGTTGGAGAAGGATGGGGGAGAAGTGGAGGGTGTATAATTAGGGAAGGATGAGGTTAGTTTGGAAATGGAGTCAATGAAAAAGGAGTTAAATTGTGTGGCAAGATCAATGTCTAGTGCATTTGGGTCTGGGCTGGGTTTTTTTGTTTTGCTGGGATTGAGGAGATTGGAGGTACCTTTCCAGAATTTTTGTGGATTAGTTTTATGGTTGTTTTGAAACAAGGAGAAATAATTCTGTCAATCTACAGTGATAAGCTTTTTAACTTTGTTGCGGAGTATTTTGTATTCATTAAGGGTGGAAGGAGACTTGTTTTTCTGGTGATGTGCCCAGGCTTTATCTCTAAGGTGCATGATACCTAGTGTGTTTTTAGTTAGCCAAGGGGCAGTTTTGCTTTTTATTCTTTTTGATTTTATGGGGGCATGGCAGTCTAAGAGGTTTAAGAATGTTGAGTTGAAGTAGGCAACTGCACTATCCAGGAGTAGAGTTTTTAGAGGGTTCCAGTTTATTAATTTTAGGGAGTTAGAGAAGCTATCAGGGTTGAATTTTTTTTGGTTGTGGGTGATGATATAGTTGTGAGTTAGATGTATGGGTGAAGGAAGTCTGTGAGTAAAAGTGGGGAGGTGGTCACTGAGGGAGTCGGGAAGGGTGCCACTGTTAGAGAAGTTATGAGGGTGGGAGACTAAGATCCAGTCTAGGGTGCTGCCTTTGGAGAGGTTTTTAGAGGGTCTGGTTATGGAGTCGATAAGATGAGAGAAATTATAGAGATTTATATTTAGAGGGTTTGTGGGAGACTGAATTGAGGACCAATTAATGTTCATGTCACCCAGAATTATTGTTTCGTTGTTAATATTTGTTGAAAGCCATGAGAGGATGTCTTCAAATATTGAAATATTGTCACCAGGGGGGATGTAAAGAGAGGCTATGCATATGTATTTGTGTCTATTTATTTGAAGTAAGGTTAGGAGTAATTCTGCATTGGCAAAGATGGAGTAGGTTTGTTATAAGGAGTTACTGATAAGGAGGATGAGTATAGAAGAGCTACTCCTCCCTCTTTTTATAGGTTCTATCTTTTCTGATGATTGAATAGTTGGGTGGTGCTATTTCAGAGTCATTTATGTGAGGTTTTAACCAAGTTTCAGAGATGGACAGGATATCAGGTTTATTGTGGACAAGCCAGGCATGGAGGGTGGGTATTTTATTGGCTATGCTTTGAGCATTTAGAGAAGCTAGTAGGATGGATTTAGATGCAGAGGGGGAGGTGTGGGGGCCTGGGTTGGGGTGTATATCTCCAGATAGCAGGATGGTAGTTAGATGTTGGATTAGGCTGGAGAGGTATGAGGACTGCTTAGGGTCTGGGTTGAGCTTTGTTAGAATTGTGAGGGTTTTGATGGTTTGTGAGGGGGTAGATCGTTTGAATTAAGTAATAAGTTTATAGGGGAAAAGTAGTAAGTTGTTTATGGGATACAGGCTGGGGGATATAGTGATAAGTGAGTCTGAGAGTGGTGGGATAAGTTGGTCGGTTATGAGAAAGGATGGTGAGTGGTTAGTGGAAGTGGGCTGGGTTAGGTAGTGGATATAGGATAAGTTGAGAAGCAATAGTAGTTGGATAGAGAAGGATATAGGTATTGAAAGCATGGTGAGCCTTGAGTTGCTAAGAGTGGGTATTTGGTAGCTGAATTAGAATGCAGGAGCAGGTTGAACAGTAGAATTATTGGGGGGATGGGAGTAGAGAGGTATAGTTGGTAAAGAGGAAGTAGGTGTGTTTATGTGTGTATAAATGTAATTGGTAAAGAGGAAGTAGTATGTTTATGTGTGTATAATGGGTGAGATTTGGGGGTAGGGAGGGGAGCAAAGCGGGCAGAATAATTCCCAGTTGAGGTGAGCAGAGAAAAAAGTATCAGTTGGAGCAGTTAAGAGCAGCACTCAATAACTGAGTGGGGAAGAAACTAACAGTGATCCTGTTCAAAAGAGAAGAAGGAGGGAGAGAAATGGAGTTCTGCTGCCACCTACTGGCAGAAATACAGGCTTACAGCTGAGAGGGAGTGGAGGAGGTATAGTCCCTGTTAGTGTGCATGCTATCGGGGCAAATTGTACAGTAACAAGTCTTAGTACAACAGGCTATTATAGCACAAAGGAGCAGTACACTAAAAGCCTGCAGGAGCTTACATTTGAGTTTTGCAGTAACAAAAACCGCACTTGTCTTTTGGGGAAACTTGGTCCAGCAGGAGGTGTCAGAGACTTAGATGGTTCCTTGGTATCAGGACGGGAGGGTGTTGATGACGAGCAAGCTAGAAGAGAGCAAAAAAAATTGGAATGAGGTCAAGGGTTTTTTTTTTTGTCTATGTGCACTTGTCACAAGAGGAGAGTGATGTGGGTATGGAGGGAGAGCGTGGGTGAATAGAATGAATGAAAGTGAGAGTGGATGGCTGAGGTAGTGTGTGCAGTAGGTAGAGAGAGTTAAAAAGATCGTGAAGACAGTATACAGAGCATTAGGTCGAAGCAGCACATCAAAAAACACATAATTGTTAAGACATAACAGGCTTTCAGGGTATTACAAATACTGCAACAATTCCAGATTGCAATATCAGCCAAAGCAGCTATTAAACACTAGTCAAGTAAAGGCAGCTGGCGCCATACATATTACCAACTGCAACAGAGGTGAAATGCTAAAGAAATATGTATGAGACGGCTGGTTCACCGCAACTAAGGCAAACTACTGTAGCCGCAGGCAAGTGCAGGTGTGTCTGTTGGTGGACTGCAACTAAGCCAGAGAGCGTTTTGCGGCAAGTGATACGTTCTTAAATGTGTCTAAAACCTAGGAGTAATATGCAGTTCACTCAGAAAGTAGTATGTCAGCACTAATTGCCTTGTGAAAAAAATGCATTCCACAGTACAATATTTAGGCATAATACAGGACCAGATCAAGTAAAGCACCCTATCAGCGCACACTCTACGCAGTCTTCTCTAGTATCCAGTATGAAAGAAGCACAGCAAGCAAGTCAAAAAGGACAAAAAACAAGTAAAACGCCTTATCGGCGTACACTCTAAACAATATTCCCCATATACAATATAAAGTTGAAAGCTTGAACACTCTTATATAATATTATAAAACGCCTTACCAGCGTGCACACTGCACTCTGGGTATACAGAGTAAACCTAGGACATGTATGTTCTTTAGGGATGGCGCGGCGGGAAATGACTTATTCAAGTAGTAGAGCTGGGAGTCGGGGGAGGAGGATGGGGATTGTGATAGGCTAGAGAAGGAACTGAATGGTGGGACAAGGGGTAAGGACGGAGCTTGGGAGAGAAATGCTAATGGAGGTAGAAAACACCCCATCCCCAATTGAGGTGAGCAGAGAAAAAAGTATCAGCTGGAGCAGTTAAGAGCAGCACTCAGTAACTGAAACAGCAGGCACCGGTGGAAGAAACTAACAGTGCTCCTGTTCAAAAGAGAAGGAGGGAGAGAAATGGAGTGCTGCTGCCACCTACTGGCAGAAATACAGGCTTACAGCTGAGAGGGAGTGGAGGAGGTATAGTCCCTGTTAGTGTGCATGCTATCGGGGCAAATTGTACAGTAACAAGTCTTAGTACAACAGGCTATTATAGCACAAAGGAGCAGTACACTAAAAGCCCGCAGGAGCTTACATTTGAGTTTTGCAGTAACAAAAACCGCACTTGTCGTTTGGGGAAACTTGGTCCAGCAGGAGGTGTCAGAGACTTAGATGGTTTCTTAGTATCAGGACGGGAGGGTGTTGACACCGAGCAAGATTTGAGTTTTGCAGTAACAAAATCCACACTTGTCTTTTGGGGAAACTTGGTCCAGCAGGAGGTGTCAGAGACTTAGATGGTTCCTTAGTATCAGGACGGGAGGGTGTTGATGCCGAGCAAGCAGTGTGCACACTACACTCTGGGGCTACGGAGTAAACCTAGGACATGTATGTTCTTTAGGGATGGCACGGTGGGAAAAGTAGTGAAGATAGTAACAGAGATAAAACAACTGGATTTGAGATCTTTAGAAAAAGGTAGGAGCAAACTACATAGGAATAAATGAGAATTGTGGGAATAATACATACAGGGGATGAGTGAGGTTTAAAAGAAGGTAGGACTTAAATGAGCTATGTAATCTTTAACTGAAAATGATTGGATAGATTATAAGTGATGTATAATGTCTGCAGCTGGCAGTGTGTCAGTATGGTTTGTGATATAAAATGCTTGAAACTAGGATTGTGTGGGTGTGGTTTGTTTTCATTTATATAAATGTATAATTGCATATGTCATAAGTGATGGTTTAATAAAGATGCTTCTTGTTATAAAAAGGGGCAGGAATTGAATAATTTATGCAGTGTTGCTTAGGTTATATGATATAGAACAATATATGTGAAGTATAATGTGT
The DNA here is from genome assembly GCF_019279795.1 of Protopterus annectens. Lineage (NCBI taxonomy): Eukaryota > Metazoa > Chordata > Ceratodontiformes > Protopteridae > Protopterus > Protopterus annectens. The sequence continues at coordinate 483,611,322 of NC_056749.1, read as the reverse complement.
GTTAATGTGTTAATACAGTTTTTTTCATTTTGTATAAATGTAAATTTGCCTATGTCACAAGTGATAATTCATTAAAGGTGTGTTTAAAAAACAAGAAGCAGTATGATTTTAGACATTAACAAAAATTAAGACTTAGATAAACCTTAGCCTTGGGTATATAATGAGGAAGGTGCTAGTTATGCCAAAAACTGTCCTAGACAGACTTCTAGAATTTAGCATGTCCCTAACCACAACAGAAACCAAGCAATGATAACATTGAGTCATAAAAGGAAATAGTAAAGTAGAACATGAGTCAGGGCAAGTGGTGATAAGCAACAAAGTGATATACTAAACAAAAACTATAAATGCAACAGTATCAGGAAAGATTTAAGAAAACAGTACAGGTACAATGATTGTTACTGTCATTATAAGGGAAAGCACTCAGCTCTGGGGAGAGTATATGCAGGATGAAAAAGTCAAAATCATTTTGTAAAGATATGGAGAATCAGAAGCAGAAATGTCAAACTGTAGTGTAGAGATTACAGGCCAGAAAGACAAACTGAATAGATCAAGCACAGTAGGAAGACGTATACAAATATGACATTTGGCACTGGTAACAGAAGAGAGACTTTGGACAGTGGCAAAGCAAGTGACATGAGAAATTATACTTAGAATAAAAAAGGCAGTGTGAGGAAGCCAGAACTCATAATAAACAAACAGCATTAGGAAATAAAGTGAGGACAGACTGTGAAGTCTCATGTTAATGGCAAGGGAAGACTGTAACTGAGGTCTGGATGAAGTATGTCTGACACTACCTCCAAACCAGACCCAAGGCCAAATCCAAGAAGGCTGTGTCTAGCTTGTCTCAGCATAAGCTGTCTGGGTCTCAGTTTCATCAGTCTTACCTGCAGGACCATGTCAGGCTAGCTGAGGATGCCACTGATGTTATGTCATCTAGACAACTAAGTTAGAGCTGGACTCATTACAGAATCTACACCCCCCCCCCCCAGGAATCCAATGATTCCTGTGACTCAGATGAAGATGAGTTTGAATATGTAGACCAGATTTCTTCTTCTTGTTCATATGCTGACTCAGAGTCAGATGAAAATCTTGCCTTAGTTTCACCACCTGAGGATATCTGCTTAGGCTCATAGGTTCATAGATAGGTACTAGGCTATCTGCCCAAGGGCATTTATAAGCCTGGCCAGAGTGTGTCGGCTCTTGCCGCCCCATTGATTAATTAACTGAGCCTCTGTCAAGCAGAGCCAGTGAAGTGATCCCAGGGGTGTATTTTCTGTTACCCATCCACTCGTCAAGGCTTCTCTTGAAGAGTGTTAGTGAGGGGCTCTGCCTAATGTAGTTAGGAATTTTGTTCCAAAGCACGGCGAGTCTCTGTGACAGGAATCTATCCCTCCAGCATGTTCTATTTATTGTTGTGGCGAGGTTTAGCTCACTAGAGCGCGTGGCTCGCAATGACTTGGATTTCTTTAGGTGGAGCATGTCCATCAATTCTGAGTTGGACATGGCTTTGTAAGTCAGGCAGAGATCACCTCTGAGTAAGCGATATGCCACTGAGTATAGCCGGAGTTTTTTCAGTCGGGCTGCATAGGACATATATTTGAGGCCAGTAATCCTCTTGGTGAAGTCCTTTTGTGGTCTTTCCAGCTGTTGGAAGTGTCTTGTGAGGTACATCCCAAATGGGGCATTGTACTCTATGATGGGTTTGATGAGTGACGAGTAGAGGGGCACTATAACCTCTTTATTTCTAGATGCGAACCCCTTAGTAATTAGATGGGCCACATAGAAGGATTTCCTAACTACCTTGGCAATATGATTGTCAAAGGAGAGATTACTATCTACCTGGGTCCCGAGATCTCTTATTACCTCTTTTGTATTAAGGGGGCTGCCGTCTATGTGGTAATTCGTGGGTGTTTTGTTTTTCCCAAACTGGATGACTATGCATTTTTTGGCATTTAGCTTGAGGCCATGACTTTGACACCAGGTGTCTGTCTCAGTAAGTCCTTTTTGAAGGATGTCTGTGTCAGCCGGAGTGTCAGTTATGGCTCCCAGTTTGCAGTCATCGGCGAACTCGGTTAGCCAAAGTCCTCCAGTGTTTGCCTGTACTTCTTAGAAATATATGCCGAACAGTAGGGGTCCCAGAACCGAGCCTTGCGGGACACCACTTGTGACTGGTTTAGAGTCGGACCTGGAGCCTGCTATTCTTACCGTGTGAGTTCTGTCTGTAAGCTAGTTGGCAACCCATCTTGTGACTTAGGGGTTTATTTTCAGGCTGGTGAGTTTTTCTATAATACCTGAGTGAAGAATGGTGGCGAACGCCTTGTCCAGATCAAGGTAGACTGTGTGAACCACTTTTCCCTCGACTATGGCCTTGGTGACTGTCTCGAAGAAGTCAACCAGGTTTAATAGGCATGATCTGCCCTTAACAAAGCCGAACTGGGTTGGGTCAAGTGTTTGGAGGTTCCCAATGTCTTTGTTAATGAGTTCCATGATGATGCGCTCCATAGCCTTGCAGACCAGGCTAGTCAGGCTTATGGGGTGATAGTTACCAGGGTCAGTTGTGGCCCCTACTTTGTGGAGCGGAATAACCGTTGCTGTGTGCCATTCTATGGGCACGTAGCCTGTGGAGAGGCTGAGGTTGAACAGCGTGTTTAGGTGGGGGGGTTAGTTTGTTCTGTAGTTCGTGCAAGACACAGCCTGGGACACCATCTGGCCCCATTGATGCTGTTTTTTTGGCTTTTGAAAGGGCTGTTTTCACCTGTGCTTCTATGATTTCTGGGACACTACACTTTTCCGATATTGTTGTGGGCCCTTTTGAAGGTGAGATGGGGGTGAAGTTTGCACTGAGTCTATCTGCCAGGATTTTGGCAATATCAGTAGATTCAATATATTTTGTGCTATTTTGCACTAGCTCAGAGCATATCTGCGAGTTGCCACCTAGATTCTTGACATAGCTAAAGAAGGCTTTGTGGTTATCTTTCGAATCCTTGGCTATTTTTCTTTCGAAGTCAGCCTTGGATGATTTTATGAGGGACCTTAGTTTCTTACTGATACTGATCAGGGATGTCGTTCCTTCTTGGGATTTGCTTTTTTTCTGAACTAGTTTCCTCCTTCTGTTGTATAACCTGTTTATGGCAGGGGTCCACCAGACTGGTTTCCTTCTCTTAGGGGAGTGAGTCTTGGTTTTGCTAGGGATGGCACGATCCATGCATCCTTGTAGGTGCTCATAGAGTGCAATTGTAAAGGATTCTGCATCTTGGGCAGTGTTATCCTTTAGCGTGGGGGCTGTGAAACTTACCACCTCTGCCTTAAGTAAGGTGAAGTTTGCTATAGAAAAGTTTTTCACTGTGGTTTCCTTGGTTGGGGGTGGTGGTGGGGTGTGGACATCCAGGGTGATTAGTTTATGGTCTGATCTAACCAGTGAAGGGTTGACCTCCAGTACGGAACACCTGTCGCCCATGTTGGTGATGACCAGGTCCAATATGTTGTGGCCTCGCGTAGGGGAGTTTACCAGCTGATCCTGGACATTTGAGTTGATAAATTCCAGGAAGCGCTGAGCCTGGGAGTTTGTACTCGGGTAGTTTTCCCAGTTAATGGTAGGGTAATTGAAATCACCCAATATCAGGGTGTTCAGTAGGACCTTCATGTTTTCCAGTGTCTCCAGAAAGGCAGAGTGGTGGTTCTGGGTCATGGAGGGTGATCTGTAGCAGGCCACAATTTGCATTGCAGATTTGCCCGATGTTAGTTGCACATGGATGATCTCAGAGGTATCATGCTGCGCCACTAACCTGGAGGTGTGAATATACTTGATGAATATGGATACACCCCCTCCTTTTGTTTTCGGTCCATGTTCTGTGGCCGAAATGTGTGGTATGAGTTGTAGCCCAGTAGTGCTGGAGTGCTCTCTGGAGCCTTGAACCAGGTTTCAGTTACTGCACAGATGTCGACGTTCTCCATACTTAGGAGTGCTTCGAGCGCATGCATTTTGAGATTTAAACTCCTGGCGTTGAGTAGCATAACCCTCATTTTTTTTACTTGTGCTGTTTACAGAGGTGGGTTTGAATTTTGAGCCTTGCCTAAAAAAGGCACTATGGGGGGCAGCAAAAGCCTTGGCCAGTATTTGAAAGCCAAGGGTGACAGGTGCAATCCATCACTTGTGAAGCAACGTGGCTTGTCGAGCATGTCATCCCAGGCTGACAGACACTGGATCCCCTTTGAATGACACCAGAAGCTTAGTCAATTGTTGAAATTGATCATCTTTTCTTTATACTGAGGTATCATTCTTGGTGAGGTCAAGATGCTACTCAGGGTCAGGGTCATACCCACCTGGGCTACATGATCAGAGAGCTCTTCCATGCCTCTTTTCATGTAGCCCAGGGGGGTACGTCTCAGGTCATTCACACCAACATGAACAATGACAGAGTCATATTTGTACTTGTTCTGGAGTGACCTGAGTGCTTGTGTTATGTGGCGGATTCTGGCTCCCGATAGGCAGCTAACAGTAACCTTCTCCTTGTCCAGCCTAGTTAGTGGGGTGTCAGTGTGCATGACTATTGAGTCACCTATTACTAGTGTGTTAGGTATGTTATTTCGCCTTAAGGGCTGTGATTGTGCGGCACATTGATTTTGTGTTTTATGTGTTATCTGGTTTGTGACGGGAGGTGCAGGTTTTGTGGGTGTCTGCTTTGGAGCTCTCTGATGCTTTTTCAGGTTTTTATTTAGAGCCTCCGAGTATGATTTTGTGTATTTATTTGTATTTTTTGCCAGTGCTGGTTTAGTAGGTCTGTGTGAGGCTGGAGGTGTGGTGCAAGTGTAAACCTTCTCCTCCTGACTGTCTGTTCCAGTCTTGGGTGGAGAGACCTTAGTCTCCAGTTTGGCTGTATAATTGCATCTCTCACCTATGGTAGTGTTTTGTGGTAGGAGGAGAGGGCTGTCTGTGTACATGAGGCAGTTGTAACATTGCCTCAGGATACCCAGATTCACCAGCTGATCTGGAGAGTACACCTGAAGTTGCCCTTTGGTCATGCCTGAATAGTAGGGTAAGCTGCTTAGTCGCTTGGTTCGTGAGTGGTGGATAAAGAGCCTTGCCTTGCTGGGCAGTCAAGTGTTGGGGTATATTAATGCTTGCTATTATGTCTGAGCAAGTGCTGGACCATAGGATGCTTTTTGAGTGCTTAGGTTGAGAGTTAGACTAGTTTCAAGTGAAAAACTGAAGAGGAGACTTAGTGGAGCCGGGAATAATTTAACCCTAGCTAACTGGTGCTGCCCAGCGCACAAAACCGTGTAAACACGTTTTTTAAACTACTAACTTCTTGGCTGGAACTACTCCTCCAGGGACAGATGGTTGCTCAAGGTTCCCCTCTCTCACAGGTGAACAGAGAAACTTCCCTCTATCCAAGTAAGGTATGGGCAACTCAGAAACATGTAACGCAGCCCTGAATTCAGCACTAACCTGAAAACTGGACTATACTAGCTAAGAAAGGCAGGAAACAAGACATTTGTTTTTAAAAAGATAAGGCAAAAACAGTAAAAAGTACACTTAAAATAGCTTTAAACAACTACAAGTGATCAGAAAAGGCTATCACACTTTAGTGAGTAGCCTACAACAGTTAAGCAATTTATTTAAACAAAAAACTTTTTAAAAGTGCAGGCAATCAAATTTGTACAATATGTGAAAAAAAACAAGCTTTTAAATCACAGGAAGTGCTTGAAAAATCAGCATTTAGGCAGAAAACAGTTAAGTACAGCAAGAAAATACAGAAAACTGATACTCAATCACTCCAAAGTCTCTCTTTTAAGCTAGGAGGCTTGTATCAGTTTAAGGCTTTGTAGTGCTTTCCAGTAGGTTAGTTACAGGAAAGATGGGAAACAAGCGCAGATGTGGTCTTTTAAACCAGAAAGTTGAAAGAGATGTACATCTTCCCAAATGATCACTAAACTACAATTCCTGGGCCAAGAACCACTCCTCTTGTGGTAGACAGGCTACCTAGTACTTACCACTCCCACTGATAAGGTAGAAGACTGCACTCCAACACAAAGGCTTGGGGGGCTCAGAAGCTTACAAACAGTCCTGGATATGGCAAATCTGTACCTGGACTAGACTAGTTACGGGAAAGGTGGGGATCAAGCGCAAACACGGGCTTTAAAACCAGAAAGTTGAGAGAGATGAAAAAAACTGCCCAAACTGCCAATAAACTACAATTTCTGAGCCAGAACCACTCCTCTTGTGGTAGATAGGCTACCTAGTGCTTACCATTCCCACTGATAAGCTAGAAGGCTTCCCTCCAACACAGAAAGGATTGCGGGGCTCAAAAGCTTACCAACAGTCCTGGATACAGCAACTCTGTATCTGGACTAGGCTAGTAACAGGAAAGGTGGGAAACAGCGCAAGTGCAGCTTTTAAACCAGAAAGTTGAAAGAGATGGGAAAAAACTGCCCAAATGGCCAGTAGCTACAATTTCTGGGCCAGGAGCCACTCCTCTTGTAGTAGATAGGCTACCTAATGCTTACCACTCCCACTGATAAGCTAGAAAGCTTCCCTCCAGAACAGAAAGACTTGAGGAGCTCAGAAGCTTACAAAGAGTCCTGGATACGGCATATCAGTACCTGGACTAGACAAGTTGCAGGAAAGGTGGGGAACAAGCGCAAACGCAGGGTTTTAAGCCAGCAAGTTGAAAGAGATGGAAAACTGCTAATAAACTACAATTTATTGGACAAAACCCACTCTTCCCGTGGTAGATAGGCTACCTGATGCTTACCACTTCCACTGATAAGCTAGAACGCTTCCCTCCAACACAGAAAGGCTTGGGGGGGCTCAGAAGCTTATAAAGAGTCCTGGATACAGCAAATCTGTACCTGGACTAGACTAGTAGCAGGAAAGGCAGGAAACAAGCACAAACACAGGCTTTTGAATCAGAAGGTTGAAAGAGATGGAAGAGCTTCCCAAACGGCCAATAAACTATAATTTCTGGGCCAGAAACCTCTCCTCCTGTGGTAGATAGGCTACCTAGTGCTTACCACTCCCACTGATAAGCTAGAAGGCTTCCCTCCAACACAGAAAGGCTTGGGGGGCTCAGGAGCTTACAAACAGTCCTGGATACAGCAAGTTTGTATCTGGACTAGACAAGTTACAGGAAAGGCAGGAAACAAGCTAGGAATTTATTTTTTTTTTTACATAAAAGCTAAAACAGCAGTAAATACAATTCAAATAAAGTGTAGGCTAGCACACGCGTATCAATATTACGGAAAATACAGTTTAATTAAATGTAATTAAATCAACAAATGACTAAAAAACAAGTGCAGAAGGCATTAAATTGGAAGGCTACTAACAAGCAGTAATAAGTGTAGAGTAAGAACAACTGAACAGATAACAGCACGCAGAACAGCAACTGAGACAGTTACAGTAAGACAGAGGAGCTGAATATATGTGTATATATGTATATATATATATATATATATATATATATATATATATATATATATATATATATATATATATATATATATATATATATGTGTATATATATATATATATATATATATATATATATATATATATATATATATATATATATATATAATTTATTTATTTATTTTTTTTTGTGGAGACACACCATAAATGAGGGAGTTCTTCAAGTGGGAGGGTTAGGATTACCCCCGATCTAAGAATAGGGTTAGAGAATTTCATAATTTCTTAGCATTCCTGAGCACAAACCTCTGGTCATTCATCTCCAGTCTTAGAGGTAGTGGAAAATGTCATTCTTGACTCTTCCCTGCAGTCTGACTCCTAACCACATGTCCCTAGGAAGCCATTCCATTTTTACAGCGTTCTGGATTCCCTCAAGCACCTTTTTAAGAACCCTGTAGCAGACCCTAAGGTGGTGATCCCTAGGGTGCCAACAGTGGTGCTTGTAAGAACCCCTTGCCATCCTAGAAAGAGGATAGGACCCTAGATGGGTATGACAGGAAAGTCACTTCAGTCACTCTGTGAAGTCTCTCAGTTTCTGGTTCCATATGGTTAAATACCAATAAACTTTCCTGGACTAGATAAAAGATAAACTGGAAAAGATGGAATACAGATCTCTTGCAAAGGAATTGTTAGATCTCTGCAACTCCTGCACTCAGGTTGCAAAACATTCCTGGGATTGGGGTTTTGATGAAGCATCTGGCAGTGTGGCTGCTTCTGGGTCTGTTATTAGGAGACATGCCTCATTAAGGGAATTGAACATTCCAGAGCATGTAAAATCTGAAATTTTGAACACTTCCCTTGATAAGGATTTTATGTTTGGACCCAAGGCATTTTTAAGAAACTGGAAGACAAGGCTAAGTCCCTGCAGACTTTAAGGGAATTATTTCAGGTTCAGCAAGAGCTATAGTGCCAAGCCCTGGTCCTTTCTCACCTCCAAACTTAGGCAAATAAAAGGAGGACTGGGAGAGACAAACAGCAGAGACCACAAAGGAGATATCATGGAGAACAAAGTACCAGACCTATTGGGCCCCATCCCCAGGGACCCTGCAGGGAGTAGCCATGACTCAGCTAGGCACCTCCATGTCCTGTGCCCTAAAACCCCACCCCAACCCTACACTTTACTACTCTTTCAAGACTAGGAGGTGGGATTTCTCTGTTTCTAAACAAGTGGTTACCCATTACCCAGGGCAAATACGTAATTCAAATAATATGACTGTGGCACAGAACTTCAGTTCGCCTCTCTTCCAAGATATGCAGGTTTCCTCTCAGTTCCAAAAGATAAACTCAAAGGAGGTACAATTACAGATAAACTTCTCACTTGACCTGGGCTCCATAGAACCTGTTCCCAAGGAAGAAAAGGGTACTACATATGGAGGGGTGGCATGATGGTTAAGGTGTTTATCTTATAAACACAAGGTGCCCTGCTTAAACTCTGAGTTTTGGCCAGCTACGACCTATATGCAATCAACTGGACGTATAAGTGAATTTAAGTAAATCTTTATCTGCACTTTTTTCAAATAATACAGCATTTAAATTGATTTATTTGTGTTGCATTGAATACATTCTAGCTGGAAGTTGTGGCTCTGTTTTTTCAGTTAATGCTTGTTAGAATTCCTGAATAGCCAGTGATAAGTGGGGGTAGTTCACTTCATTGTTATTCGGTTTCTGCCTTATATAAGTGGTACATTTTGGATTATGTTTGGCTTAAACTCTGAGCCTTGGCCAGCTAAGACCTACATGCAATCAACTGGACGTATAAGTAAATTTAAGTAAATCTTTATCTGCACTTTTTCAAATAATACAGCATTTAAATTGATTTATTTGTGTTGCATTGAATACTCTCTAGCTGGAAGTTGTGACTCTGTTTTTTCAGTTAATGCTTGTTAGAATTCCTGAATAGCCAGTGATAAGTGGGGGGTAGTTCACTTCATTGTTATTTGGTTTCTGCCTTATATAAGTGGTACATTTTGGATTATTTTCTGCTTAAACTCTGAAAATTGGCCAGCTAAGACCTACATGCAATCAACTGGACGTATAAGTGAATTTAAGTAAATCTTTATCTGCACTTTTTTCAATTAATACAGCATTTAAATTGATGTATTTGTGTTGCATTGCATACTATCTTATAGATTCATAGATTCATAGATTAGTACTAAGCTAACTGCCTTTGCGAGCCATTTTAAGCCTAGCCAATTATCCCTTGTGAGACTCAAACCCTGCACCTTATGTTTGTAAGGTAAACATCTTAACCATTAGGCCACTCTCCCACCCTAGCTGGAAGTTGTGGCTCTGTTTTTTAAGTTAATGCTTGTTAGAATTCCTGAATAGCCTCTGATAAGTGGGGAAGTTCACTTCATTGTTATTTGGTTTCTGCCTCATATAAGTGGTACATTTTGGATTATTTTCTGCTTAAACTCTGAGAATTGGCCAGCTAAGACATACATGCAATCAACTGGACGTATAACTGAATTTAAGTAAATCTTTATCTGCACTTTTTTTCAAATAATACCGCATTTAAATTGATTTATTTGTGTTACATTGAATACTATCTTATAGATTCATAGATTTAGTACTAAGCTAACTGCCTTTGCGAGCCATTTTAAACCTAGCCAATTATCCCAAGTGAGACTCAAACCCTGCACCTTGTGTTTGTAACGCAAACACCTTAACCATTAGGCCACTCTCCCACCCTAGCTGGAAGTTGTGGCTCTGTTTTTTCAGTTAATGCTTGTTAGAATTCCTGAATAGCCAGTGATAAGTGGGGGTAGTTCATTTCATTGTTATTCGGTTTCTGCCTTATATAAGTGGTACATTTTGGAGTATTTTCTGCTTAAATTCTGAGCTTTGGCCATCTAAGACCTACATGCAATCAACTGGATGTATAAGTGAATTTAAGTAAATCTTTATCTGCTCACTCAAAAAAATGCACTTTTTTCATCTGCTTTTACTGTATTTGTGTTTCTTTTTACTTTATTTTGTCTTTGCATCATCTTAAAAGTACTCAGTTGTATTTATTACTGCTTGGTGTAACTATCATTCTAAGCCTTTTAATTTAAGCACTTGGGCTTCAGACCAGTTGTTTTACATTAAGAAGGTTTGTGGTCTACAGTGCTGTGGCAGGACAGGTAGCTTACATCCTTCTAAGTTTGGAACTGCTGATTGAAGGCTCAGTGTCTGTTATTCTAAAAGTGTATTAGTTCTGATTTAAGCACTTGGGCCTCAGGCCAGTTATTTTACATTAAGAAGGTTTGTGGTATGCACTCTTGTGGGAGGAGAGGCTGGACTCTGCCCTTCTGAGCTGGGAATTTCTGGTTAAAGGTTTATAGTGCCTGCATGTTTGAACTGTTTCTTAATGAAATTGGTGCGCCTTGTTTGTTGTAGCATAGACTAGATCCAGGCCTGCTGAATCTAGCCTTGTTTGTATAACTTGAGCACTAATCCAGGCCTTCTTTTTTTGGAGAAGGTTCCCCTGCACCCCAGTGGCAGGAGTGTGCAGTTAGAACTTCTCTGATTGAAGACTAGAGGAACAGGGCTCAGTTTTGAGATTTTTTTACTGGTTAATTAGGTAATTTGTTTAAAAGCCTTTTCTGATTGCTTGTAGTCATCTAAAGCTGTTTTAAGTGTATGTTTTACTGTCTGTAGTTGTTTAAAGCCGTTTTAAGTGTGGTTTTTTTACTGTTTTTCCTTTATCTTTTCAAAAAAAAATGTTTTTCCTTGTTTCCCACCTTTCTAAGCTGGTATAGTCCAGTTTTCAGGCTAGTGCTGAATTCAGGACTGTGTTAACAATTTTCTGAGTTGTCCATACCTTACTTGGATAGAGGGAGGTTTCTCTCTGTTCACCTGTGAGAGAGGGAGCTTTGAGCAGCCATCTGTCCCTGGAGGAGTGGTTCCAGCTAGGAAGGTAGTAGTTTATAGGCCATTTTGGGCTAATTTCTGTCTCTTTCATTTCCCTGCTGTAAAAACCGCGTCTGCATGGTTTTGCACATCTGGGCAGCACCTGTTAGCTAGGGCTAAATTTATTCCGGCTCCACCAAGTCTTCTTTTCAGTTTTTCTCTTGAAAGTAGTCTAACTCTCAACCTAAGCACTTAAAAAGCATCCTACAGTCCAGCATTTGCTCAGACCTAATAGTAAGCACTAATATACTCCGACACTTGATTGCCCAGCAGGGCAAGGCTCATTATTCACCCCTCACCAACTAAGCAGCTCACCCTACTATTCAGGCATGACCAAAGGGCAATTTCAGGTATACTCTCCAGTCCAGCTGGTGAACCTGGGTATCCTGAGGCAATGTTACAACTGCTTCAGGTACACAGACAACCCTCTCCTCCTACCACAAAACATTAACGTATGCGAGAGATGCAGTTATATAGCTAAATTGGAGGCTAAGCTCTCTTCACCTAAGACTGGAACAGGCAGTCATGAGAAGGTTAACACTTGCACCACACCTCCAGCCTCACATAGACATACTAAACCAGCACTGGCAAAAAATACACATTTTATGAACTCACACTCGGAGGCTCTAAATAGAAACCTGGTTGGGAGGGTGGCCTAATGGTTAAGGTGATTGCCTTGCAAACACAAGATACAGGGTTTGAATCTCACAGGGGATAACTGGCTAGGCTTAAAATGGCTCACAAGAACAGTTAGCCTAGTACTAACCTATGAACCTATGAACCTATGAAAAGTATCACAGACCTCCAAAGCAGACACCCAAAAAACCTACACCTCCCGTCACAAACCAGACAACACATAAAACACAAAATCAGTGTGCCGCACAATCACAGCCCTTAAGGCGAAATAACATACCTATCACACTAGTAATAGGCAACTCTGTAGTCAGGCACACTGACGTCCCACTCACTAGGCTGGACAAGGAGAAGGTTACTGTTAGCTGCCTGTCGGGAGCCAGAATCCGCCACATAACACAAGCACTCAGGTCACTCCAGAACAAGTACAAATATGACTCTGTCATTGTTCATGTTGGTGTGAATGACCTGAGACGTACCTCCCTGGACTACATGAAAAGAGACATGGAAGAGCTCTCTGATCATGTAGCCCAGCGGGGTATGACCCTGACCCTGACCCTGAGTAGCATCCTGCCCTCACCGAGAATGATACCACAGTATAAAGAAAAAATGATCAATTTCAACAGTTGGCTGAGCTTCTGGTGTCATTCAAAGGGGATCCAGTGTCTAATAGCCTGGGACAACATGCTCGACAAGCCTCGTTGCTTCGCAAGAGACGGCTTGCACCTGTCACCCCTAGGCTTTCGAATACTGGCCAAGCTCTTGCTGCCCCCATAGTGCCTTTTATAGGCAAGGCTCAAAAGTCAAACCCACCTCCGTAAACAGCACAATTAAAAAAATGAGGGTTATGCTACTCAACGCCAGGAGTTTAAATCTCAAAATGCACGCACTCGAAGCACTCCTCAGTATGGAGAACGTCAACATCTGTGCAGTAACTGAAACCTGGTTCAAGGCTCCAGAGAGCACTGCAGCACTACTGGGCTACAACTCATACCACGCATTTTGGTCACAGAACATGAACCGAAACACAAAAGGAAGGGGTGTATCCATTTTCATTAAGGATACCTACACCTCCAGGTTAGTGGTGCAGCATAATACCTCCGAGATCATCCATGTGTAACTAACATCAGACAAATCTGCAATACAAATTGTGACCTGCTACAGATCACCCTCCATGACCCAGGACCATCACTCCACCTTTCTGGAGACACTGGAAAACATGAAGGTCCTACCGAACACCCTAATATTGGCCGATTTCAATTACCTTACCGTTAACTGGGAAACTACTCAAGTACAAACTCCCAGGTCCAGCGCTTCCTGGAATTTATCAACTCAAATGCCCTGGATCAGCTGGTAAACTCCCCTGCCAGAGGTGAAAACATATTGGACCTGGTCATCACCAACATGGGCGACAGGTGTTCCACATCGGAGGTCAACCCTTCACTGGTTAGATCAGACCATAAACTAATCACTCTGGATGTCCACACCACACCACCTTCTCCAACCAAGGAAACCACAGTGAAAAACTTTTCTATAGCAAACTTCACCTTACTTAAGACAGAGGTGGTAAGTTTCACAGCCCCCACGCTAAAGGATAACAGTGTCCAAGATGCAGAAACCTTTACAAATGCACTCTATGAGCACCTACAAGGATGCATGGATCGTGCCATCCCTAGCAAAACCAAGACTCACTCCCCTAAGAGAAGGAAACCAGTCTGGTGGACCCCTGCCATAAACAGGCTATACAATAGAAGGGGGAAACTAGTTCAGAAAAAAAGCAAATCCCAGGAAGGAAAGAGATCCCTGATCAGTATCATTAAGAAACTAAGGTCCCTCATAATATCCTCCAAGGCTAACTTCGAAAGAAAAATAGCCAAGGATTTGAATGATAACCACAAAGCCTTCTTTAACTATGTCAAGAATCTAAGTGGCAACTCGCAGATATGCTCTGAGCTAGTGCAAAATAGCACAAAATATACTGAACCCACTGATATTGCCAACATCCTGGCAGATAGTTTCTGTGCAAACTTCACCCCTCTCTCACCACCAGAAGGGCCCACAACAATACCGGAAAAGTGTAGTGTCCCGGAAATCACAGAAGCACAGGTGAAAACAGCCCTTTCAAAAGCCAAAAGCACAATGTCAATGGGGCCAGATGGTGTCCCAGGCTGCGTCTTGCACGAACTACAGAACGAACTAACCCCCCCACCTAAACACACTGTTCAATCTCAGCCTCTCCACAGGCTATGTGCCCATAGAATGGCGCACAGCAACGGTTATTCCGCTCCACAAAGGAGGGGCCACAACTGCCCCTGGTAACTATCACCCCATAAGCCTGACTAGCTTGGTCTGCAAGGCTATGGAGTGCATCATCATGGAACTCATTAACAAAGACATTGAGAACCTCCAAACACTTGACCCGACCCAGTTTGGCTTTGTTAAGGGCAGATCATGCCTACTAAACCTGGCTGACTTCTTCGAGACAGTCACCAAGGCCATAGATGAGGGGAAGGTAGTTGACACAGCCTACCTTGACCTCGCCAAGGCTTTTGACACCATTCCCCACTCGGAAATTATAGAAAAACTCACCAACCTGAACATAAACCCCTACGTCACGAGATGGGTTGCCAACTGGCTTACAGACAGAACTCACACGGTAAGAATAGCGGGCTCCAGGTCCGACTCTAAACCAGTCACAAGTGGTGTCCCACAAGGCTCGGTTCTGGGACCTCTGCTGTTCGGAATATACTTCTCAGAAGTACAGGCAAACACAGAAGGACTATGGCTAACCAAGTTCACCGATGACTGCAAACTGGGAGCCATAATTGACTCTCCGGCAGACACGGACATTCTCCAAAAGGGCCTTACTGAGACGGGCACCTGGTGTCAAAGTCATGGTCTCAAGCTAAATGCCAAAAAATGCATAGTCATCCCGTTTGGGAAAAACAAAACACCCATGAATTACCACATAGATGGCAGCCCCCTTAATACAGAAGAGGTAATAAGAGATCTGGGGACCCAGGTAGATAGTAATCTCTTCTTTGACAATCATATTGCCAAAGTAGTTAGGAAATCCTTCTATGTAGCCCATCTAATTACTAAAGGGTTCGCATCTAAAAATAAAGAGGTTATAGTGCCCCTCTACTCGTCACTCATCAGACCCAATCCTAGAGTACAATGCCCCATTTGGGATGTACCTCACAAGACACTTCCAGTAGCTTGAAAGACCACAAAAGGACCTCACCAAGAGGATTACTGGCCTCAAACACATGTCCTATGCAGCCTGACTGGAAAAATTCCAGCTGTACTCAGTCGCATATCGCTTACTCAGAGGTGATCTCTGCCTGACTTACAAAGCCATGTCCAACTCAGAATTGATGGACATGCTCCACCTAAAGAAATCCAAGTCACTGCAAGCCACTCGCTCTAGTGAGCTAAACCTCACCACAACAATAAGTAGAACATGCTGGAGGGATAGATTCCTGTCACAGAGACTCCCCATGCTTTGGAACAAAATTCTTAACTACATTAGGCAGAGCCCCTCACTAACACTCTTCAAGAGAAACCTTGACAAGTGTATGGGTAACAGAAAATACACCCCTGGGATCACTTCATTGACCCTTCTTTACAGAGGCTCAATTAATTAATAAATGGGGCGGCGAAAGCTGACACACTCTGGCTAGGCTTATAAATGCCCTCGGGCAGATAGCCTAGTATCTGCCTATGAACCTATGTTCATTGCTTATTCTAGTACCAAGAAAAGAAGGAATCTGGACACCAATACTGGACTTGTCTCAGCTAAACAGGTTCATGATGGTCCTGAAATTCGTAATGTTAACTCCGAAAAAACTTCCTCCCATGTTTACTCTCAAGGCTTACATGGTCATCCTACAGCTAAAGGATGCCTACCTCAGTGTTCCGATAGTGAAATGTCACTGTCTACTTCATAGCTCGTGGGAAGCATTATCAGTTCTGTACATTGCCCTTTGGTCTGTCTTCCCCTCCCAGAGTCTTTACAAAATGTCTGGCTCCAGTAATTGCTTTCTGCACGATAATGGACGAACACCTTATTCAGGCACAATCCATAAAGGAACTGAAAGCATCTCTACTTCTAACCAGGGGTTACTTGTCAAGCCTGGGTTTCACCCTTACTCTAAAGAAGTCAACTGTCAGCCCCCTCTCGGACGATGGGTTTTTTAGGAGCTCTTGTAGATACAGACAGTCAGATGGCCTTCATCCTTCTCTTGTGGAAGGAAAGCCACCTGCCTTCTAGACAGGTTCTGGCATTTAAGTCGCAAGACATTTCCCCGCGAGCTACAATGCCAAAACCAGAAGCCTATAGTACCTCTTCAGCATAGAGCAGTATGTACAAAAACTGACTCTCTGTGGCGGTAAACACTGATGAAACACACGGCAAATCATAATGATCCCTAAGGACAGCTCTAGGCATATTACCATTGCTTGTTCAAAGACAGCTACCCTGCTGTCTGTATTGTAAGAATACAGATGGGTGGCAGTCCTTAGGGATAGTTATGATATGCTGTGTGTCTTGTCGGCATTTAATGCCATAGTAAGCTTGCTTTTTGTATGTATCACTCCATGGCGAAGCGGTGCTGTGGGCTTCTGGTTTCAGCGTTGTAGCTCAAGGGGGAATGTCTCATGGCCTAAATGCTGGAACCCCTTCTAGACATAAACAGGCAGATGACCTTCCTCCTACAAGAGAAGGCAGACTTCTTAAACCAATACTTCTAATCCCTATTACTTCAGATATCCAAGACAGCCAGATAGATCCTCTGTGCACTGGGGTACATGGCCTTCTGCATTCTAATGATACCCTGTTCACCAGACTGCACAAGAAAAAAATCCAGTGGTATCTAAAAATGTGTTGTGTCAGCACCAGTATCCTTTAAACTACAAAATAAAGCTTCTCCCCATGCCATAAAAAGAAAATTCATTGGTAGATAGAAACCTGTCTTCAAAGCAATCGAGTCCCTTTCCATTTTCAGCCAGGCAGTCATTTAATGACTTCAGAAGCCCTAGACACAGCATAGGATGCCCACTTCAGTGTCCTTCAGGTTCACGGCCTATGAGAGTCTATGATTCTTCATACCCATATCAGTCAGAAGGAAATACTGGCAATATTTATTTGCATAATTGCATTCAAAACGTTGTTGAGACCAGGCACCCTTTTGATAAAGACAGACACTGCCACTGTGGGATGTGCTCTTATTTCCTGTGCTGCTTTGAATGCAGTTCAGGAAATAGGATAGCATTTTATAGCATACTGCCTGCCAGAAGAAAACAGCAATCTGGTAGACCTTCCAAGCAGGACAGTTTCAGACCCTCACCGGGTGGAGGTTGAGCAGGAACATTTTCAAAGTACTTACTGTAAGATGGGATGTGTCACAAGTAGACCTTTTTGCCTCCAAGCAAAACAGCTAACAACAGAAATAGTGCACAAGGGCCAAAGACAAGAATGCCTGGAAAATGGATGCCTTCTACCTCCCATGGACATGTCTGTTTCTGTATCCTCCCATACCCCTCAACCCAAGGTTATTAATTAAATTCAAGGAGGAAGGACCAGAGATGGTCCTGATTGCACCCTTTAGGCCAGGGAAGCATTGTTTCCCAATGATACACAATGTGAGCAATCAGGTGCTTCCACAGCAGGTTGATTTGTTGTCACATAAACAGGGGAATCACCATTCACTCCAGCATGGATGATCTGATCCTTAAACCTCAGTCAAACTTCTTGCACAATAACATCCTAGCCATTCTGAAAGAGGCAAGAAAACCCATCACAAGGAAGTCATCCCTTTCAAACTGGAAGATATTATCTGTATGGTGCCAGTGCAAGAGGCAAAAACCTTTGTCAGCACAGCTACCCTTGGTATTATCTTACTTGGCTGAATGTTTTTCAAAAGGCTTCTCATTCTTCTGTCAACATTCACGTCTCAGCAATATCTGCCCGTCTTCCCATGTAGCCCCCTCTTTTCTCCAACCCTCTGACAAAACAGTTTCTTAAGGGCATCTTCCACCTCAGGTCATGAGAAAAGCTCTTGATTCATCCTGATACCTTAATTTTCTCTTAGAAAGGCTTACTCTTCCACCCTTTGAACCACATTGGTCTGCAAATATGAAGTTTTTAACTAGGAAACCCATTTCTAGACAGACATCACCTCAACTAGGAGAATTTCTGAGCTGCAAGCACCTTTCTGTACAGAGCCCTTGCTCAAGTTTCATTCTGACAAGAGTATCCCTGATGATCATTCTTATGTCTAAGGTTTTCATAGAGGTCTCCGTTTTACAGCTCCTTGTTTTGCTCCCATAAAACACAAAGCAAGGGAGAGAGATCCTTCACACTTTAGATGTCCATAGGTAACTTAGATATTAATTGAACAGAACAAAAACATTTCAGAAAATCAGACTGTTACCTTTGCATCTAACATGTTAGGTAGCACTGTTAACATGCAGACTGTCTCCAAAGGGATTTCAAATTGTATCATGTCTGCTACAGACTTCATGGGAAACAGGTGTCACCACATATTAGAACACATTCAAGTAGAGCTACAGCAGATACTTATCAGAGGTATATCCATCAAGGAAATCCTGGAGGCAGCCAAATGGTCCTTTTGTTGACATCTTTACCAAACACTATAAGCTCTTCTCTTTTTCTAGAGTTATAGCTAGGTTTGCCTCTGCAATTCTGCAAGGTTTCCTAGCTTCTCCTTTGTTCTTTTTCAAGCCTCAGAACCTTAGCCTTGGGAATCCTAGCAAGGAGTTATTACTGCAACAGTGAAACACAATGAACATAGCACAGCTGTGCCCACTTACCATAAATGTAAATGTTCAACTGTTTTCACTATTGGAGTAGCCTTTCTTCCCTCCATTTCCTTCTATTTGCTTTGGATTGGAGTGAGCACCCTGTAGTCCCTTTCGCTCATCCTTTAGTTTCCTTCCTCCTCCTGTCTCTACTTTCACATCTCTTTCCCTTACAGTGGCCGGCCCTTGTGACATTATGGGTGCTTTGTGCTCTTGGTTTAGAGTGTGGAGACTGTGGGGCTCCAGTCCTTGGTAGGAGCAAGAAAGATCTGAGAAAATAGAGCTGACTGATGATCCTTATGCACCATTGCCTTAATATTGGACGGGAGGGCGTCTATTGGCCCATGAAGATGAGGAGGAGGAACAAGTTAAGGGCTTCAACAGTAAGAAATCTCAAGGATTTATTACTGCAATAGTGAAGATACTCAAGAATGTACATTTATGGTAAGAAGGCACAACTGTACTTTCTGTAACCCTTGCTGTTAGTGTTCATAATGTGTCAACTGCAAGACCCATGTAGTACAGTAACTGGGGAAGAATAAGGTCACACTAAAAGCATATTCAGGTGTGGCTTTGCCTGCATTAACGCTGGTTCTAAGACTGCCATCATAGGCGCTATGCTTATGTTTAGCTTAGTACTCGTCCTTTTCATGAAGATGTAAAGGAGAGGTTTTAAATATTTCCATAAACCATACTTCTTATTTGGGCATACTTCAGAAAAATAATTGAAAGACCTTAAAGAAATGGAGTACACTATGCAAAATGTGAAGTATGTACATGAAGCAATTTCCTTTCAAATGGTCCTTTTTATAGGAACAAAAATGGAAATTCAGACATCAGCTTGAGATCCCCAGCAAGCCAATAGATCATTATCTATCAATAATCATTGACAGCTAAGTTTATCATTCATTTTATCCTGCCTTTTCCCTGCAGCATGTAGAATGAACAGTTGCCTTTTTCACTGG
This sequence comes from Protopterus annectens, assembly GCF_019279795.1. Taxonomy (NCBI): domain Eukaryota; kingdom Metazoa; phylum Chordata; order Ceratodontiformes; family Protopteridae; genus Protopterus; species Protopterus annectens. The sequence goes on along the minus strand of NC_056749.1, from coordinate 483,591,543 downwards.
TCATTGGTTCATGACTACCTCAGACAGCCGGATGAGATACTGTCCACAGTAGAATTTGTAACAGTTACCATTTCAGGTCTGTTTTCAAGTACAGCACTTCTGTTACTAAAGTGGGCCTTGGAAAAACAAGCATACAGCTCCCTGTTTTGCTCCCATAATACAAAAAGCAAGGGAGAGAGATCCTTCACACTTTAGATGTCCATAGGTAACTCAGATATTACTTGAACAGAACAAAAAAATTTCAGAAAATCAGTCTGTTGCCTTTGCATCTAACAAGTTAGACGGCACTCCATCAGACACAGACAACCCGAGTAACAATGTATAAAGGACAGGGCACAGTTATCATCATTTGCATAGGTGGAGAAGGGAGTAAAGGAATACAGGATAGTGCTCAGTGACTCTGATAAAGTGGAAGATGGCAACTCAACTCAATTTGACTCTGTCAGTGCAAAACCAGATTGCAAACTAGCTCAGCAGGACAAGGACAGATACTTCATGAATGGAAACTTCATCCAGTGTCTTCCAAGAATTGATCCAGGTGTGGGAAACTTTTCAAGTAGGTCTGTTTACCTCCTTTCACATAGATAGCTAGAGAAATTCAGCTCAAGGACTCCTTGGAAACAAGCCTGAAAGTCAGATGCCTTTTCATTTCCATGGATGGGAAAGTTTCTGTATGCTTTTCCACCCTTTCTACTGATGTTCATTGTTTTTTCCGAAGGTCCAGAAAGACTCTGCAGAAATTGTGGTGATGACTCCCTTTTGTGCCAGGCAACAGTGGGTGTTCTTAACATTAATCACTGCTGCACTATATTACAGGTTATGTTCTGCATAGAATATAACAGCCAGCCATCTTCCAAAGCTTTAGGGCAGATTCCACACTTCCAAAGCATTACTCATCTTGAGCTGAAATTACTAAAAAGTCAGGTTTGGCCACACAACCCACAAGAGTTTTCCTGCCTCTGAGAAGAGAGCTCCTCTGTATTCTTTCTAGGATTGACTGTCAGCTAATGCCATTTTCTGTGTATACAAGTTCCCTTCAGGGAAAAACCTTCCACCTTACTTAGTTTTAACTAAATTTTTTCCTTGGCTTTCTTGTGACTTCTAAATACTTTTAAACGGGAACACACTGTTTTTACTTTTATGGTAAAAAGTTGTTTTCAGTGGAGAATCTTTTTACTTTTTGAGGTTGGGAAGTGATTAAAGTGATTTTTATTTTGTTTTCTGGGAAAAATTACTCTTTTGCTACTTTCGTGTTTCAACAGCTGTTGTTGCTAAGCTCTCCCGTGAAACAAGCACCATTTTTGCTTTACCATGAAGCAGACTTCCATTCCCTTGTTTGAACCGTCTTCCAGTCATAAAAAGAAAAATATTCTTAAGCCTTTGTCACCACAGGAGTAATTTGACTCAGCTGCAGGTAGCTGACTGCTGTGGTGAAAACTAGGTCTTAAGACTACTCATCGTTTTCTTTGGATCCCTTTGGTGCAGTCCATGCAGCCAGCATGAACCAGGGCTTAGCTATGCCCTCTGCATCTCTTAGGTTCTCCTCAGTGGGAGGAGAGCCACTGTTGTTGGTCATGGGAGAAGCATCAGCAGATTATTTTCCTGCTTAACCAGAATGTTGTGCCCATCCCTGGGGAAGCTGTTGGTTGGCAATGCTGGATTTTTTTCATCTGGTTTTCCTGCCAAAAGAGACCGAATATTAAGCATTTAGCCTCTCCTGTGTCAGTCACTGTAGGCAGGAGTAATTTATTGGGCTTGGTTCGGAGTCTTGTACTGCCTCTTGTCCCTTATTTTAAGGTGGCTTGTAGTAAAATAAAAAGGGGTTCTTCTTTTCCTGAAAAGTTTCAAGAATTGGAACCCGTAGGGGTTGTGAAGGGACAGTTGCAAATATAATGTTGTCTGATTTTGTCCGATTCATCTGTGGATTGTTGGCTCCAACTTTGACACAGATGCTGAAGCTTTTTGGTTCTGGGGCTCCAACTCCTCCCCTACTCATAATTCCCTAGTCTCCACCCTACTGCCTCAAATCTTGTTTGCCACCTGAGGTGCTAGGTTTTGCTTCTGAGGGCTTCGTTATAACTTATCCTTTGTGGTACTTTTTGTTCAACTCCTCACTTACTGAGAATGTTTTTACTGTTTGCAGTTGATTCTTGTAATACTTGTTAGATATCTTTCTTAGCTCTTTCAGGTGCATTTTTTTCTAGTTAGTATAGGCATTTAGAGCTGTTTGGTAAGATGGCTAGTTAAATATTAACAAGATCTTATAGAACTCTTTCTTAGTGTTTTGGGGTGTTTCTAGCTTTGTCTTCTTTAACCTGGTATTTAGCATCTAAGTGAGTTATATAGGTAAGTATAATCAGCCAGTAGTTGTTGTATGTATATGTGTGTGTGTGTGTTTTTATTACCCCAGACCTACACTCCATCTGCATATATTGTTTAGGGGCAGCTCACTTACATTCTGCATGTTAAGCTTGTGCTTCTTTTAGCACTTGAGCATTGCAAACCAAACTTGAAAAACTAATTGTCAGGGGACTCCTTCCTCCCAAGAGAGGGTCTGCCCCCCACACACATCTTCCTCATCCACTAATACTCCAAATGCAAAGGACAAGGAATCAGAGAAGAAGATAGCTTTAGACAAGGACAAGGATAAACCCAAAGAAAAATCAGAAGGAAAAAGGGGACTCTGAGAAGTCCCATAAGAGGTCATCTGATCCATTCCTGTCTTCAGAATTGGATCCCACTGTACCAGTACTATCAGAGCCAACAGTTTCTCAGCACCATGAGTCTGTGACTCGGCACTTTTTCTTCCTGGATCCTGTCAGCCCTAGACTACATTGACACTTCAGGAGAAGCATTTCTCCAGACCACCATCAGTGCCGTTGTAGTCCTGGTCTTAGAGAAGTCTGACCGAACAGGATGTGGAAAGAATGATGAAATTTTTCAGGACACAGCTGCAACTTGGGGTTCTCTTGGTACCATCTTCTGGGAATGTAATGAGTGCTGGTCTGTCTGTCCCTCCTCTGTGCTCTCTTCCGTAACCAACTCGCCCATTGTCGCCGGTAGCTTCAGGCCCGATCTTCCCCGGAACACCTTTGTCAGAGCGGATATGTCAGACAACTTTGACACCAACTGGCTCCCTACTTCTTTCTGTTCTCACATGTTCAGATCTGGAAGAGCCTCAGAGCCAAAGCTGTGGCATCAAGGCTTGGAGGAAGGTTCAACCCTAAAATCGCAAGGTCTTCCTTATGTCAGAGGACAGGAGGGATCCATAGTAGGTGGTGGCTTCCTTGCCCTTTCAAACTTTCTATTGGGTCCTGTTGATGATGAGGGAAGAGGTGCTGTTTTCAAGATCAGCACCATCTGAACCCCAGCTTGGAGCAGCTTTTGCTTCTTATTCTTCTGTCCAACAGGGACAGTTGAGCCCACATGCTTCCCAGACAGCTTGTTATATTAGCGCCCAATCTGATTCTGAGCCCTCTGACATTCCCCCTAGATGGTTCTTAGAAAACAGACTTGTAAATGGAAGCACTTAGACTCTTCTCCTGAGTCTGTCACTAAAGACACTGACTTGGAGCAGGGTGAAGGCTCCCCAAGATCCCCCTATGAAGATGTCACATTTGGTAAGATCCTGGAATTGATGAAACAGTGAGAGGGATGGTCCACTGTTAGTTCTTCTCCTGATGAGTCAAATTCCTCTTGGGTGGTACCACCTGTTGATCCTCTCGTTGATTTGATGGCTCAGTGAGCATGGAAGGATCCTGACGTGGTGGAGCCAATTCCCAAAAAGGGCAGGTAAGATTCTCTTCTGCCCTACAGACAAGAAAAATTGAAGCAAAGGTCCTTCCACAGATGCTATGATTGTAGCAGCAGCCGTGAAAAAGGAGCTGTCCACAGAGAGTTCCTTGGTCCATCCCACTAATGGGGAGTCTAGTGCAATGGACCAATTTGGGAAAACAGACTTGCACTACAGCAGCCTTTGCTGTAAGGGCATTGAATTATCTAGCTCATTTTAGCAGATTTCAGAGAGACTTTGATCAAGGAAATTTCCAAGTCTCTCTCAGGTGTGCTAATAGTGGACGTCTGGAAGACAATGGATTCTCAGCTGTCCATCCTACAATCTTCACCTAATGTAGCCATGCTTCTACTCTCAAACACAGCTGATGGTGAAGCTAGGGCAGCTGCATCTCCATTCATTGGCATGCTTGGCTGTGCCTTTGCAACTTTATGGAAAGCTTTAGGACATCCTTCTTCAATGCCTCCTTTGGTAGGCTCACTCTGTTCAGACCTAAAGTTAAAGGGACACTTGCAAGGAGTCAGCAAGATGGTGAGACTCTCTTTTTCTCCAGTAGGCATCTGCTTTTCCATGCCCAAGAGATCCTACTCTAGGAATCAGAGGGTTGGAAAGAGGATGTGATTCATGAAGTCACAGAGCCCTTATCAGGAGACTCCTGATGATAAACCTCCTTGTGGCAGGGAAGGAGGTAACATTAATGGACATTGCCCCAGAGGGAACGGCAGACCACATAATCAAGACTTTTGCTGACCATTCTCCAAAAAGTCTTTTCAGCATCCTTGAAGGATTGCCCGACTGCTGCACTCTGGAGGCAGTTGGGGGATGCTGATCTTTGCACCTACGATCCTGGCAAAACATAACAACATACTCATGGTTGCTAAACATGATCTTCAGAAGTTATTCTATACCATTTTCCCTTCCCCTTTCAAACAGAAAAAAAGTTCCTGATGTTCCACCCCATCAGTGGGAAGCTGCGGCAGCAGAAGTTTCCATGCTGATGGAAAAAAAAAAAGAGTCATCCAACCTGTCCCCGTAGACCAAATAGATTTTGTCTAATCATGGTTCTTAGTAGTACGCAAGAAAACAGGGGACCTCAGACCCATTCTGGACCCAAGTCATTTGAATTAGTATGTCAAGCTGGCAAAATTCTAGGTGGTCACACTATGGTCTATATTGCCTATACTAAGGCAGGACAATTGGATGTGCTCAATTGACCTCAAGTATGCATACTACTGTTTAAAGATAGAGAAGCATTCGCGAAAGTTTCTCCATTTCTGGCTGTGAGCCAGTCAGCATCATTTCAGATCTCTGCCCTTTGGGCTCACCACAGCTCCCCAGATGTTCACCAAAGTTATGGCAATGTAGCAGTGCACTTGCACCTACTAGGGATCCAGGATTTCGCATACCTTGACAATTGGCTCCTCATGGCTACAATTGTCAGTCTCTTATTACATCACAGGGACCTTTTGCTCCAGCTGATTCAGGATTTAGGTGTGACAGTCAGGGTCTGCAAAGGCTAGTGTACACCTTTTCAACAGATAGAATTTATGGGATGATTGATGCCCATCTTCCAATGTCCAGGGTTCTTTCTGTTCATTTCACTGCCACTCAGGTTCTTCACCCCCCCCCCCCTCCACAGAGGTTAATCCTTCATCTGTTGGGTCTTATGGCGTTAGCAATCCTCATGGTCCCATTCACCAGATTTTTCATGAGGGTTCTGCAATGGACTTTAGCAGTACAATGGTCTAGAGGGTCTACACACTCCATACCAACATAAACCTAACTCATATCTGCAGACAGCACATATCTTGGTGGATAACATTTATGTCGGTGATAGACGAACAGCCATTTTGAACGAACCCCCCCCCCCCCCCCACCGGTGGCAGTTGTGACAACAGATGCTTCCTTTCTAAGGTGGGTGGGCATTACAAAGGGAAGATGGTCCAGGGCATGTGGTCAGATACAGAGGCCAGTCTTCACCTCAGTGTTCTGGAGATGAGGTTCTTCCACCTTGGTTTGCAGGCCTTTCGGGACAGCTTCCCCAGCGGTGTGATTTAGGTACAGACAGGCAACATGTTGGTAGTCTGCTACATCAACAAACAGGGAGGAACCTGTTCTTATCCCTTATGCCACAAAGCCACGAGTCTGACAATGGGCGATGCCTTCACACTGCTTTCTGATAATAGCGCGTATCCCAGTTGCATCCAGAGTCCTTGCGGATAATCTGAGCAGAACTATCCTAATGCCTCACGAGTGATCCCTCAATCCACCAATGACAGACTTGATCTTCAGTAGCTGAGGCCAACCTTGCTGCAGTCTTTTTGTGTCCCATCTAAATCACAAGTGCAGCAGTTACTTTGCCCTAATCCCTTCACAGGGATAGTAACTGATGGATGCTTTGGTCCACAACTGGTCCCCAAGTCTCCTTTGTGCTTTTTCTAGTTATCTATAATAAACAAATTTATACAGAAAGGAAGAATGTGCAAGGTCATGGTGATCCTCATTGCCCCTTTTCTGGCCTTGGCAAACATGGTTTCCATTCCTGTGGCCTCTTCTACTACATGCTCCCTGGAAACTGGATCAATGTCCAGTTCTCCTGTCTCACCCGTCCAGACTGACTCCTCCAGATCAGAAAACCATGAAATTAACCACTTGGTTCCTCCATTTCTGATACTAGCCAGAGATGCCAGGCTTCCCTTTTCAGTTGTTCAGCCTGTCAAAAAACACTCCACTACCAATGTGTACCACGGCAAATGGAAATGATTTTCTATTTGGGCATCATTCAATGATTTGGACCCCTTTTCAGCTCCTGTTCCTTCCATTTTGGAGTTTTTATTAGAACTTTTTCACAAAGAGTCTAGCTGCTGAACTATGAAAGGACAGTTGGTAGCCATCTCTAGTTTTTACATAGGCCAGAACAACTATTCTATAGCCTCGGTGAAGATTTACAAAGACTTTTTAAAGGGAACTTTCCTACTTTGGCCCTCAATCAGAGAACTAGCTTCTTCTTGGGACATTACTATTGTGTTGCAAGCACTGACCCAGCTGCCATTTGAGTCAGCATCATCATTGGATTTGAAATTTCTGTCTTGGAAAACAGTTTTTCTAGCGGCTGTCACATCAGCTAAGCATATGCCAGAGATGCTAGAACTTTCCTGTAGACCTCCCTGTTTGTTTGTTTTTTCATAAAGACATGGTTTCACTGAGAAAGAATGCTTCTTTCATTCCTAAGGTGCATCCAAAGCTAATCTAAATCAGGCAATAAATCTTCCATTTTTTTTCTTGATATTCTAACAAAGGTGAATACATTCTTCATGTGCTGGATGTCCGTCACCAACTCAGGTTTTAATTCACAGAACTAACATGGTTTCACAGTTATCTATCCGACCATCAAAAGGCCGCTAAATGGGCAAATAGCCTCTCCCCACTATTACCAGTTACCACAGGGGTACCACAAGGCTCCATACTTGGGCCTCTCTTCTTCATAATATTTACCAACAATGTATGTACTGCACCCAACATGCCACCGTCATCCAATATGCAGATGACTCCTCCCTTATCTGCTCAGCCCTCTCCCCACAAGAACTTCCAACACAAAATGCAATCATCATTCCAAGACATTGAAAAGTACCTCACCAGCCACCAACTCATCCTAAATCCAAATGAGACCAAACTCATAATTTTCTCTATTAAATCTTCCAAACCCAGTACCCAATCCCTCTCCATGCTATCTAACAACGGTACAAAAATCAAACCCACCAATCAGACCAAGCTACTACGGGTAACCATAGATGACTCACTAAAATTTGATAAACACATCTATCTGACCATCAAAAAATCCACTCTAAATTGGGTGCTCTATACAGGGTTAAACCTTACCTTACACAACAAGCTAGACTGGCCACTGCAAGATCCCATTTGCTATCCACCCTCCTATACTGCTCTGAGGTCTTTACTAACCTATCAAAAAACAACCTAAATAAACTAGAATCCTGCTATAACAGAATAGCTAAGTTTGTCACCAACCATCTCCACAGAACACACCACTGCACTGCTCTCCGACAGCTCAACTGGGTAGAACTTCCCAACCTATTATTACTAAAACAACTTTCACTCACCCATAAAAATCATAATCATCCCTATCGACTGCCCAGCTCTGTCAAACCTAGTCCAGCCAAACACAAACTGTAGACTCCTCAGCTCATCCAACAAACTAATGCTAAAAGTAACCCAGTCTCACAGACTTCCTCTACTTCCATAAAATAGCCAAAGATTGGAACACCTTTCCTCAACAGATAAATAAAAACCCTAGCCTGTCCACATTTAAAGCTACCCTGAAAGACCATTTAAATAATAATCGGCTATGCCCCTGTATTGCTTCCAACTAATATTCTTCCTGTTTTTTCTCACTCATCTCACACATGTTAGCCCAAATAGTGCTCATCTAACATAGGGCTATCACAATATCTGTCTTATCTTTATTAATCTTTGTTCCTTCAGATGAACTAACTTGTAAAACTACATTACGAGTTTTGGTCTTTCAGAAGTGACTCGCCTTGTAAAGCTAGATGACTTATTTACCTCATATGTGTTGTAAAAAAATAGTATTCCTGTATGCCTGAAACATGCATATTTATATTGTATTCTGTTATTATATTTTGCTATAATATTTTTTAAGCTCATTTACATATTGTTACCAATGTACTACTTAAACAAAGTTTACTGCTTGTAACTTAATAGTGTTTTTTTTTTGTTGTGGAGCTTTTCTCCATTGAAAATTCAACCCAGTCGGACACTACCCGGTTAACAAATGTAAATAAGTAAATAAACTAAGCCTTTCAGTAAGTCTGATCAGCTTTTTGTGGTATTCACGAGATAAAAATTGGGCAAAGCTGTGGCTAAACTTTCATTTTCTAGATGGTTATCTGATTGTATTACATTTGTGTACAATAAAAAGGGTTTATCCTTATAATCTAAGTCCAAAGATCAATCCACAAGGTATGTGGCCACTTCTACAGCCTTTATGCAGCGGACTTCCTATTGATATCTGTGCAGCTGCTGCTTGGTCAACACTTCATACATTTGTGTCACATTATAAATTGGATGAAAATGGCAGATCCTGTTCATCCTTTGGCTCCAACATTCTTAGGAATGTCTTTCCTTGATACCACCTGAGACTGTATGCTTGGGAATCTGTCCCACAGTTGAATCAGACAAAAATTTACTATATTGGATACAAAAGTTATGTACTTTCCATAACGATAGATCCATGTCTGATTTTAATCCAGTTCAACATCCCTCTCACCTGCCCCCTACCAAATTTTCATTAATGAGACTCCAAGGATCAAGTGATCTTGCATTCCCTGTCAATAAGCATTGTTATCACTGCCACTGTCCTATAATCATGTCACAGCCTTTTACTTACTACTTACAGATGAGCCAGAGTTAGACCTTTTTCATTAACGTAAGATTATTTGCTTTTGCTTTGGTAAGTTATTTATCAGGGGTCAAACTCAATCTTAGATAGTAGGATGGAGACCAGGGAATTATGGGTAGTGGGAAGTTAGAGCCCTGGAACCAAAAAGCTTTAGCATTGGTGTCGAGGTCGGATTTGGTTGGATCTGACAACCCACAGTTGAACCAGACAAAAATCAGACATCATAGATCTGTTGTTATGGTAAGTACTTAACTTTTGTTTTTGCCTTCTCAGGTTTTTGATTCAGATTCTGAGGAGAGGGCAGTATCTGATCCCTGTGAACGATTCTCTTTCCTTGAGACTATTTCCAGGATGAACCAATGTTTTCAGTGGAGGATTGCTGAGATGTCTCAGTCCCAAAGAAAACATTATTTATTTTATTTTATTTTGTTTTATTTTACATTTGTTGACCGGGCTAGTCTAACTGGATACATGTCCATTTTCAGTAGAGGCCTGGGGAGAAAAGCTCCAAGCATAGACAACAACATAGCTTACAACATAACGTACAATTTATACAATAGTAAGATAATAGTAGAACATTGTTGAGATTGTAAATATGGAAAAACTTATGCAGAGTCTTTTTTTTTTTTTTTTTTTTTAGGAAAGCTAATATAAAGATTCCTATAAGGTAGTAAGAAGGGAAACTTGTTAGATACTAGTGGGATGTTAAATAACTGGTTAGTTCAGGTCAGCATCCATGTACAAAAGGTTAGCAAAGTATGGGGAGAGCATGATTGGGGAGAGAAGTATTAGTCAGGGTTAGAGCAGGGACAAAGCCAATGTGTTTTAAGGTATTCTTTAAGGTGTTTTTTGAAAAGCAGTGTAGAAGAAGTCAAAAGTTCACTTGGAAGCTGGTTCCAGCTTTTTCCCCACTGTATTAGAGTAAAGTGAGTCCCCAGCTTTGTTGTTAGGTTTAGTAGTTGAGACTAGAAGTTTATTAGCTGAGCGTAGTGTTGCTAGATTTTTGTATGGGGTAATAAGGCTAGTGAGGATTGGGATATTATTAGGGTGGTGAAGGATTTTTTGGGTCATAGTAAGTTGTTGACATTGAAGTTGGTTCTGCAGTTCTAACCATCTCAATTGTTTAATGTTGTGGCAGTGGTGGGTTCTAAAAGGGGCGCCAGTGGCAAATCTAGCTGTGTTATTGTAGCTAGTTGCAAGTTTGTTAAGGTTGTTTTTGGATAGATTGGTATATATGGCTGAAGCATACAGTAGGGTAGAGATAAGGTGGGTCTGGACAATAGGGGTTCTAGCTAATGGTGTAAGGAAGGGCTTGATTCTATAAAGAGAGCCAAGTTTTCTGTTGACAGATTTTATGGTAGTGTTAATGTGATCATCAAAGTTAAGGTTGTGGTCAGTAGTAATACCCAGGAGACAGTTGACGTATCAGGGGATATGCTAGTTCCATTACTGGAAGTTACTGTGAAGTGAATTTGTGGTGACTTTTGGGTAGGAGCAAAAAGCAGTAATTTTGTTTTTTTGGGGTTCAGGAGGAGGCAATGTTGCATGAACCAATTTTCAACAATATTAAATACTGTTTGGGTGAGGATCTGGAGAGAGGTTGGGGACTTGGCTGAGCATATTAAAGTAGAATCATCTGCTCGAACTCTTGCAGAGAGACGCAACAAATTGATACTTAAAGGATTATTAAAATGTCCATTTGGTAAAGCTCTTTCTGAGGCAGAGACTTTAAAAATCTCCAAAAACTGACACTAGGATGCAGGTGGCTTGGGGAATTTTGGCATTTAGATCATTAATAAAAACTGAAAAGAGAAGAGGGCCTAAAATAGAGCCTTGAGATACTCCAATGTTGACAGAGAGGGGTGTAGAAAGATTATTGTCCCACAGCACTGCTTGGTGCCTGTTTCCCAGATAGGATTTAAACCAGAGTAATGATTGTGGGTCAAGTGATAGGGCTTTTAGTTTGTCCATAAGTAGGTGATGATTAACCATGTCGTTTCTCGTTTGCCGCTTAGAAAATCGGCATACCCATTATGATTTGCTTCATCTGGAATGTCCATAACCTTTACCCATCCACCCAATGTTGTCAGCACTGGAGGATGTTTTTGTCACAGCCTGTAATTTCCGTAACAGTCAGCCTTTTGTCCTTAACAAAGCAGACAGATTGTGTAAAGTTCCTCAGTCTTTCAGATTTTCATACTCTAGTCTCAGACCTGATCCAGTGACTGTAGATCTGATCTTGTCAGTCTTCATTCATTCTTGACTGATGGGTTTGGTTCCAAACCCTCGGAATCGGCTCAGCCATTATACAAAGCTCGCTCCAGCCAAAAACTCTTGAGCTAAGGCTCTACCCATACTGCCCCTATTCCCATTACCTCAGATCTCGTTTGCCGCTTAGAAAATCGGACGCATCAGCTGTTTTCTCTCAGCTAAGTGCTCAAAAATCTTTTTCTGTTTGCATATTATTCTACCTTTCTCTCATTTTGTTTAATAATTTCTATTGATAACTTTCTTCAGTCGTATTTACCTCAGGGTATCTCTCCTTACCATTGTTGGTATTAGGCTTCTCCTTCCCTTTTACCATTGGTAACAATTTGATACCATTGTTAGTATCCTTTTTCATGCCTTTCTTCTTCTTCTTTACCCGTCTGGGTAATTATATACCATAGACGGTATTTAAAAAAAAAAAAAAAAAATTTATCTCTTTACTTCTACCTTTTTCTTTATGAGTGAGTGTGTGCGTGTGTGGGCATGCTGTGCTTTTGACTGGACAGTATGGCAGAGAAGTAGAAAGGAACCTCCGGGTTTAAGCAATGTAAAGACTGTGGCAGAATAAAATTCATCCTCCTTGTGAACACTGTAAGGGTTTCAGTGCTCGAACTCTTGCAGAGAGACGCAACAAATTGATACTTAAAGGATTATTAAAATGTCCATTTGGTAAAGCTCTTTCTGAGGCGGAGACTTTAAAAATCTCCAAAAACTGGCACTAAAAAACAGAGCCATTTGGTACCATCTTCAGCCAAGGTACATGACTCCAACACTCAAAAATCTCAGGTTCCGACACCTTCTTCGGAACCGAAGGCTAAAGTTCCTAAGATATCATTGATTTCTGCTCTGGCACCAAAACCAACAAATTCTACTACGGTGATGTCTTCTATTGAAAGTACCCAACCATCTTCGGTACTAACCATGTCTTTGGCGCCAACAACCTCCCTGGCACCGATAATTGTAACTTCTTCTATTTCTGTTTCATCCTCACCCTCTATCCAACAGACTGTGGTGCCAGAGGTTGACATTGTAAGTACCCCCAGGACTAGATATTCTCCTTCAGTAGATCCCTTCCTGGATCAACAGCTGAGTCCCTTCATGGAAAGACTTAAATCTCCTTTGGAAATATCGATCCATTACTCCAGGAGTCTATCAGAAATGGATGTAGTTGGATTAGTGGATCACCTCTTGGCAGCCAGAGGCCTCCCTGCACCTTCTTGGACCTCCCTCTCTCATGGAGCTCAGGCTTACTGTCCCAGGACTCCTATATATATTCCTCCTTCAAACTCTCCCCAGGTCTTGGAGCCCATTGCTTTGATGCTTCCCATACCAACTGGTTTGGTACTGATGGTGGATCTCACCTTAGTACTGGTCATCCAGACCTGTGGTCTTCGGCTCCATCGGAACCATTACACCCAAGGGATCAAGGTTTGGCTGCTGGTTCCGGGATCCCTGGAGCTTCTCAGATTTTTTGTATGACACCATCTATGGCTCTTGGTTCCTTGGCAGTTTCAAGTCCTCTCTCAGTCCCTGCTCTGGGGGGTGGCTCGTCTGAGCATGGTGTGACCCTGGTTCTGAGGTTGTCTTTCTCGGTTCTGGGCCCCCATCCCTCTACGGGCAGGCCTGACTTCCAGACTATGGAGAGAGCTCTAGCCTCAAGAGGCTCCCAGTTGGTACCATCCCTGTCAGAGTGCCATATTTTTGTTCCCTCTGGTTTGCAGCTGCCACATTCTGCTACATTGGGACAGCGGGCACAAGAGCAGCAAAATACCCTAGTGCAGGGTCCCCTCTCTTCAGATCTTCCCCCTGAGGAGCCCCCCCGTAAGGGATTGTACAAGAGGAAGCACCTGGATTCTCCAAAAGAATCAGTCACTGAGGATACAGATTAAGATGAAGGGGAAGGGTCCCCATGGTCACCCCCTGAAGATGTCTCATTTGGAGACATCCTGGAAATTTTAAAACAGGGGGGGTGATTGGAAGCCCTCAAATCCATCCTCCGAGGAATCTGTTTTCTTGCAAGCTTTTCGTGCCCAGCCATCTACTGCTTGGGTGACACCACCTGCTGACAAACTAATCCGACTGATGGTATAGCGGGAGTAGAAGGCTTTTGACACCACAGAACCGATTGCCTGGAAACCGGACAAAAATCTTTCAGCCCCAGAGGATCATCCCCATAGGTCTAAGCGTCTAGCAGTGGATGCCATGGTGGGGCTGCGGCCACCAAAAAGGAACTCACCAAAGAGAGTTCAACTGTCCATTCTCCTAACTGAGAGTCGCGGACAATGGACAGATTTGGGAAGCAGGTCTTTGCTTCATCGACCTTCGCTATTCCATCCTTGAACTTTTTGGCACACTTGTATAGACTCCAAAGTGATCTGATAACAGAGCTTTCAGACACCCTTGCAGGAGCAGTGTGTGATGAGGTTTGAGATAAGGTTACCTCTCATCTTGCCACCCTGGCGTTGATCTCAAATTCGTCCATGCGGCTTATTGCTCATACAGCCGAAGGGATGTCTAGAGCAGTGGGTACAGGCATTGCCTTTAGACATCACACCTGGATGCGCTTATATAATTTTGTGGACCCCTTTAAGTCTTCCTTTGTCAGTGCTCCTGTTGATGCTACTTTATTGTTTGGCCCAAAAGTTAGAGACACGTTAGCCAGGTGTGAAAAGGGTGGGAAGACCCTTTCCGTTGTGGGCATGCATTTTTCCACTCCGCAACGACCTTACTCTAGGAATCAGAGTAGTGGAAAGATGTGGTTCAACAAGACCCAATGGCCTTTTCAGGACACATGTAGCGAGTATCCCCCCCCCCTCAGGGGCAGAGGGGGGAACTCATCTGGAAGACACCCCTTCTGTGGCAGAGGGGGTCCACGCAACCAGGGTTCCAGAGATTTCTCTTCTGGAGAACTATACCAGTGCTTCTGAATGGCGTCCCAATTGCTTACCTCTGGAAGCAGTTGGGGAAGTTTCTGTCTGCACCACTCAGCCTGGCTCACACCAGAGGTTAGCACATTCTCTTCAGTCTTTTCCCCAAACTCCAAAGGTGAATCCCCGATGTTCCACCCAGTTAGAGGGATATAGCAGCACTAGAAAATCAAAAGCTGCTTCACAAAAGTGGTATCCAAGCAGTCCCACCAGACCAATAGGATCCAAATTCTACTCAAGATTCTTTTTAGTGCCAAAAAAGACAGGTGCCTGGAGACCAATCCTGGATCTCAGCATATTGAAGAAATTTGTACAACAGACAAAATTCCAGATTGTCATGGTTCAGTCTATCCTTCCCTTTCTAGAGAAGGGCGATTGGATGTGCTGTATAGATCTTCAGGATGTGTATTACCACATAAAGATAGACAAGCGCTCCAGAAGATAACTCCGCTTCCAGCTAGAAGCCAGTCATTATCTGTTTCAAGCACTGCCCTTTGGTCTCACCACAGCCCAAAGGGTGTTCACCAAATGCATGGGCAGTTGTAGCAGCTCATTTAAGGCTACAAGGATTCCACATGTTTCCATATCTAGACGACTGACTCTTTACTGCCCCCACCAGGCATCTGCTGCTTTGTGCCATAGAATCTGTTCTATGCCTTGCTGAGGTCTTAGGCATTTCAGTCAACAAAGAAAAATTATAACTATTTCACACACAGAACCTAGAATTAATCGGAGCAAAATTAATTACAAAAACCTGCATGGCTTCCCTCCCTCAAACAAGTTGTTAAAGTTGAGATCGCAACTTCAAGTGATTCTCTGTCAAGACAAAGTCCCTGCTCATCTGGTACTACAACTTCTCCATTCCATGTCAGCAACTATAAAGTTAGTCCCTCTAATGAGGTACCACATGAGGCTGCTTCAGTGGCTGCTATCATCACAGTGGTTACTTCTAACTCAGTCCATGTCTCATCCAATCTTAATAGCAAATCACTGCAAGAAAGATTTATCTTGGTGGATGAAGCCAGAAGAGGATTTATGGAGTCATCCCTTCTCACCCTTCAGCCCAAGGCCGTAGTGACAACAAACGCTTCCCTGATAGGGTGGTGGGCATTTTCAGGGAAAGACTATCCAAGGCGCTTGGTCCCCACAGGAGGCAAGTCTGCACATCAGTGTCCTAGAACTGAGGGCAGTGCTTTTAGCGTTGCAAGCATTCCAGTCTGCCCTTCCATTTGGGACAATTGGTAGCCAGTCAGACAACATGTCAATAATCTGGTACATCAACAAACAGGAGGGAAGCAGATCCTACCCACTCTGCTGGGAAGCTCTAAGAGTTTGGCAGTGGGCAATCACCTCCAACTGCTTTCTAATAGCAATGCATATTCCGTGGAACTCCATTTTGATTGCAGACAAACTAAGCAGGCGTAATGCCCTACCTCATGACTGGTATATCAATCCCAACATAGTGATGAAAATGCTTAGTCGATGGGGCCAGCCTTGCTGCAACCTGGTCGCCTCTCCCATAAACCACAAATGCAGCAGCTACTTTCCCGTACTCCCCCTCGCGGGGACTCCCTGGGAGATGCACTTCTTTATTGGCCCTCAGGATTTCTGTATGCCTTCCACCAATTCCTCTAATTCCCCATTTTCTAAGGAAAGCCCAACGGCTGAGAAGCAAAGTGATTCTCATTGCACCTTACTGTCCCCTTTAAGTCTGGTTTCCCTTTCTCTGGCCTCATCTGTTTCGCTGCCCGTGGACTCTGGATCCAACTCCGGACCTATTATCTCACCCTCAGGGCTTGGTGCATCCCAACCTACAGCATCTCAAGATGACTACATGGTTTCTCCACTTCCTGTAATTGCCAGGCAGAACAATTTGTCCTCTCCAATGCAAAAGATACTTCTGGCTTCTCATAAACCATCCACCAGAAAAATTTACCATGACAAATGGAAAACATTCTATATTTGGTTGTATATAAGCGGCTTTGATCCTTCCTCGGCTCCAGTAGATAAGGTCCTGGAATACTTAGCCACCTTATTTCAGTTGGGAGCCTCAAATTCTACCATTAGAGTTCATTTAGCTGACATCTGGAATTTTCATAACAGTTTTGACGATCACTCATTAATGTCCCACCATTTTTGCAAAATTTTTCTTAAAGGCACTCAACATTTGAAGTCACCTTTCAAAGATCCAATAGCGCCTTTGGGTTTGACCTTAGTCTTGCAATGCCTAGTTTGGCAGCCCTTTGAGCCAGCAGCCACTTGTGTCCATAAGTTTTTATCTTGGTAGACCCTCTTCCTAGTAGCCATCACATCTGCTAGGAGAATTTCAGAGTTACAGGCTTTGTGCATGAATCATCCCTACATCATCTTCCACAGAGAGAGAATATCACTCAGAACCAATCCCTCCCGCCTTCCTAAAGTGGTATCAGACTATAGACTTAACAGTTTTCTATCCAAATGTTTCAAACAAAGGAGAGTATTGGCTACATATGTTGGATGTCCACAGGCAGTTACGTTTCTACATAGACAGAACAAAAGCCTCTAGAAAATCAGACCAACTTTTTCTATCTTTTTCAGGCACCAGATTGGGAAAACCAGTTTCAAAGGTCACCTTATCAAAATGGTTAAGGGACTGCATTACCTTTATATACAATCAGAACAGACTCAAACTACCAACAAAAGTTAGAGCTCATTCAACAAGATTTGTTTCCACTACAGCAGTATTTCATTCCCAAGCATCTATGGAAGACATATTCACAGCTGCTCCTTGGGCTACCCCTCATACCTTTATCACTCAGTACAAATTAGACATGGTCTCCAGGGGAAGATCATCCTTTGGCTCTATGGTGCTCAGGAATATCCTTCCTTTAGGGCCGCCCAGGAAGTTATGTTCTTACCATAACATTTCATCTTTGTTGTCGATCTTCATTCATTCTTGACACTCCCCCCTCCTACCCTCTCCTACAGACTCCTGGAGGTTTGGAACTAGTCCTGACATTTTTTAGGGTTGTTGCTCAGACAGAGCTTCCATATTTTCTTAATGGTTGGCAAACTCAATCTGAGGTAATGGGAAGAGGGGCAGTATGGGTAGAGCCTTAGCTTGAGAGTTTTTGGTTGGCCCGAGCTTTGTATAACAGCTGAGTCGGTTTTGAGGGTTCGGAACCGAAACCACCAGTCAAGAATGAATGAAGATCGACAACACAGATGGAATGTTATGGTAAGAACATAACTTTTTTTTCATTAAATCCATCTGCTCCCAAACATTTTGTTAATTCTTATCTTTCTGTTTCTGATAAGGATGGTGAAGCTTTTGATAAGTTAGGGGGAAAAGTGTATGCACCTGTCAGGTTCATATGTTAAAGTTTAACTTGACTAATTGTGAAAATATAAGGAATTTTTTGGCTTCATTTTGTTTTCCTCTTGTGAAAAAAATCTGCATTGTGTAGTTATTGTTTGAAATGTGTTTATGACTATGTATATACTACTTCCAGGGCTGCTGCCTGTGGTGCTGTTTAAAGATATTTGCTTGGCTGCATCCTCATAACTTTACAGAAGGTGTCAAAAATGCAAATTTGAATTATTCCTTGGATAGAGATTTAGTTTTTGAACCTCCTGCTACAGAGGTAATCAAAACATGATGAGATAGGCATACTGATTCAGGGAAGCTCTCAGATTTTTCAGCCCCTCTTCTATAATTTCACAAAGAGATTCTTTGCTCCCTCATCTAATTTTGGCAAGAAACAAAATAAACCGTCTCATCAGAGTGCCGGTTAGCAGAAGTTTATAAAGCAGTGGCAGGGAGGTCCCAAAAAAAATCAGGAATCCCCAAGTGAGATAAGAAAGAATGACTGTATAAGGGACCATGTCCCTCCACCCACCCTGGCAGTCCCTTATCCCTTCAGAAAGTCTCCATTTTCCATTTGGCAACATATTGTTTCAGGCAGATGGGTGCTGAGTGTGATTCATCTAGGATACTGATGTGAGTGGGAGGAAGTTCCTCCTTTCCAGGGCATTTCACCCCATCCATCATACCTCTTTCCTCTTGTCTCACACCATAAGTTGTTCTTCCTCCTTAGTTAGAGAAAAGATTTTATTTAAGAATGTTCTTAGTGCCAAAGAAAGAAAACTCTTGGAGACCAGTTCTGGATCTTTCTTCCCCGAATCAGTTTGTGATAATGCCAGAGTTCAGTATGTTTTCACTTGTTAACCTGTGTCCCCTTCTTTCTCATTTGAGTTTTCTAGTAATCTTTGATTTAAATGATGCATATCATCAATTTCCTATTCACCCAAATTTCAAGCATTTTTTAAGATTTTGTGTGTCTGGATCAATTATCAGTTCTCTGTGTTACCCTATAGGCTATCAATTGCTCCAACAGTTTTGTCAAAATGCCCAGCTCCTGCATAGTCCACTGCAGGTTACAGGATATCCACATGTTTTCTGTATTCAGACGACTAATTCAATTTGAGAGTCCTTTACAAAGTTTCAGGAATCTTTCTCCTGGGTAAGAGATCCCCTATACAGGCTGGGGCTCCAGGAGAACATTCAAAAGTCCTTTTTTGACTCTGTCTAACAGGATTTTGTTTCTGAGGTGCCAGCTAGACATTTCAGTACAAAGAGCTTTTCTTCCACAGAACAAAATGGTCACTTTTAAGATCTGTTTCAGGGGTTTTCCACTTAGACTTCTGTCACAGGGAGGGAATACCTCAGGACTCTGAGTCTCATGATTTCCATGATTTTCAAGGTACCTCTTGCTAGACTCCATATGAGAAAGATACAGTGGTCTCTGAAATCTCTTTGGTCCCAGCATCAGCATTCATTGTTCTTTCAAATACCAGTTCTAAGATTTGTGAAAAGGAAATCATTTGGTGGCGACATCAGATTTCTCAGATTCCAGGTCTCCCATTCTTCCCATAGACACCACAGACATTGCTTGGGGAGCAGTGTCAATGAGTATAAAAGTGCAGGGTCTTTGGGACAAGAAAGACAGACCAAAATATATAAACATAAAAATAGATATTAGCTGTTAAAATGGTTTTAAACTCTCTGAATCAGCTGTGGTCCCCAAGACCTCTTTAAGTGTTTACAGACAATACCACAGTGATATGGTATATAACCAAGCAAGTGGGAACCAGATTTTTATCCCCGTACAGACTTGTTGTTGTCTTTCGGCTTTTCCCGGTTAGGGGTCGCCACAGCGGAACTCCGGTCAGCTAATGATTGGCAGTAGATTTTTACGAACATTGAGGTGCCAGCTCGACGTTCAACCTTCCACGAAGGCACGCCCATTTACGCATATCTTTCGAACGCCCATCCAACTGTGGGGAGGACATGCAGACTCCACACAGAAGGCACTCCCCGCACTCCAGCCAAGAATCGAACGGGAAAACCTCTTGCTGTGAGGCAACAACGCTACCGCTGCACCACCGCGGCTGCTCCCGTACAGACTAAACATGGGATATACCTTTATAGTACAGTTGTACTCTACAGGCATCTTTCATTCCATCAGTGAAAAATTGTGTGGCAGACAAATTAAGCAGGACCAAGGCAGACCCTCACAAATGGAAACTGGGTCTTCCAAGATTTGACCCATCTGTGGAGAATTCCTCAAGTAGAGCATTTTGCATCCTGTCTAAATGGTCAACTGGCAATATTCTATTCCAGAACTCCATACAAGAAGGCCTGGAGGACAGATTTTTTTTTTTCTTTTCCTTGGACAGGGAATGTTCCTTTATGCTTTTCCACCCTTTCCACTAATATCTAGGGTACTTCTAAATATTCCAAAGCACTCTCCAAAGATTATTGTGGTGACTCTTTTCTGGCCCAGGCAACAATGGTTTTCCTTCTTTTTGAATTGGCCAGATGCAGTTACCACAAGCATCCCCACAGACTGGATTTACTCACACAATAATAGGGATGTTTGATACATTCCAACCCCAGATAACTGCAGTTGACTGTATGGGTGATAGGGTCTTAAGACATTTTAGGCACCTGTTTTCTGTGGATGTGCAGCAGGTATTGACGGAGGCAGGAATGCCTGCTTCTAGAAAAATCCTATATTAGCAAATGTAAAAGATTTTATGGTTGGTGCCAGCAAAAGAACTAGCACCTATTCAGGGCTAATGTCTGTGGTTTTATAATGTTTGTGTGAGTGACTATGCTGTGACATGTGATAGCCCTCTGTCAAGATTCATTTGCTGTCCATTTCAGCATGTCTGCCCATGGATCCCCTTCTTTCAATGCAGTCTCACGTGAAAATGTTTTAAAAGCAGTGCTGCATAAGTAGCATCTCAGAAAGCCAGTGGCTCCTCCTTGAGATCTTAATTTTGTGTTAGAGAAACTAATACTTGATCAATTTGAACAAGCTTATCTGGTGGACTTGAGGCTCCTAACATGGAAAATAGATTTGCTGATTGCTCTGACTTCTGAAGGGAGAGCATCAGTGTTGCAAAGTTCTTATGGTGGATGATCGCTATCTCACATACCACAGAGAAGGGATTTCTTTGATTACTAATCCTTCCTTTATGCTTAAAGTGGTATTTGAGTTTACCTTAAGCCAGTCTATCCTTATGTCTGTTTTCTTTCCAGAACCCAAAAATAAGGGAGAAATGATAATTGATAACTTAGACGGCCATAGACAATTCAGGTACTAGCTTGAGAGAACAATATATTTCATAACTTTTAATCAGTTGCTCATCTTGTGAAGGTAAGAGGAAGGAACAACCTGTGTCAAAGCAGACTTTTTCCAAATAGTTGTATAATGCTGTTACCATCTGTTATTTTCACCAGAACAAAAATATTCCATACAGGGTAAAGGGACATTCTGCTTACATGGTTTAGTGTGTGGCTTTTTGTGAAGAGTTGAACTCTAGAAGTAAAAAGCAGCAACTTGGTCCTCTGTACATACCTTTACAAAGCACTACCAACTAGATTCCTTCTCCAGGTCTAGGACAGGCTTTGCTAAGACTCCTCCCCGTTGGTTTAAGCTATGGTAATCTACCCATATAGCTAAAGCTACTGCAGCATATTACAGTTGTGTAAATAAACTTACCATAACAGTAGATGTTCGAATGGTCAGTACTACATTAGGTGCTCCCTTCCCCCACTCCCTATTTTTTATATGTTTTTGTTGCCAGGGTGAGTACCTTTAGGTTTATTTTCCTAGCACTGACCCTTCCTGGGCTCTAGCCTTCTTATTTCAGTTGGCGTGAAAGCTGGCTTGGCACCCAAACTGCTCTTTCTCTTCAATTCTGCTCAAGCTGATTAATGATTTGGGCATGAGAAGGGTGTCCTTAAGGATTAGAGGCCAGCCTGCTGTTATATCCTTAAAAAGATACAACTCCTATGTCTAGGCTACAACAACAGTGATCATTCAAACATCTACTATTATGGTAAGTTTACTTACACTACCGTATTTTGTCTTGCATCAATTCTGTCATCCATAGAAGCTAAAAAGAGAGTAGCTAGTCACATTACAGAGGTATTAGCCTAATTTCATGATTTGTAGTGCATCACACAATATCTGAAGTTTTCTGTATTTTTGCTGCCATTAAATTAAGCAATCTGTGTTGAATGAAAGATGCTTCATGCCTTTTCTTTTCTTTTCCGAATTTATCAGGTTCTAAAGCCATTCTTGCTGCGGCGTATAAAGGCAGATGTTGAGAAGAGTTTGCCTCCTAAAAAGGAAGTGAAAATTTACTTGGGACTCAGTAAAATGCAGAGGGAATGGTAAGTTTGTATCTGTTCACTCATTTTGTTTGCTGGAAAACTAAATGCAGCTGAGTTCACTTTTAAATTAACAGTGGTAGCCATTGCATTCTAACTGAGATACTGATGCAAGTGTCATCATATATCTGCTTCAGAGTCGTTTTGGCATAATAAAAATTAACTTTTCAGATAATTAATAAAATTTTATCTGCATTATTGTTGTGCTAATAAAGTAACTTAATAACTCACAAATAAAGAGGGCTACCACTATGAAGCAAGACTTCTTTAGATAAAAGAAGTGATGCTTTGGTCTGACTTTAAAGTCTTTGTGCAGTGGGTAGCTGATGGGGTAGTCATTTCTCAGTAACTCCAGTATGGCTCATTTCTGAATCTCTTCTGTTCTTCTGCTTGACCATACACAAACCTCTCAAGTTCACAGATGTTGTGATGTTATGTACTGGACTGTGAGGGCTCACTCAGCCCCTTTGGTTCTTTTCGGATGCTTTCAGATGGAACTGGATCCTTGGAATATACCTGTGTTTGATGCCTGAATTCCGTAAATCTTTGAATTGTTCTGTTCTCGACATAGCACAGGCCATGAACTGCAACTGCACCTTCTCTGCTGCCTAGGAAAGAAACAGTGTGAAGCATTCCTGTTAAGTGCTAGTCCTTATACTTATCTGGTAAGCGATAGGTAAATTCAGAGCTTACATCACCATGAGGAAGGTGGTGTCTGTAAAAGATTGCCAGTGTAGGGACCAGTAGGAGGGCCATTTATGCATATCAAGGTCATTGCTGGCTCAGTTAAAGACGGTAAGGATCGTAGCTGCCACATGTTGATTAACCCCCAGCTTCAGAGTCCACTCACTAAGCAGTCTTGTATGCTTCACTTGCTGTGAGGTGATGGAGTCAGTGTCATACCTTCTGCAAGCCAGTGGTTAGAGGACAATGAGAAGTGCACAGTCAACATTCGTCTAGTGGGATGTTTCCTGGGGTGTCAGCACTGACTGTTCCATGTTAAAGCATTTGGAACATGACAGCAGCAAGTCATCTCACATGAACTGAGCCCTACAGTCTCCCATTGAAGATTGAGAAGTTAAAGTTGGGATTACATATTTTCTCCATTGTTCTCCCCCCAGAGACTTGCCAGCAAGAATTGAGGAGAGTCACATAAGTTCTTACTCTGCCCATATGAATGGTCCAGATGTTGGATGTTCCTGAGCTGTTCTGTGTCTGAAGGACTTGTCTTTTGTATGAGGCATCATACTTGAGGTGCATGGTATGACTACAGGGAGTAGGCCCTGCACAGATCTTTCTTGATGCATTGCCACCTTTAATGTGTTGTTCTGTAAGCTTTGGTGATCCATTGAGGCTGTTGTGATTCATTGCCATGTTCATTTTGTGTTCCTGTGAGAAGTTTTTGGCCATCACCAAACACCCTGTGCTTTTCTGCTTTTCTGTCATTATATTACCTCTGGGTCACCTCTTGCTGGAGCTGAGAGAAAGGAAATGTTTCCCTCCCCCAGTTTTCCCCCTAGAAAGAGGATTCTGAACAGTCTGAGGTCCTTGTATTTGAGACAGACAGGGGCAGTGAGACGTCTGTCACTTAGCGCCTATTAGCATTGCCTCTGCTTCAGGAGCACTCTCAGCCTTACAATGTCTGCTACTAATTGTCCTTTTGCTCCTCTGCATTTTCCCCAGAATAAGTAAAACCAGTATGTGAATAAAAAGGATGAATACCTTAGGATCAATCCTTCAGGAACCTGCCATTAAAGATTTGTCTGTAAATTTCTGTGTTTGTTTATTTAATTTATTAAGCTGATAGGTGGACTAGTCCTAAGACCGTTTTCAGTTCTGATGCACATCAAAGCCATATTTAAATAATCCCAAATTTACATTTAGCAACTTAATGGACA